>NW_028145515.1:3622500-3950000 GCF_977016875.1 Pavona decussata | reverse complement strand
GACCTTGAAACCGAATTGAGAATTTTCGAAGATTAGTTCGACAATAAGGTATATATATAGAAAAGGTTGGAATTTCTTGTATTATAAGAATGTATCTGGCTTGCAAGAGTAAACATATTGCGAAAATAATTTGGAAGTAAGCTTCTTAAAAAAGATACATAAATTTACCTATTTGGTATAAATAAATGTCAGAGAATTTTGAAATCTCCTGTTCTTTAAAAAGAACACCAGTATGAGCATCAAAAGAAACTTTAGATATTATTCTGATTATCTTCTTTTGCAGAACAATAATCCGATTTAAATTAGACTGATATGTCGATCCCCACACAGAAACACAGTGAATTAAGTAATGGTAAACTACACTATAGTACAAGGAGCGTAAGGAGGTTTTGGGAAGGCAAAAACTAGACTTATATATAATACCTACTGATTTTGATATTTCTCTAGAAACACTAAGTATGTGAGGCTTCCATGACAAATGCTCATCGAGGATAACACCTAAAAATACTGTCTCTTTCACACGTTCAATTGCATTGCTGTCAATTTGAATAGATATATCAAGTGTTTTCCTCCTTTGGGGTGGTCTAAAAACCATAAAATTTGATTTTTTAAAGTTAATGGACAGCTTGTTTGCTCGACGCCGTTGAGTTAAATTTAAGCATTTCAGAATTCAAGATTCCAGGAAGCAAGTTAAAATCTTTGTGGGAGAAAAATATGTTTGTATCATCTGTAAAAAGAATAAAATCCACGACCTTTGACACGTTACACAGATCATTTGTATAGAGTAGAAAGAGTAGGGGACCTAGTATAGAACCCTGAGGCACCCCGCACTTAGTTTCGCAAGACTCCAAACTGACACCATTAAATTCCACACATTGTTGTCTATTGCTTAGATAGCTTTCGAACCCTCTAAGTGAAGTGCCACGAACACCACAATGCTCTAATTTTGAAATCAAAATGCTATGATCAACGGTGTCAAAGGCCTTGGACAAGTCTATAAAAATACCAACTGTGCATTCCTTATTGTCAATGGCGGAAGAGATTTTGTCATATAAACAAGTAAGAGCATAAGCGCTAGCCGTGGAGTGATGCTTGCGAAAACCATACTGATTGTCAGAGAGAATGTTATGATTATTAAGAAACCTTAGTAGACGATTGTACATTACTCTCTCATTGCTTACTACAGTACATTAACAATATTGGTTTTATTTTATTTCTTTTCAGAATGCAATACTTAAACTGCACAGACCGCTGAAGAAACAGCTACTTCAAAGACACCTATGACTCATTAATTCCACAAAAGACATTGTGTACTCAATTCATACGCATAGAAGCTTACTCTTCATCAGGGAAACTTGGGATCATAAGGAGCTTTTTTATCATTGATTTGAATTTCATTTTATTTTTACCAAGTGATAACAATTCCACCTACGTATACAGGAGGTAAACATCTACCTGAGGGAGGTCATGATGTTTATAGCACCATGCAAGTATGTATTATAATAGGGAAGAATTGACTTGAAGAAAGCTTATGAATTTTAAGGGGCTTTTGCACTTCATGCACAAGGCCCTCAAATTTGGAATGACAACCATCTTGATTTAGGTAATTCGCTTACTATCTCGAATTGTAGACAAAAACTTAAAGATTACATCCAATCAAATTGTGAATTCATGTCTTTTTGAACTCTCGTATACACGGCTTAGCTTAATTTAATATGTTATTTGTTATTTATTTAATTAATTTTTTTTCATTTAAGTTATTATTATTATTATTATTATTATTATTATTATTATTATCACTACTATTATTAACATTAATATTTATCTATTTATTTATTCATTTATTTATTTATTTATTTATTTGTAAACTGTAAAGTAATTGCACCATTTTGACCGATCTCCTGTATGAATTGTGCCATATAAGCCCCCCGGCTTCGGCATCTCAATATCGATTTACAGGTATTACTTATTACCATGCACTCTCTTGTACTATCATTATGAATAAAGAGCATTACATATTATATCGTCTCAGTTGTTCAATAATTATTGTATTCAAACAGAAGAAAAAAAAAAGAGAAAAGTCCAAATTCTCCAATGCCAAAGGTACAGTGTAAATTCAGTTCAATTTCTCTACCCCAGCCAAATTCAATTCCCTTCTTCCCAGGCATGGTACATGGTCAAATGCCATGTGGGAGGGGGGGGGGGGAACAAGGCATTTATTTTTTGTTCAAATTTGACTTGTTCTCCAACTCATGACAAAGTTCCACCTGTGTTTAGAAGCATAGAGCTTACTTGATAACAAATGACACGTCATGAGCTTAAAACATGAAAATGAAAACATTTAGGGGTGGTCATTTGGATCTTTTGAAAAGCACACTCAAAGGTTCATGGCATGGCTCACTTTCATTTTGACCTTTACTTGAGGTACAGATTTGTTGACTTACAAAATAATAGCTCTTTATGTCATATCTTTTTGACTCAATAGCCATAAAGGTTAGCAACCATAACTGTAATTGAATATGGATATTTGAAAGATACATTTCAATATCAGGTGAAGGATTAAGTAGAAGAAAGACCCTCAGTTATTTTTTTGGGATTTCTTTTCACAACTGCTTAAGGACGGTGCCTACTAATAGCGAAGTATTTTTGCACGGTTTATCACTATGCGGGAAAAGCAGATCTTGGTAGCGGGTATTGAAAGCCAAATTTAAGGAAATTGGGGGTAACCACGCATTTTTTAGAGATAACCAAGCCACAATTTTTTATTATTCTAAAAAGCAGCAAAATACAAAGCAATGTGTGGTGCTTTTTTCCAAATTGAAGCTTTATTATCTCTGAAAAATGCATGATTTCCCCCCAATTTTCTTTTTGGATACCAAAATCACTTGCTAAGTTCTGCTTTCTCCGCATAGTTTTAAAGTGCGCAAAAATATCCCTTTAATAGTAGGCACCACCCATAGGAAACCCGAGTATCTCCAGATGCAGAGAACGTATGCGCAGTAACAATAGTAGGCACCGTCCTTAAGTTCTAGAAAGGACTGAGAATCTTTCTTCCAATTAAACATTACTTAAAAATGTTGGTCATTTTGTATCTTTGCACTCTAAGTGGTACATATATACCAATCTACACAATTTGCTGCCAGAGAGGAACAAAATTATGACCATTTGCATCCAATCCATCATTATATGGGAGATCCTCCGTCAATTAACCCTACAAACTTGAATATCAAATTTTACATAATTTTGACACATGACAAGAGGTCAAGCTTGACAATAACAGTTCAACAACATCTGTTGTACACTATGTCTTTTGAGGAATTGATGAGTCATAGGTGTCTTTGATGTAGCAGTTTCTTCAGCGGTCTGCACAGTTTAAGTATTGCATCCTGAAAAGAAATAAAATAAAACCAATATTGTTCATGTACTGTAATAAGCAGTCAAACAGTCAAACCTCTTGTAAGTGATCACAAATTAAATTAAAATAAATTCTGACATATTAAGGGTTATATTTTTAAAAATGATCTATCATTTCAACAGTCATAAACAGTCACTTCTAGTAAAATTTAATGTGGAAATTACAGGTTGATGGGGTCAACCAAGAAAAAACGACAACAACAACAAGAAAACAATTGCCTATAATCATCATAACAGCTATTATGCTATTTTAATGCACCTGCATTTTTTCTATTTAAACCCATAACACCTCTCACAGCAAATCTTTATGGCTGTAAAATTGTTTCATTAGATGAATATAAATGGCCCAGCATAGGTCAGTGTGTTGCCAAATAATAATATTGATAATAATATGTTATAGTATATACCACACAAGTGAATAGTGCTTGTAGCGCGCGCTGATTGGCTAGCTCGGAGGTGATTAGCCAAGTACTATTCACCTCCGAGCAACCAAAGAGAAACAAGATGGCTTCCCGTTTCGCCACGGTCACTTAAGAGGAAAATATTTCTTTAAAAAAGACGGCTATTACAAAAAATACAAAAATGGCAACAAATTTTGGTTTGACGACATTACATGGTAAGTTACTAAATCTTTCAAACCTTATATTCCTAGGCGAAAAATAAAAATACCATCCATTTTTTACGAAACTGTCGAGCACTATAATTACAATGTAAACAAAGAAACATCTAATGTTTTGCAGTGTGGTTTCAACAATAGGACAAATTTCAGACAACAATCGAAAAAAATACACGTGAGCAACTAAACAAGTGCCTCCAGGAGTTTTAGTTGTCTGCAAGAAAGCGAGACGGAACTTTCTACAATAAGAAATCGATTACCGCGAGGCACGCGAGATTTTAAAATTTCCCGCCATTTGTCGGTATATTGTCAAAACTAAAGTAATTTTTGGTCCACTTCTTATTCAGCTTGTGTGGTATATACTAAAACAATTATTGTTAAATATTCCATGTTATGAGTGTAAATAAAAAAATGAGAAAACTCTCATTAATCTCATTCTAGTGAGATTAAAAGGCTTTTCAAATAATAATAATAATAATAATAATAATTCTTTATAAATAAATTTATTCTAAAACGGCATGTACACAAAATGCAAAAGCCCTTAAGATTCGTAAGCTTTCTTCAAGTCCATCCTTCCTTATTATAACACCATAACCTCCCTTAGGTATGGCCTCCCACCATACCTCCTATAGGCGGATGTTATGAGTTGGTAAAAATGAAAATATTTATGAAATTCAAGTCAATGATAGAAAAGCTCCTTATGATCCCATGTTTCCCTCCTAGAGAGTAAGCTTCTATGCCTATGAATTGACTTTTATGATACATAAGTTATAAAATATACACTGTAAGCCACTGCACCTCCCTTAGGTAGATGTTAACCTCCTGTAGGTGGATGTTATGAGTTGGTAATAAAATTAATGAAATCACACTCAGGTCAATGATTAGAAAAGCTCCTGCAAGATTGTAAGTTTTAATGCTTGCAAATAAGCTTTCCATGTGTACGATTGTGCCAGTATAACACATACGATACAAACGTGGTGCTATAAAACGTACCTCCCTTAGGTCGATGTTAACCTCCCGTAGGCCGATGTTAACCTCCTTTAGGTCGATGTTAACCTCCCGTAGGCCGATGTTACCTGAGCAAATCTTGACTGTTTTCATAGTTCCACGTTTCTTCCACAAATCGAACGTAAAATCCTTGAGGTCAGTGTTCAGACGCCGAGAAACGAAAGTAGAAAGAACTCTGTATTCTACCATAACGAATCCTAACAAACGTTCGAAGTCTTTATTTCCCCGACGTCGTCCGCCATTACTACTGAAAGAGAGTGAATGCAGGTCAATTTCCGGTATAATCGGATCTCGGATCGTGGCTGCTCCGAAGAATAACCCATGACGTCACCTCCCTTAGACCGATGTTATCTTTTCTCAACCCACTTTCGCATCCTTTCGCATGTTAACTTTCGACCGTCACGGTCAGCGGATTTTCTTGTCTGTGTAAGCTACCATGAAATGAGCCATACGACCAGGAGGGAGAGGTCAACTCGTGGGCTCGGCTGTCCGGATGATACGGGCCATCGTGACGTCACTTCCTGTGAAGCGCGGGATTTTGTCCAGTTTCGAAAATGGCGCTGGTGATTTTGTTGCATCAAACGACTTTTTTTTCCAGCCAGGCTCCGGATGGGATTTGTTTTCTTGCTGAGTAGACTTTTAATCTTCTTTTCTCGATATAGGTAAGTGTTCATTTATTTTCAACCATAAATTATGCTGAAAATATTGCAGTGAAGAGTTACGTGTACTTGCGCTGATCGGAAAAGCTGAGATTGTCCGCGCCAGAAAAATTACATCTTATTAATTACACAAAGTACTGGTGAAACTGACATTTGGCTCTGGACGAGGTTAAATCTTAGTGCAAACGTTCCAGTTGAGATTAGTAGGTTATATTCAACTGTAAAAATGATCAGTGCGTTTGTTTCGCCGAGTGAAAGAACATTGAAAATTATAAGTTTGTGTTTATTGCTGAAACTTGACCTCGAGTTATAGAATTTGCCTCTAACATTATTAAAATAATTGATAGATACAAAATGATGATTCAAAGGAGTTTATTTTAATTTACCCATGCCATTTAACCTTTGTAAAGAAGACTTTTGCTGAGCAACCTAGAATTTTGAAAAAGCTTGCAAAATATGCGGACGCCCGAGGAAACTGACTTTCTTTTGAACTGATAATTACTTTTTGCGAGAAATTTCTCGAAATTTCACACCAAATCGCGAACTCCTGACTCAGTTTTCTGGCCGAACATATTCACAATATCTTCAGCTTTCTCTAGAGCTCTGATAAGGAGACATCTTGTCATAGAAATAAACTTATCACCTGAAATGATCCACAAAACAAATGAGCAAGGAGACGATAAATGCTGTGTTTCAGTTGATTTACATAAGTAAGATGATGAAAGAGTAGAAGTTGAGTTAAACTTAAGTGCTAGTCCAGAGAGTAATTGAATCCTCCTTATGTATTCCAAACCTGTGAGAGAAAAACTTGTGCATTGCCCCTAGAATTTTGATGATTAGATACAGAATGTTTAGACTATTTTGCCTTGAAGCTGGCGTCAGCCGCTCGGCCTCGCAAAGAAAAGTCTTGTCATATTTTCCTGTTTTAGTGAAATAATTAACAAAAAAAGCAAACCCCATTGCCTATAAACAATTACCAACTGGCAAATTACTTAGTACTACAGGGTTCTTTGCAACGTAGCTTTTCCGATAGCTTGAGAAAAAAAAATGTTTTCGCCTTTCTTTTCGCGAGCGCTCGACCAGACAGTAGCGGAGAAATGCGTTTAAACCCACTGATCATTTTTATTAAGTTGTTAGATAACTGTTTTTAATGGCCAATTGAAAGCTCTTAACCACAGTAAGATCTCACTTTTCCCTCCTTGTTAAATTCTTTTGGGTTCTCAAGTTATCTTTCTTCAAAGATGCGCAGGCCGTCACTGTTTTGTCGCATTTGCTATTAACCAGTGTCAAACTTTTGCGTATTTTCATACTTGAAATAATAACTTCATGAGCGATATTGCTGTTTTCATGTATTATGGTAATAGGTTAAATCATAGCAATGATTCTTTGATGACCTTGTGTAGAACTATTTGACTGATCATCCACGAAAAACATTTGCCGAGGTTGTAGTTTATCAATCATTCAAACTTCCCGGGTTTTACAGGAAGTGACGTCACGATGGCCCGTATCATCCGGACAAGCAATCCGATTGCGAAAAGCCGAAGTTGACCCCTCCCTCCTGCATACGACTATCATCATCATTGGTCACACTGCACTGACACTGACGAACGGCTCGTTTCGACGATTTAGTGGTAAATCTTCATCAGGGTGGACTTGGCATGGGATAGACGTCAAGTCACGCAAATTCTTAGCGATAGCCGATCGAGAAGAAAACGTGTAGAACACGCACTTGCCGCGGAAAAAAACACGAGGCGCGCGTGCCTCACGTAGCGTGACATTTTATGTTTCACGTAACACTGCCACGTGTATTTACAGCAGGTCGTATTTAGCCGGTCAAATGACAATCTTTCTTTATGGAAATATAGGCATACAACCCCGCACGGATAAAAGAACACTTTTAACTCATTGTTTCATCGCCATTCATGGGTGACCAATTTAATGCAAATATTTTTGCGGTCAGAATATACAGCACAGTCACTGAAATATTCGAACATTTCTGCGGTTAAAACGGAGGAACATGTCGATTGAAGCCGGCACAAAACTACAGTCAACATTTGTGGAAACTGGCGCGGAAGCAGTTCGGCGATTCTCGATTTGCTATTACTACTAGAATCGATAATCAACGCTGTTTTCATTGTCTCGTCTATGAATTGCGAAGTATCTGATGAGAAGACGCCGGTATTCCAAATATAATGGATTTCGACTCCGCGTTAGAACAAGTTGGAGAATTCGGCCGCCATCAAAAGAGAATCTACTTTATTGTGAGTCTCATCTCTCTTCCTCTCGCCTGTCAAATGCTGATTATTGTTTTCATCGGAGCCGTCCCTGAATGGAAATGTCCTTCTACAAGCGGCGACATTTTACACTGCAATTCAAGTCACCCGGCCTGTTGTGACAAAGATGGTTCCATTTGTCACGGAGCAGAATTTTCCTCTGAATTCACATCCATCGCCACCGAGTGGAACCTGGCTTGCGGCGATCGCTTCAAATCCGAGTTTAGCCAGTCAATCTTTGTGTCTGGATACATGTTTGGCGTCCTAGTATTTAGCATTTTGTCTGACAAATATGGCCGTCGTAAGCCCTGGCTTTTCGCTTATATAGTCGGCGGCATTTTAGGTCTAATGACTGGCCTTGCAAGGACTTATGAAGAATACATCGCCCTGAGATTTATTGTGGGTGCAATAAAAGGTGGCGGTGGCCTTATAACGTACGTGCTTTCAACAGAATCCATTGGACCTTCGTATCGAGGTAAGATGTGCTCATATTCCACGCTGTCCCCTCGATAGACTGTTCACAGTCCCGTATTTTTCTGTGGGTTTTTCGAGACTCGTACGCTTCCATCATAGTCCCCTCCCGCCATCTTGGTTTGTTGAGGCGAGCGCAACCTGGGGAGAGTGTTACAAACCAAGATGGCGGGAGTTCGATTAGCCTCCCACGCAGACGTTCTTAGGAACGCGTGACAAACCCCTAAGAACGTCTGCGTGGGAGGCTAGAGTCTCGAAAATCCCACGGAAAAAGTAGGGGACCGTGAACAGCCAACCCCCTCCCCCTCTTCCAAGGTCATCTGTTTGTTCTTGGTTCAAACCTTCACTTTTCCCCTCCTTCAGGCTGCTTCAGAAATGCACGCTAGTGAGATACATGAAATGCATGATTTGATAGACATCACGAGGTGTCCCTTACCCTGAATTCTTACTAAAACACAAATAATTCTGTCAAACATGAAGTCATATGAAAATGACAAAAAGGTCTGTCTTATATAAGGTACCCAAATTCAAGGTTTGGTGCATTTTTGGACGTAGGTGGCTTTTGGGTCCTTTTACAGATTGGATTAAGGTGTTGCATCCTGTTAACATGTGCTAACGTAGTCTACGAACTTTGTTATAGTTAAAAATGTGAACTTAGCCCTATGCAGAAACCACATACACCAAAACAAGATCGCACGTTTTGCAGCAGATTTTAGCCTCTCCGCTAGCTGGAGCTATCAACTTAAAAACGTTTGTTACAGAAATTCTTTGAAATTTTAGAATTTCTGAACGTTATCGAACAGAAAAGATGAAATCGGTACCGTTGCGGGTGAAGGGAAATGCGTCGAGCACCCGGGCTGTGATAGAAGCAGACAGCAGAAGCAGAGACCACTGCTACTAGGGAAATACAAGGGGGGCCGTCTTCAAAGAAACTTGTTATGACCAGTTCCCTTAGATAGAGTGCAAACTAATTTAAATAGAAATTCATTTTTCTAAAATGTCAACATCAGCAGTGAGAAGCTGATGCTTTATTTTTTTAGCTGTTGCTTTTTATAGATTCACTGTTAAGATTGTTTTTCTTAATCTCGGTTCCAGACCCCTTATCACTATTATATATATTTTTAGTTGTCAAAATTGCCACGGTCACTTTTGAAAATGTATGTTGACTAGAATACGAAACGTCAAGTTTATATAAAATGCGTAAGTTTATAATGTTTATCACAGCTGTTTGTGTTTTATTTCTGATCAAGCTACGATGGCCCAAGAACAAAAGTCTTTATAAAATTACTCCACTCAGATTTTATTGGAATAGTTGGAATTCCCCGTCCCCCCACAAACTCCCCTCTAGCCCCGCTTTGGGGAAAATCTGACGCCATTTATGTAAATATTCTTTCTTCTCTTGTTAGGATCTGCAGGCACGTGGCAGCAAGCGTTTTATTCTTTCGGTTACGTCATTCTCACCTTCGAAGCTTATCTTATCCGCGACTGGCGAGTATTGACAATCGTTTCAATTCTTCCAACATTGATCGTTCTATTGGTTTTCAAAAGTATTCCAGAATCTCCACGATGGCTTGTGGCTCAAGGCCGTATCGCAGAAGCCGAAAATATCCTGAGAAAAATACAGAAAGAAAATGGCCGTGGCAATAGTAAGGTAATTCTTCGGACAGCGCACCCAAAACCTGCGAAAGAAGATGGGAAAACTTCGAATTCCCAGCGTGGAATAACGGACTTATTTACTCACCAGTCCGTATGCATTGTCACAGTAGTCATGATGTTATCATGGTGCGTTACAAGCATGGTATATTACGGACTTGCCTTGAATGTCAAACACCTCGAGGGAAATCTCTATATTAACTTCATACTCGGCAGTTTGATCGAGCTACCTTCATTTGTTGTGACACAGATGCTGCTCTCGAAATTCGGGCGCAGATTAAGTTTGTTTTTCCTTCTTCTCGGCAGCAGTGCCTCTTGTTTCCTGTGTATGTTTTTGCAGTTGCAAGAAGGAAACAACGTAGCTATGATCTCTATGGCTGCCTTGGGAGGCAGGTTTTGCATCTGCGCTTCTTACACTGTGCTATATGTTTACTCCGCGGAGTTGTTCCCTACGGTTGTTCGCAATGCAGGAATGGGTGTATCAAGTTTGTCAGCTAGAATCGGTGGAATGGTTGCACCCTTTATTGTACTGATGGGAGATCACCACGTCTCGCTACCAATGCTTGTTTTCGCATTAACTGCGCTATTTGCCGGGATAGCAGGATTGAAATTACACGAGACGCAAGGAAAACGGATGCCAGAGACATTTGAAGATCTTGAGGAAAGCCACTCGAAGAAAGCAAAGACTAATGACTATTCTAGAAAGATTATAAACATCGCAGAATTATGATTCTAAGCAAATGCGGTGGGCGATGTGTTGATTATAATTAGAAGCCCTAGACTGGAAAAAAGGACAAGGTTTAGAGTGACGTTCTGAGAAAAGTTTTGTACCTTGAATCTGTGATTTATGTCAGAAACAGACTCACTTCTGAACAAGAGTCCTCGGTACTCTGGGTGGCAAAGACGGAAAATAAAGGATTGCTCCTACTTGACAAACATCCGGCTGATATGTTCTTTCGTGTCCAGGTCCTCTGTTTTTCTTGAACACAAGCTTTGTCTTGATCAGGGATTGAGAAACGTCGCTATTTTTAATTCTCGTGGTGCCAGGCAGATGGACCCGACGCGCAGCGGGGTGTCATGGGAAGGGACGGTCGCAGGAGCAAATGACGGTCGCTATTTTTCCTCCGTCCCTTCTCATGATGACATCCTGCGCGACTCAATCCAAATTCGTATCCAACCTTCTCCCCACCCCCACCCCCCACCACCACAAACAAAAACAATAGCGACAGTTTGGATATGAGTCTAAACGTGTGTCGCTGCTCGCTCGCGGTCGACAATACGTACTTTAGAGAAAAGAGGAACTGCAGAAACTGGCGGGCTGCTCGCAGTCTATGAATTCCGCTTCCACCATTTTCCGTGTCCGGAGAGTAGGAAGGGGAATTGAACTTAACCTGGGTAGGGTGAGGAGTTTAAACCTGAGGTGTCAAGTTGACTCCTTTCTTCTTGTCCGGCGGAATAGACGTGGTTCCTGAATTTTGGACGAATTCAAAGAGGGAAAAGTTGCTTTTGCGAGCGATTGGCTCACCAAAAATTATATCCGACAGACTTTGTTACAGGGAGAAAATTAATTGCGTTAGACGAAGAAAGAATGCACTCCTAATTGCGTTTGGAGTCGAGATTTTATGGAACAATCAACGAATGAATGAAAGGATCTTGGGACGCGTATCTGGCATCCATCGCAGATTTTGCAAGGGCGGATGACATCATCACCAACTTGGCAAAGGAGAGAGAACATGCAGGGTCGAGATCATCGAACGCACTCCCTCAGATCTTTGATTATGACTAGGTTTTAACAATTTGAATGAATGAACGAGAACACGGTTGCTACTTGGCACTTCTCCTTGGCCACCAAGGGGTCTGAACACATAAAAACACTTAGCTACTTCCAGTTCAAAAAACAGTATAAAAGAATTCTGCTATCTAACTATGTATATTTTAATATAAAAGTGACAGTTCCATATGATCGTCCATACTTGTCATGGAACCAACAACACTACTATCAGAATTTCCATTTATAATATAGCGGTGGTTAGCTCGAAAGCTAAGCTCCTCTGACCACCGTACACTCCTACCAAACCCATTAACTTCTTTCTTTTCTCCTTTTATTTGTTATTTTATTCCTATGTTCCTATATAAAATGTGAATACTATATCCAAGTGTAAATAAACTGAAACTGAACTGAACAATGTTCTTTTCAGTGCCCAGTCCCAGGGCCCTGTGCTCGGGTACCTTGTCTGAACGGGGCCTAAATCTATCTACAGTCGACTTCCGATAGCTCGAACCATCGCTAACTCGAACCACGCGCTAACTCGAACCAATTTTCCTTTCCTTTCAGGTCATTTTCTATATAATCTTACCCTCGATAACTCGAACTCCCGATAGCTCGACCTTTTTCAATTTCCCTTGAAGGTTCGAGTTATCGTAGTTTCAGAGAAGCCTACACAACAAGACCGCAGGGTGATATGGGTAATTAATTGACAAATTTACCCAACTCAGCTATGGTTCACCCCGACAAGCAAAGGCAAATTTGGAAAAGCTAACATTGTTTTATCTATTTGGATTCCGTTTACCTGAAAATTTAAAGCGCAGAAAAGTTTAGAAGACGGACTGATCTTACTGATTCCTCGAGTTATTTTAGTTTTTCAGTGCAAATATATAACCGGCGTTTGAGGTGACGTTTCGCTGAAGAAAATCTCAATTTTCTTCCTAATTTAACCCGAATTTGTGAAGCGGGTAATGTATTCTGATCAGATAGTCAAACGAAGCGAACCTTTGGGTGCCCCTAACGATATTATAATTGTTAATGTTCGTAAGAGGTTACGGAAAACTCTTCGGAAAACAAGCACGTTTAATCGGCCTAAAAACACCCCCAAAACAGTAACGCGGTTAACACTAAATTTGCACGAAAGGATCCTCAAAAATACGACTCTAAAGGCCAAGTGATACGGACAAAATTTCCTTGCAATTTCTTGCGCAACAATGTTGCATTGCGAGCTGCGATTGTTTGTTGCCACTTCCGCACGCAACAAATTTCCATTTTGCAGAAAGTAGAAACAGCGTCTACTCTCTGCAACATGAAGATTTGTTGCGCGCGGAGGTGATAATACGGGCAAAAAACAATCGAAAGTTACAATGCAATATAATAACATAGAGCGCGTGCATCCTAATCTAATTCCTATTGGCATCATCATGGTACCATCACGTCCATCCGATGACTTGTGCAAGTCAGATGGGGGAATGCATACGAGCGCTATGTTATAAAAAACGTTTTACAGAGAGAAAACACCATAAAAATATGTATATTTATAAGAGCTTGTCGAAGTTTAATGAAACGTTAAGATTAAACCAATATGCCGGAGAAACCACTTTCACCTTTTTTTTTTGTAGAGAGAATTTTGTAATTAATCAGGAACAAAACCTGTTTTCCAGGAATCATTTACTCTATTTTCACTATGTTATAAAAAGATTTGTTCATGCTTTAAGCTGTGCGTATATCGATCGCGAGTAATGGATGCACTTGGGAAGTTTGGAGAGCACTCAAGAAGCTAAACTTACGCTTCTCTCGTGCTCTCCAAACTTCCCGCGTGCATCCATAACTCGATATACGCACGCTAAGCATGAACCAATTCTTAATTGTTGCGCGACAAGTTGAAAGAAAATGTTTTCCGTCATGGGCGTAACTATGTTCACGAACTTACAAATTTAAAATGTCTCTGAGCGCGTGCGCAAACGTGCTAATCGCGCGTCACCCCAGTTCGGTTACAAGTGTCCGTTTTACAGTTAAGCTGACATTTTTTTCACCGCATCCACAGTGAAAACGAAATATTTTCAACCGACTCCATTTTTAAGCCGTTTACGAAAATTTCTGTTTCATTACTATTCTCGATCGTCGTGTTGCTGTGAAGGGTAGAACAACCTTCGTTCCCAGGTCTTTTCTCTTGAAAAACGGGAGGGGCAGGGAAAGCCCTGGGAACAAGGTTCGAGGGTAGAAGAAACAAACACACTTCATGTATGGACCCTGAGGCGTTATAAAACGCAAGTGTCCGGATTCCAAGCTGTTGATGACCTGGTATAACAAGTGACTTCAGGAAAATAGAGCAGACAGTGATTTCGCAGACTAGCTTCTGTATCCAAGCCGATAAAGGAAACATTTATGCTTGCTATCCAGAATGCAGCAGTCGCCAATGCACGACAAAACTTTTTTTCTGACATACCAAGGCCTTCTCCTGCGTTCTGGAAAGTGTTGATCATAACAATCCCTGACACTAAAGAGTTCATCATAACTATCCCAACAGTCACAGCGAAACTAGTGAGAATCCGAAACCAAGAGGCTGAAACCATGAAGATTAGAATAGATACATTTAAAAAAGTCAGGATCCAAGTTTTCCTGACAGTCAATTTGTCGTCTATTCCGCACAAGGAGAAACACAGTAGATATAGCCGACCAATGAGATCGCCGATCCCTGATGCTAACAAGTAAAACAAGTATTGATTTCTTGGACTTATAGGAACGTTATTAAATGCAATGGTCGTAACCACAGCTGTTGTAAGTAGCATCTTGCTGATGTTACTCGTAAACAAAGCAATGAACAGCACTGCCGTTTTCCATACCAGCCATAGCTTGTCCTTAAGGGAGAGTCTCGTCTCCGGCGTGTTATTGGGGCTCGATTCAACTGGTCTGTAAGGAATCTCTTTGTAGGACGTCGGATGGCTTGGAGCATTTTCACTGCTTTCCCTGACAATTGTACAGTAGGCAATTGGAAATAAGACCCACAAGCTTGACAACAGAAGAAGCGCTACTTCTGGAGACACACAAGCCATCATAGTAAGACCTGTGAATTCAAGAAACAGGCCATAATGAAAAACCTCACATGTTCATGCATGTCTGTTTATATGTTAGACACGGAATCTCGTCATTTGCCTTCAACTGAATGGAGGGGTGCGCGAGTAACAAGGCTGGATTGAAGCCGCCGTTACACGTTGAAAATTTTAGCTGAAACTAGTGTGCAACGGCAAACGAGACCAGTTTCACCGGCCAAGTGGTGTTACACGGTGAATCTCTTGTTTTTTCACCACTGCGACCGTTGCGAGCCGTTGCAGAAGTAGAAAAGGGTTCTACTCTTCGTGAAACTTGTCTCGCAAGGGAAGTTCGAAAAAGTTTCACAAAACCGACCATGTTACACGGTGCAACCCCTGCTGAAACTTGTTTCGCAGCGCCGTTGCACACAAGTTTCAGCTAAAAGTTTCAACGTGTAACGACGGCTTGATCCGAATCCCAAATCGCGAGTAACATGTCCTTGATCTACGAATTACGGGCTCGCCTCTCCGAATGGACTGTACGGTAGCTTACGCATTCGTTCTTAGAGGAGTCTACCTACACGACTTCCCTAACAACGACTCCGTGGGAGACTAAGCAGATCGCACCATTCTCGCCGAGATTCTAGCTTCTAGCCCCTAAGTCTGTATAACAGGAGTTTATTTAGCCAAGCGCCGGCGAGGCGGAAGACAAAACAATTTCATTGTCTTTTCTTTGATCAACTTTATCCGTGTCGATCGATCGTTTGAAGGCAGTTGTGGATTGTGTTTTCCCTGTGTTCGTAACCGTTGTAAACTAAAGGCTGATTATTTTTTAATCAATTTTACAAAAAAGGTTAAACTTTCCAAAACGCTCCACGTTTATGGTTTGATTTTCTTTTTACGTACAAGATGTATTAAGAAAACATCCGGCAATTTGAAAAAAAAAAAATGAAAATTAAGTGTAAAGAAGTTGTAAAATATTGTCAAAGGTGTCTACTTATCTTAAAACTCGCCATTGCCTAAAAACAGTCCAAAAAGCAGCAGGCTCACAACACATTGCAAATAGAGAACATATCTCGGTGACTTCATATGTCATCGTCAGTTAAGCACGAAATTGCTTTCAATTCCGTGGTGAATCTCCCATTCCATGCATTCCTAAAGCCAGCGACACACTTGGCGATTTTATACGCCGATCGCCGAGATCGGCGAAAATCGCCAGGTGTGCCCGGTGCAGCGATTTCAATTTTCGCCGATCGCCGCGATCGGCGTATAAAATCGCCTATATCTGGCATGTCAGATATCGGCGATTAAATTCGCCGGCATTCGCCAAATGTGCCCGTTCCCGCGATTTTTTACGGGCATTGCTGCGAATCGCCAGTAAGGCTAACCATCAGCTAACCCATCAGGTTGAGCGATTTTATCACATGGCTTTTCAAAACTGCCACATCGCCGCATAGCATTGTTTTCATTTTTTTGTCAAAAGATCGGTTGCTACTTTAAATTTGTTAGGTGTGATGTTTTTTCAATATTATTTCGAATTAGATTATTGTTGATATTTTTTTAGAATATACTTGTGAATTTTTGAATTTGAAAACTTTTGTTGTAAAAATGCTTAATTCAGCCCTTGGGCTGCAATGTGATTTTGAAATAAACCATTTATCTCTATCTCTATCTCTCGAGTCCTCAAACATCTATTGTAGTCGGGAATTGAATGAATTGATCACAACTTGCTCATTACGCATATCTAAACCATCGCATAATTATCATTCATTTCATTTAATTTTTGAGCCGCAGTAAACCGGCATTAATTGGCCTTCTGGACGGAGTTTTCTCTCTCCAGTCGGCTATTTACTGAGTTCATAGTAATGCACACCGTTTTAGAGAAGGAAAGAAAACAAAGAAAAGAAAATTAAGATAACACTGACATTAATATGGAAAAGACGACAGCACGTTAACACTGTGACCTTCCTTCTAACATTAACAAAAAAATAATGAATTTACCCATGTAAGATAAAGGTGCTACCAAAAATGATATCCCTGAGCCCAAGGCGAAAATTCTCACGGTGATTATACCAAAGCCAGAGGTCAGCGGAAAGAAGACAGTATCGAGGCTTCCATACCCAAAAGACGTTAAACACACACCAATGAGTTTCATCTTGGGATCTTGAACGAGCGCTGTTATTAACATTCCAGTGATGGAGAAAATCAATATTCCACACGATACAACGGAAACTGAGATCCTTTGGACAAAGTACGTGAACAAAATAGCGGCCAGACAGGCAGGAGCGGTTGCAGACAGCAGTACTAGAGCTGTCCGAATCTCCGTGGCTTCTAAGATATCTTGACTGGCACTTAAATTAATTGTGAGGTAAAAATCCATCAAGAAACTGATCACACCAAAAGCCAAAATTACTGTCGGCTTGGTCCTCTGTTTAGTGTCTGATCGCTCGTCTACGGGGTTGTCTTCTTCGATTGCCATTGCAACAAGTAACAAATAAAATATCAGGCCCGGAGAATCTCAGCAGATGTTCAAGCTAACATTGAGATTAGCGGAAACAGGCGATTTCGTTAGTCTATGCATTATGTGCACACATTATAGAAAAGCCCGGTCAAGCTTTGACTAGCTTTGCATATGATTTTCCTCCCGCCCTTTTTCTTGTGTTTTCTTCTCTCCCACGAACGTCATTCGATTTAGAGCTGTAGTTCTTGGTATCATTTCACAAAACATGCCCTTTTGAGACAGTCTCGCTTAATAATAATAATAATAATAATAATAATAATAATAATAACAACAACAACAACAACAACAACAACAACAACAACAATAATAATAATAATAATAATAATAATAATCTTTATTGAGGAAACTTTTTGACAAAATGTGGTTTTCGAAAAGGACTTCAAAGATTATACTAAAATGTATACATAAAATTAAAAGAAAACAAAGAAAGATATATCAATAAATACATAAATTATATTAAGAAATTAAAAACATGTCGCTTGAATTTATTAATATTAGCAGATTCTCGTATTACCTGGCTAAGTGAATTTAAAAGGTCATTTACAGCATGATATGCAGTTCTATGTTTCCCCCAACTTCTCTTAACGCTGGGGAGTCTAAGATTGACTTTCAGTTTCATGTATTGTATTGTAAAAGAAACTGCTTACCTTACACCTTCTTCAATTCTTGAAATAATGATAAGCTTCTAAATTTGTAACAATCCTATAATTTCTATCAGCTAGCGAATCCTTTTTGCGTCACTTGTTTGTTTACTACTTATTTAACTTTTATTTTAGTCAATTTGTAAACACCAAATTTATTCGTATTTAGTTAGTATAGACATATATTATAGGAACGAGGGCGGGGGGGGGGGGGTGGGAGAAAAAGACTTTTGTTTCACAAACGTCTACTAATGACCCTTGTAATCTATGTACTTATTAATGTAAAATTCAATGGGAAACGCTTAAAAAGAATTGAATATCTGACTTGAGACAAGTTAACGGAGACTGTAATTTCTGTAGCCACCTTCTGGAAAATCAGCTCAGATATATGCCCAGATAAATACAGCCTAACTTGGCGGTGACCATCAAGTTCAACTTAAAGGGGGAGTATCACGAAAATTTGATGTCATTTCAAAACCCAAAATGTTTGTCTGACGACAGAAACAAAAATATAATTGTCTAGTTTTGTTATGAATTATCGCCCCAGTACAATAAAACTGTCGATTAGTGCCTCTGGCCAGAGACAGAGTAGGTCGGAATGGATTGAAACTTGAAAAATGTCAGGCTAATGTTTTTCAAGTTTTCTTATTTTTGTCTCCAAAATACGCTAGAACAGAGTACGAGTTGTTCCTGTCAAGAATTAAGTTGATTTCTCTCCTCTCGTTGTTCTAGAATTATTTTGTAGCAAAATGAAGGTCTTATTTCACCATTTTTAATAAAAGAGGAAAAAAACCCATGATACTTCCCCTTTAAGTTACAAGGTCACGATAACGTGTAAATGATACCAACTGGTGTATTTTGCCGTCATTACAGCCAGCAAACCAAATCAACCTCCAGATTTTCACTGCATATCACGGTTCGTTTTGGCAACAAGCTCAAAATGCCAATTTTTCGGCTAAAGAACAACGCCAAAAATTACCCATATCTATCGTCAATTTTTAACCCAAATATTTGTTCAAAAATAAAAAGTCTACGTTTACATCAAACCTCAAGGTCAGACCTTGGTATCTGACTTGCAGTTTTTCTATCAACGTCTTCTGCGGGCTATACATCAGCCATTTTATCAGACCCAGTCTTGCGTATTTCAAGTTGCCTTTTTCACCCCCGAAAAGAATTCTGGTAAATCCAGCCATAGCGCGATCGCAGGACTCGCTCACTTTCCAATTCGAGCCACCCAGTACTACCAGTCTCCCCCCTCCCCCCCCCCCCCCCAACGTCCCCCCTCTCCCCCGAGAGCTTGCTCGCAGGCTAGAGTGAATCGTGACGGAAAAGAAGAGTCCCTAACTATGAAGTCACTGTGAACAAACATAAACCCATAACTCATAGCCACCACCTCTCAAGAACCTCTCTTTCCAGTTTAATGGTGAGTGGCAACAGATTCGAACCTACCCTGGCTCCAGAGGCGCGCTGTCCAAAAAATAATCTGAACAAATAACAGGTCGGCAAAAAAAAAAAAAAAAAAAGAAAATAACCTCTGGCGCCTTTTGCCAGTTAAAAATGAAGGCCTTAGTTTAATGTGGCTAACTTCAATTGTATGGAAGATAATTTTGGCTTTAAAAAAGTTACAGTTCGATGTTATTCTAGTCAGAAAACAACAGTGTACTTGCTGATTCAGTACTTCCGCCAATAAACTTCTTAGGATTGAACTCCTTTGTTAGCTGATTCATGGGCTGACACGGGGGCAGCTCTCGAACAGCGCCAGCGCTCGACTTGCTTCTCTTTGTAAAACGAAATGTTCTCGATTTTGTTCGTTTTCGGTCTAAAAATAAAAGGGGGAGGGTGGGGACAGTCCCCTAGGTCCGCCACTGTGATCTTTGCTACGTGGAGCGTAGAGCAAAACTTCTGCAGTGGCTGTGTGACTGCAAGCTCTCTTGGTGACTGTTAACACCATCAGTGAACATCATTGTCAGGTATGCATCCTTTCTTTCTTTCTTGTTCAAGCTTCATATACTTTGGGCTGCGTAGCTACAATCTTGGACAAATTAAAATGAGAAATTAAACCCCCCTTCCCCCCAAAATCAATGATGAATTCGCGCGCAAAGCAAAACGCGCCATTTTTTCATCATTGAAATGGAGGGGGGGGGGGGGGGTCTTAAGTTTTCATTTGATCTGTCTAAGTTTGTAGCTGGCGGGATGTTGGGCGAAGGAGAACGTTGGGTAGACTACGAGCAGTCTCTTACTTTTCTTAGCGGGATAGTAAAGCCAGCGAACCACACAAGCGCGCGCGAAAATTGCCTTGCACGTCGCGTCTCCTCGTGGAAGGCAATTTTCGCGCGCGCTCGCGCGTTTCGCTTGGAATACTGTCAGTGAGGAAATAAAGGGACCGCTCGAGCTCGTCGTCTAAACGTTGGGCAAACGAGCCAAAACTCTATATTCGCACGCGGATTAAGCCAGCGTCCAATGACTATTCTATTTATTGTGTTTTCAGCAAAATTGGTTTAAATAGAGTCTTGTATTTACATGTACATTAAATTAATAAATACTTAATTAATTGCCATGGCCAACGTATTTTAGCAAAAACAGGATTTGACTGGCAGCATCATAAATACCGGCATGTTGTGTTAAACCCAGTGGTTCTCTTGATAAATGGCTATCAACATTGTTTTGGGCATTTACCAGTATTTCAACCAACAAGGTACAAATGGCTACGTACTTTGGCTTGCCTTTCCCTTACAAGAATATTTATTTATCATCTCAGACTAGCTCTGACAACAACTTTAAGTTATCGAAACCCTTGAACACATCTCTACTCACATCTGATCAATGTAACAAACTACTCAGGAAGTACTTAGCTCCATATTCTTAGAATACAGGCGGAACTAAGACCATGTCACTATACCCCTGGGCCAAGTTGTTCGAAGCACAATTAAAGTAACCTGGGGTTATTGTTAGCTTTGACTTTAGTTTATTTACTAATAAATAAAGATTTTTCAAAATATTTTTGTCCTTTAGTTTTGACTTTCTTTAACTCTTGCTTAAAAGTTAACTTTTCGAAACATTTTTTTTACAAATGGGATGAAAACCTTGGTTAACTTTTAATTGTGGATTAGCATTAACCAGCTTTCTAGCCTGTTTCAGGCTCCGTATGAGATGCAAAGGAACGAGCGACAGGATTAAAAACAAGGGGGAACTGGGACTGGGACTGTTTCCCTCTTGTTTTCGTTCCTCTCGCCCGCTCCTTCGCATCTCCTGCAGAACATCTAACAGGCTATTGGCTTTCGAGCAATCAGGCTCTGGAGTGTAAATTGACACCCTAAAGCCTCGTTTAGACTGCAAAACAGTCATTTTGTCTCTTTAAAATTCATGAGGGAGATGCAATAACAGAAAGCCAGCATGGGCCTGCACCCCACACTACGGAGCACCAAAAAGCATGGATTCTCACAAGCAATGTTTCCATTTCCACACTTGCCCTAGACATTAATCATTGGAAGACCGATAGCAATGATTGTTTGTACATGTATGATAGACCAAGGCAAAAGAAGTAGTATAGCTCTATGTCTCGATAAGTTTTCCTGCCAAATTTACTACATTCCTTGATTAATGGAAATTAATTTTTTAGCATTTTGTAAGCTAAATTTGAGAATATTTAAACGTCACATTAAGTCGACAATATGCTTGTGATCTTCATTACAAACACAGTGAGTTAAATGGGGAGTTTTTTCAGGGAGTTGTGTGGTCATAATAGTACTATTGCCAATTTAATCATCTATTGACCCAAGAAATTAATTTTGAGGTAAAAATAGGTAGGATGGTGGTTGGGTGGGGCTGGAATCACTTTTCTAAAACAAAATTATCTTTCAAATCCAAGAGACCCAAACTTTTCACAATAGCTTATAATCTTGTGGCAAATGAGTCAGACAATTTAAGCTATCATGGTTCATGGCCATTTGCGAGTAAGGCCTGTTTGGAGCTTCTAAATTGTATTAAATAGTAACATTCTTAGCCTCGTCTTGCCGTGTCCGCTCCAAATCCTCCAGTGTCTCAGGCATTGGGCAGCCTTTTGTTTCAGGCAACTTTAGACCCACCAATCCTGCTATTAATGACATACAAGCAAATATAAACATTGGCAATGATCTGTTCTGCTCTCCCATTAACACAACAAATGGGCATAAAATTCCACCAATACGTGATGCCACAGTTGCTACACCCATTCCGACATTACGGATGACAGTTGGGAAGAGTTCAGCTGCATAAACATACACTACTGCAAATGATCCAGAGATACAGAATTTCCCGAACATGGCAGAGGTTGAAAGCCAGGCAGGATTGGTTCTTTCCTGTCGCTGTAGTTTCATGCAGGCGTAACAGGATCCCGCGGCACCCATCATGAAGTAAAACAATGACTTGCGACGGCCTGACCAGTTTAGGAGAAAGACTGTTAAGACATATGAAGGGATCTCTACTAAACCAGCCAAAATAAAATTGACGTACATGTTGCCTCCAAGGTTTTTTACATTCAGTGACAAGCCATAATACACGTGACTGTTTACAAACCAACTAACAATCATAATCAGTGTTAACACACAGGTACTTCTGTTTGTAAACAAGTCAAGGATTCCGTAGCTCCTTACAGAAGAGCCAGCTTTTGATGTCAGTTTTGATCGTTGCAATGTCACATGTTTGTTTCCAAAACCATTTTCAGAAGCCATCTTCTGCAAGATGGCCTCTGCTTCATCATATCTCCCTTGGGAGGCTAGCCATCTGGGAGATTCTGGAATCTGGTTCATTATTAAAAGACCAAAAACAGTAGGAAGAGATGTGGCAATAGTCAGGTGTTGCCAGCTTGGAATAAGGTAAGCCAAGACACCAAGGGATGCCACTGCAAGTGCAAAAAATATCTGCACCATCGTTCCAGCAAAACCTGCAGGGATGAAAAATAGAGAAAATCAGCTTATGCATTCCATTCACCTCAGTGTTAATAATCAACCTATTCAGTAATCTGAGTCAATCAATGATTGATTGATTGAACTCAGTCGAGTGCAATTTGGTCTGATATCCCATGTGAATTTCAAAATCGAATAAGTGTGCAGTGGAACTTCAATTTGAAATCACTAGACGTATGATTTCAGACCAGAATTCCACTACACAAACTTCAATTACCACTTTATTACACCCATTTTGAAATCACACAGTTTTTTGTGAAAATTAATCTTTACTTATCCACTTCAGCAAGCCCGGCTTTTTTGGAGAAGGTGGAATTTGGGGAACGGAAATTGCAAAATTTTCCCCTCAAAATGATTTTTTTGGCCCTATATTTTTCTGCAATCTGATTGGCTAGGGCAGGCAAGCCATGGAATTGATTGGTTATTATTATTTCATATTCATTTTGAAGGGCTAAAAATGGATGTGATTTAGGGCAAAAAATAGTGCAATTCAGGAATAAATCGCACTGTTGAGAGCCAATCAGATTGCAAGGATCACCAGTGATTTGAAAATAGGTGTAATAATGAACATTATCAAATGATTAGTTTCTGTATACAAAATGCAAATTATGAACCAAACAAGTTGTATTTGATTGCATTCAATTACTGAACTCATCAAAATATACTTGATAATTTAACACAAACTGTCCATGCATGGTTAAACAAGTTGAGTTATGTTTAAAATGCACATGAAAGCAAATTTTCTACCTGTTACATTCCTGTTTCCATTCTGAATTGATTTTCAATAAAATTCAATTGAACCTGACTTTTTGTTGTAACCAATCATGTGCAAATGTACCTAGACTCAAATTTTCAAGCCCGAATAGGGGTTTGGGGGAGGGGGGGGTGAGGGAAAGGGGGTACGAGCCCAGAAATCTTTGCTGTGGAGCCAGGAGCAAGTTTCTGCAGTTTTTCCCTGCTTTCTGAAGATTTGTGTCCTTCCCTCTTTGTGCTTCTTGTCCACAGTAAACTGCCTTTAGCCGAGTGATCCAGTATAGCATTCTAGAAGATCCTTTGGAATGCAGAGGATGGTTGCAGAAAACATCCACTTATCTTTAGATGCTTTATGCTACCGAACCCTGGAGTTTTGCAGTTTTCAAAGCCCTAACCCCTTTGGAACCCAGAATGATTGTAACTCCTGTGAGTGTCTGATTGCATTTGATTACCAAACCCAGCCCCATTCATTCATTAGATTGGTTTTGATTGACTGCATTGAAAATTGATCAAACAGGCACTTCTGGATCTATCAACAATGAACCTTTCATATATTGTTTTGTTATGTGTTTTCTTTAATCCTTTCATTCCCATGGGTGATCAATATGTAATTTCTCCTTGAATCATCAATACATTGTCAACCAGACAGCTGATGAGAATAAAGAAATTCATCAACTAGATGGCATTGTTTGGTGTATCACCAAATTCTGTGAACTAACTTTAAAAAGAAATGTGTGGCTTTCAGCTTTCTGATGTAAGGAATATTCATCGAATGTATGTTTGGTTTCTGTCGCGATTTAAATACAGTTGTCTTAGCAACCGCGCCAGACACTGAAAACTAAAAATGGCGCCGGTACTATTTTAGTGATTTAGAATTTTACCTCTGTAAGAAGGACCAATCGATTCAGTAGACAGCACAAAAACAATCAATCCCGCTCCCCCAGCAAACATTCCAACGAAGAATCGCAGGGCTAGGAACACATTATACGACGGCGAAAAGGCAGACAGAAATGCGAGGCCGCCGGAGAGAAAATAGCTGAACAGCCACAACTTTCTGCGACCATGTTTATCGGCCAATCCTCCGATGAAAGGGGCTCCAATCAATGTGCCCGCCATAAATATTGACTGCGTTAGTTCATTCTTGTACGTTTGCCCACAAAGAAGATTCCATTCCGTGGCGATCGAAGTGAAGTTCGTCGTGAAAGAAGCCCCATCGCATATTGAACCTTCCAAAGAACAACAGTTTTCCAGCGACTTGCAATGCTTCAAGCCCACTTTGTTTTCTTCTGGGCATCTCCATTTTGGCGTCGCTGCCGTAAACACGAGTACAAGCATTTGGTAGTAACATGGTAGTGCTGCCAGTGAGATTAAGATGAACAGTTTTCTCTGGTACCGGCCGAATTCTCCAACCTGTTTCAACACTCCGTCGAAATCCATTCTTTCCTTTTCACTGATGAGTTAGCCTCCCACGCAGTCGTTTTTAGGGGAGGAGGTAATTCGAGTCCCCTAAAAACGACTGCGTGGGAGGCTACTGATGAGTTGGCGCGAACAGAAAAAACTGCTTCCGGTATAAAACTCGCCCCAGTTCGACTCAAGGAAAGTCCGCCAAGTGTGACGTAGTTTGTGACGGAGAAATTTTTGGACAAATGGACTGGACTTTTTTTACTAACGGAACGGGAATGTTCATTGAATGCCGGGAAAATAAGTACAATTCCTAAATGTTGAAGTAAAACGACTACAAAAATTGTCAATCTTCTGTCATATTGTCCTAAATTTTGCCAAGACCAGGGGGATCATACCAGGGGGACCCAATTCAAGCTCTCCCCGGGTCTCTTCCTCTTCTCGTCCCTTCGCGCCTCATTACCGAATCTCACAGTGTACCGTTGTAGCTTGTTCCAGGCCCGGAAAGGCCGGGGGAGGGGGGAGGGGGGCCTACTTCTTGGAATTCTGGGTAGGGGTGTGCTGCCCGGTTCTCCAAATCTGACCCTATTTCAGACCAAAATATGCTATTTTCCACACCTGTTTTCAGACCTGGGGGGCCCGTTTCTCGAAAGACCCGGTAACTTACCAGGCCCGATAAGTAATTTTGGTGACAAAATTTAATGTTTATAATAACAACTTTATTTATCCACGGAATCCTTATCACTAAAAAGTGGTCTTCTAAAGAGCCGTGCGCATTAAACCAAGTACTAAAAAGCTAAGGCATTAAAATTAATAAACACAATTGAAAAATCCTATAATAGGTGCTAAAACTAAGTTAGAAAAATTCTAAAATACAATAGCGGAATAGAAACTATTTAAAGTAGTGGCCTGCTTAGCCTCCGCTGACAGACTGTTCCACGTTACTGCGCCCCTATAACGAAAAATTTTCTTGAGGGCCTCAGTGTTCGGTCGCGGAATAAACAAGTTATGTTGTGCACCTCGCAGATTATGTCTATAAATGGTATAAACGCTAGCGAATTTATCAGACAGGTATTCGGGTACGAGGTTATTTACAGTTTTAAACATTAAAGATTTCAATTGTTTTGCACGTCTGTCAGCGAGGCTATTCCATTTAAGAGCATTGAGAATCGGGGCCGATCTGGCGTCCCAACTAGACCCTGTTATTATGCGTGCAGCCCTGTTTAGTAATTTCTCTAGTTTTTGGCTGCGGCCATTACCGATACAGCCCCAGACAGCGCTGCAATAATCGAGATGCGGAAGAATCAATGACTTGTAAAGTATGACAAGGGTACTCTGGGGACATAACAGAAGTCAATTTTTGTTAGCTTTGAATACATACTAAATTTTAAAATCTTATTATTCTATGAAAACATTGGCGAAGTACCATGTCTGTAATCCGTGTGTAATCGGCAAAAAAACATTTAAAAATATACTTAACGGGCCCGGTAAGTTACCGGGACTTTCAAGAAACGGGCCCCTGCCCTCTAAAATCCGTATACCCGTTTTCAGACTGGCTTGTAGGGTAATTAAGCTTCGTATCAGTGCCGAAGTCAAGAATTTGTAAAATTCACCCGAAAATTCAGCTCGACTGATATACTTTGGAGACTTCTCTTTCTCTACTATTTATTTAGAGATGAAAAGACAATACGCTCGCGTGGTTTCCTTGAAATCTTTGCCCGATTTAAGACCATAGTCCAAATCTATACTCGTTTTAAGACCAAAACGGCTCAAAAATCATTATCTTTGGGGCGGCACATACTTATACACCTTATATAGGGGAGTAGACCCTGAGTGTGGGGGTGATTCCAGTCTGTCGGTGTACTGCGGGAGACGCAAAGGAGTGGGTGCGAAAAAATATGGAGAAAAATTTACCTCGTAGGGAGGAGACCGTTAGTGACAGTTCGTCCTTTGAAGTAAGACAGGGGGAACCCAAAATACTCAAAATGTTGTCTTGTGTGTTCCCGGATCGTTTCCTGTGCTTTTAAAGACATCATCGTGTTTGTGTAAGCTAATATAATACAGATTGATCTCGTCTGGATGCTGTAACCGGAAATTTAAGTTGCAGAACGTTTTTGGAAAAAGCAATTTTCTCTCCGATCATCATTTCCGGAACTCTAACTACCACACCGTTCGGACCTAGCGACAACCGTATGTCTGGGACCCTATGTCTAGACAGTACGTTCAAAGATGTCCAAAAATCGAGAAATAAGTTCACTTTTTCCTGGTATCAACATTGTGAAAATGACCCCTGAAAATCGAACAATAAACAATTTTCTGGCGAGGAAACAAACGTGCTGTGAATTGAATTGTATTGCATTTTTCTGGTGTTGTGTTTTGTTTTGTTGTGTAGAGTAGGTCTCTTTTCTCTGTTTATTACTTGTGCTTTGTTTTGTTGAGTTAAGTTGGTCTGTTTTCTTTGTTTTGTGTTTGTTGTGTTGTGTTGAGTAGGTCTGTTTTCTTTGTTGGCCGTACATGTTGTGTTTTGTTGTGTTAAATAGATCTGTTTTTACGTGGGATGCCCTGAGGTGGCATACCTTGTCTAAAAACGGGTCGAATTCTTTTTACGCGGGATGCCCTGAGGGGGCATACCGTATCTAAAAACGGGTCGATTTCTTTTTCTTTTTTTTACGCGGGATGCCCTAAGGGGGCATACCGTGTCTAAAAACGGGACGATTTCTTTTTCTTCGTCGTAGCTACAAATCGGTACATTAATTTATTACGCGGGATGCCCTGAGGGGGCATACCGTGTCTTAAAACGGGTCGATTTCTTTTTTTTTTTTCTTCGTAGTAGCTACAAATCGGTACATTAATTTATTCATTAAACTCTCCCCTCTCCTACTCGGGATGTATTGTTCTGATTGTCTTCAACAAAGGCAAGCCAATCAAAATCCATTCTTGTCGCTTATATCGCGAGGGAGGGGACCCACTCACCCCTACCTGTCTGACGTCAATGCATCATTTGATATATTTATTAAAGACGGATTAAATTGTCGCGCCATAGTGTTTTAACATGTTGTGGACTCAAGTGTGCCGTTTTCAAACGGAAATTTCACCATTTTGAAGCGGTAAATCGAAAGAATAACTTCTAAGAAGCACCCGACACGTAAAACGGTGGAAATTGGTGAGTTCCTGGCGAAGGAATCGTGCTTTGTTTGACAGTCTTATACCACGACGCGAGACTGAAAAAAGGTCATTGAGAAGCTTACGTTATCGTAATAGAACTTCACAAATTTCCGGTGAAAGTCTAAGTCGCGTAACACAAGGGAAACAACGTAACGCGATCGTCGTGACTCAAACTATTCCATTAGCAAGGATAGATTTATCAATCGGCGAAGCATACAGTTGGAATAAATGAATCAGCCCCAGCATCACGCGTAATGCCAGTATAGCAGGCATCTTGTTACGCGGGATGCCCTGAAGGGGCATACCGTGTCTAAAAACGGGTCGATTTCTTTCTTTTTTTTTTTTTTCTTCCTCGTAGCTACAAATCTGTACATTAATTTATTCATTAAACTCCCCCCTCTCCTACTCGGGATGTATTGTTCTGATTGTCTTCAACGACAACAGGCCAATCAAAATCTATTCTTGTCTCTTCTATCGCGAGGGAGGTGACCCACTCACCCCTACTTGTGTGACGTCAACGCATCATTTGATTTATCCATTAAAGCTGGATTAAATTGTGGCGCCATATTGTTAACATGTTTTGGACTCAAGTGTGCCGTTTTCAAACGGAAATTTCACCATTTTGAAGCGGTAAATCGAAAGAATAACTTCTAAGAAGCACTCGACATCTAAAACGGTGGAAATTGGAAAGTGCCTGGCAAAGGAATCGTGCTTTCTTTGACAGTCTTAGACCACAATTGCAGACAGAAAAGAGGTCATTGAGAAGCTTACGTTATCGCAATGGAATTCCCGCAATTTCCCTTGAAACCCTGAGTAGCATAACACAAGGGAAACAACGTAACGCGATCTTCGTGACTCAAACTATTCCATTAGCAAGGATGGTTTTATAAATCTGCGAGGCACACAGTTGGAATAAATGAATCAGCCACGGCATCTCGCGTAATGCCAGTATAGCAGGCATCTTGTTTTTACGCGGGATGCCCTGAGGGTGCATGCCGTGTCTAAAAACGGGTCGATTTCTTTTTACGCGGGATGCCCTGAGGGGGCATACCGTGTCTAAAATTGGGTCGAT
Source organism: Pavona decussata (assembly GCF_977016875.1). NCBI lineage: Eukaryota > Metazoa > Cnidaria > Anthozoa > Scleractinia > Agariciidae > Pavona > Pavona decussata. Next base: position 3,920,613 of record NW_028145515.1, on the reverse strand, counting down.
TTCTTTTTCACGCGGGATGCCCTGAGGGGGCATACCGTGTCTAAAAACGGGACGATTTCTTTTTTTCTTACGCGGGATGCCCTGAGGGGGCATACCGTGTCTAAAAACGGGACGATTTCTTTTTCCTCGTAGCCACAAATCTGTACATTAATTTATTCATTAAACTCTCCCCTCTCCTACTCGGGATGTATTGTTCTGATTGTCTTCAACAGCAGCAGGCCAATCAAAATCCATTCTTGTCGCTTATATCGCGAGGGAGGGGACCCACTCACCCCTACCTGTGTGACGTCAACGCATCATTTGATCTATTTATTAAAAACGGATTAAATTTGTGTCGCCGTATTGTTAACATGTTGTGGACTCAAGTGTGCCGTTTTCAAACGGGAAATTTCACCATTTTGAAGTGGTAAATCGAAAGAATAACTTCTAAGAAGCACTCGACATCTAAAACGGTGGAAATTGGAGAGTTCCTGGCGAAGGAATCGTGCTTTGTTTGACAGTCCCGAACCACGAATGGAGACAGAAAAGATGTCATTGAGAAGCTTACATTATCGTAATGGAATTTCAAAAAGTTCCGGTGAGATCCTCAGTAGCGTAACACAAGGGAAACAGCATAACGCAATCTTCGTGACTCAAAATATTCCATTAGCAATGATAATTTTATCAATCGGCGAGGCATACAGTTGGAATAAATGAATCAGCCTCGGCATCTCGCGTATATGCCAGTATAGGCATCTTGTTTATTCATTAAATTCTCCCCTCTCCTACTCGGGATGTATTGTTCTGATTGTCTTCAACAACAGCAGGCCAATCAAAATCCATTCTTGTCGCCACATTGTTAACATGTTGTGGACTCAAGTGTGCCGTTTTCAAACGGAAATTTCACCATTTTGAATCGGTAAATCGGAAGAATAACTTCTAAGAAGCACTCGACATCTAAAACGGTGGAAATTGGAGAGTTCCTGGCGAAGGAATCGTGCTTTGTTTGACAGTCTTAGACCACGATGCGAGACTGAAAAGAGGTCATTGAGAAGCTTACGTTATCGCAATGGCATTTCAAAAATTTCCGCTGATAGTATGAGTCGCGTAACACAAGGGAAACAACGTAACGCGATGGTCGTGACCCAAACTATTCCATTAGCAAGGATAGTTTTATCAATCGGCGAAGCATACAGTTGGAATAAATGAATCAGCCCCAGCATCTTGCGTAATGCCAGTACAGCAGGCATCTTGTTTTTTTTTTTCTTCGTCGTAGTCACAAATCGGTACATTAATTTATTCATTAAACTCTCCCATCTCCTACTCGGGATGTATTGTTCTGATTGTCTTTAACAAAGGCAGGCCAATCAAAATCCATTCTTGTCGCTTATATCGTGAGGGAGGGGACCCACTCACCCCTACCTGTGTGACGTCAACGCATCATTTGATATATTTATTAAAGACGGATTAAATTTTTCGCGCCATATTGTTAACATGTTGTGGACTCAAGTGTGCCGCTTTTATACGGAAATTTCACCATTTTGAAGCGGTAAGTCGAGAGAATAACTTCTAAGAAGCACCCGACATTTAAAACGGTGGAAATTGGTGAGTTCCTGGCGAAGGAATCGTGCTTTGTTTGACAGTCTTAGACCACGACGCGAGACTGAAAAGAGGTCATTGAGAAGCTTACGTTATCGTAATGGAATTTCACAAATTTCCGTTGATAGTCTGAGTCGCGTAACACAAGGAAAACAACGTAACGCGATCGTCGTGACTCAAAGTATTCCATTAGCAAGGATAGTTTTATCAATCGGCGAAGCATACAGTTGGAATAAATGAATCAGCCCCAGCATCACGCGTAATGCCAGTATAGCAGGCATCTTGTCTTTGTTTGGTTTCGGCTTGTTATGTTGAGTGGTGTTGAGTACGTGTGTTTTCTTTCTTTTTTTTTTTTTGCTTGTGTTGTGTCCTATTGTGTTGTCTTTGTCCGAGTATTGTGTTGTATTATGTTTTCTTAAAGGGTGATTGGATGGTAAGATAATTATATCCCGTTGAAACGCACTGTAAAACGGAATATAATGGGCCCAATGAATACCAAAAGTTGAGGGTTCACCATATATACTATTAAAAAGAGACAGATTTGATACTAGTAACTAGTATTACGTCTTTTTTTTTCCTTTGTAATTGTTAAAATTGTATTCTTGAATATTTAATAATCAATAAAAATTAATAAAAAATAATGATAATAATAATAAATTTTTTAATAATAATCTATAAACTTCATTAAAAATCACCAACTCTGAACACAACCCTATGCACTCCTAAAAATTATGTACATTTTCAGCAAATATAAAATTCTTGTATTCTCAAATTCTTAATAATAATAATAATAATAATAATAATAATAATAATAATAATAATAATAATAATAATAATAATAATAATAATAACAGTAATCGAAAAGTTGGAGAAGTAGAGAGGCATTGTTCGATTCGTGTTTTTTTCCCCCGGTAAACACGTTCATAAATTCCCATACAAACCCTTTTAATTTTTTATGCCGTTCTTCCCTCATCAACATGCCACTTATTTATAATAACAGATGCATTGCCTGAGCTCGTTTACTGGGCTCATCCCTGAAGAGAAAAGACATGGTGTGGAGTAAAATGGCTAGGGCAAAAGGCCAAAAGCCGCCTTTAATTGAATATCAAGACTTCGATGCCTGTAATCTATACTATCAATATCAAACCAGTAAAGGTGAGGGCACAAAAACGCCAAATGCAATGGAATGTCAATGACACTGCAGCCCCATCCCAAGTTAAATGGAAACCGACTTCACTCGATGAAAGTCTGAAGCGAATGCCCAGCAATCGATAATCGCCTAGAAGTCACACAATACAACCCCTAAAGGGGGCATGACTAAAATGCATTTTCTATGACCCCTACATTAGAGCCCGGATGCTGTCACGCAAACGTTACAAAAGAGGAGGAATAAACATCATCAATTAAGATGAGTAAAGAAGGCATAAAAATTATATTTGTGGGCAAATATCCCGTACACCATTGCTCAACTCATCGTGACACTCAAATTATAATGTGACGTTGCAAAGGTCTTTTACAGTAAAGGCTACTAGAGTTTCTTTGGCAGTTGCCAAACGTAGCAAAGACTGCTAGCTAGCCTGCAGAACAGGCGTTTTTTTGCGCTTGCCTCCGCTCGCCTGAAAAACGCAAAACGCCCGCGGAGCAGAGAAGGAATCGGCCCGCCCGCCCGCCCGCCCACCCGCCCACCTTGTCTAAGCGGAAAAAAATTCTCGTGGCCTGGGTCGTCCAACACTGCTACCCAAAGGAAAGCTGTTCAAGCTTGAGCAATATTATTCCCATATCTTTTATCTTGAATTGAGCATGAATGGGTGCGGTCTGAAGGAATTCATCTCCAGAAAATTTCACCTACAATTGACATTTAAAGCAAGTTGGAATAATTTTGACGACATTTGAAAAACAAAAAAACGCAAATTCATTTTAATAGTGACATTCTCGCTGCCGTGGCCGTCATGGTTGCTAAATTTCCCTATTGAAGAAACGTGACGCACTCGATGCTTTTAACTTTTATTTGAATCATTACACCTGCGTTCTTGGTACGATTACATTAAGCATAACTTTTTCATTTAGGTACCCACTTAATCTAACCCACTATTTGTAATGTTACGTTTATTCATAGTCCGTACTGGCCATCAACTTTGAACGCAGTTTGCTTGTCACAGATCGCTCACTGCGTTCAAGGAACACAGGGAGATGGGACGACGACCTCCGCGTCTCCTTGAATATTGTGTTTGAAGTCGGACCACTTAAGCACGTCACCTTCCCCACGTCTGCATGTCTGATACATTTCCGAGATCGTTTCTGCTGGAAGTACGCAGGACCACAGATTGAGGTTGGTGATGAAACCCTGGAAGGACTGACGACTGTCAAAATGGCCTCCACAGTTGCTGCCCGAAGGACGATCCTGCTCTTGCCCAACAATCAGTATTCCGTTCCCCTTGATGGTGTATCCCGTTTGGAAGTTTCTGTCGCTATCTTTCTCCTCTCCATCTTTGTATACCTTCCAAGACCCATCACTGTTTGTCCAAGAAAAACACACATGATGCCACTGGCCATCATTTGCTGCCACACTTGTTGTCCTGTCGCAGTTAAAAGAAAAACAAACAAACAAACAGAACAAAACGAGTAGATAGTTACATTGGTGTGTTAATTAAAAGATAATGATTTACTTCGGCAAATAATTGTATTATATAATACAAGTTAAAAAACCATGAAACTAGAATTACTTCAAGAATGTTTAGTGCTGGGAAAGAAGATCATGCACATACAAAAAAATAAGGGGCATGTTTCAGCAGTAATACTTTTTTACGGTTTGTGTTTTTTATATTGATTTAGCGTATGATTGGTCCAAGAACAATACGCGTTCCAGAAATAGTTTTTTGTACGGAGCGAGGGTGGAAGGCGGAGAGGGACTGAAGCCCTCAAGTGGCCTGTTATTCGGGAAGCCAATTCTCTTAATAATAATCATCTATTTTTTTCAAGAGAAGAAAAGCAATTCCACGCTGTTTTGAAAATGATCCAAGAATCACTTATTTGCTGATGAAAATATATACCCTGTAGGAGCTCACAATTTTCGACCTATCAAACAAGAAAAGAATGCCATACTCTTCTTCTGGAGTGATACTGAGTTTAGCGTCTATTAATAGTCTTGAAAGATCAACTTAACTTCAACTAATTTAACAATCTACCAGAAACTATTATAAACTGTAAAGACTACAGAACCTTTTTAAGACTCTCAAAGAATTTTTGGGGAAACAGAGTACAAAGCGATTAGTGAGTTTTACTGTAATTGGTTTCCATTAATCCTGTTTCTACTGTATAATTTGTAAATAACTTAATTTGACTTATTTTGTAATTGTATTTAATGTAATAGACCTTATCACGGTTTTCGACGCCATTTTGACGAGTAGGCAAACAGGCTTGAAATAACAGTGTTTGTATGGAAATCCGATGTCAAATAATTTTCATAAAACATCGGCTCTGAAAAATTCATGAATTGGAAACTTTTGACATTAGGAAAAGGCTTGTAAGAAAAAAAATTGGAGGGATGTAGCTGTGCCAGAAAGCGTCCAGTCGTGTTTTGAACTTTCCATACATTTCCCTGTATTTTTTCCCGCGAACTATTTTTAGTAGCAGTTCATGGCTGGCTCGCTTTACAGACAAATGTATGGAAAGTTCAAAACACGACTGGACGCTTTCTGGAAAAGCTACATCCCTCCAATTTTTTCCCTAAAATCCTTTTCCTAGTGCTAAAAGTTTCCCATTCATGAATTTTTCAGAAGCGATGTTTTATGAAAGAAATTTGACATCTGATTTCCATACAAACACTGTTATTTCAAGCCTGTTTGTCTACTCGTCAAAATGGCGTCAAAAACCGTGATAAGGCCTAGTTAACAGGGAAGAGCCACCCAGTGGATCTGTTAATAAACCATTATTATTATTATTATTATCATCATCATCATCATCATCATCATCATCATCATCATCATCATCATCATCATCATCATCATCATCATCATTATTATCATTATTATTATTATTATTATTATTATTATTATTATTATTATTATTATTATTATTATTATTAACTTCGGGAAAGCAATGTCGGACAAAGAAAAGGACAATCAAAAAGTGTCAAAAATGGTTTGAAAGAATTACAGACGTTTCGGGTATATAACCCTTCGTCAGTGTGGAGAAAACCGGTTTTCTCCACACTGACGAAGGGTTATATACCCGAAACGTCTGTGTTTCTTTCAACCCATTTTTGACACTTTTTGATAATTATTTTTATATCAATCCAATCCGAAAACATTTTCAAGTGTCACGCATCCGAGCCAAGGAACTTTCCTTTCTCCGTTCATTATTAAAGAAAAGGACTAGACTTGCTATCATTTTTAAGCGTTAGTGCGCCACACGTACACACAACTGTTAATAATGACATCATACTTCGAAAAGGGCTTTATAGATAGGCTGTTGTGGCCGTGCGGATTGTAGAGAGGGAAGAAAGGATTAGCTACCCGTGTTAACTTTCTTTTACCTCCCCTCTTTTTGAATGCTTAGAAAAGGCTGCTAGATGTAAATCTAAACAGACTGCACAAACCACCACCAACAAACACAGAGGAAACAATTCAGTTGAGATTGATCGAGTTTGCGTTCCAGAAAGCAGTGAATTCTTACGGAAAAAGACTAATCTTGCAAAAAAATTAAGCCTGATAACTAAAAAAAAAATACCCTTAAATGAGTTAAGAAACTTCTAAAGGAAATCACGCATGTTGATCTTCCTATACAATAGATACTAGGTCATATGAGTTCCCTGTCGAGCCCAGGATTGTTTTTTTTCTGAGGGAGTGCGAGGGAGAGCTAGTGGAAGTAAGGCCTCTACCTCAGTGCCGGAAGCAACTTGACCAAAAATAGAAATGAACGACTGTGAAAAAAAATCACACGTAGTTCCTGTGAAATGCCTGTAGTTATTTTAGCCATCTCCTCCATGTACTTTGCGTAATTAACGAAGAGGACTTTTAATTTATGCATCTCCTAAAAGTAACTTCAGTTCCTGCACTTTGTTTAGTTCCTATAAATTCTGTGTTCATCCTGAGCCTTTTTTAGTTTGTACAGCTGCCTTGTGTAAAATACACATTGAAACACATTCTAAATCACCACTTCATATATATGTTGTCACATCAAAAGTCGCTATGTTATACCTCGATTGTTGATAAATTTTAGTGTAGCGTCTTTAATCTATTTCGGGTCTATATAATTATTTTACTATGCTAGCCCACTTTTTGTTGTTGTTGATGAGTAGATCTAATGACCCAACGTCTTCAATCAGCAGTTCATTTCCCCATCCTGCAGTCTGTGTACAGTAACTGAACGGAGCTGCCGGGTCTTGATCAGTTGTCTTCATCCAAAAACATAAGGTGAACTCAGTCAGGTCGAGTACGTCCTTAGTAACGGTGGTGTAATCTGATGTCCCTTTGTTCGGGAAGTGCAAGGCGTAATCTGCACCGGAACAAAATAAGAACAACAACAAAACATCGTTACTTCAACTGGTAATTGAGAGCGCTTGATTGATTTTTAACGCTGGAATTATTTTAATGGATGGTTATCCATTTAACTGGCTCCGTAAAGCTGAATTAACCACTCAACATTTAAGATGTCTGGTTCAAATCAGGGATTGCGCGATCTTTTGTGGCAAGGAAAATCAGAGACATGCCATCGAGTACCACATGACGAGTATTTTCATTGTTGAGCTCAAGAAAGTAACACCGGCAAATGAATGTCGTCTCGAGCTGGAAAGTTCACGAGTAAATTCTTAGCAACAAGGGGTGCTAAGCACTTATCTTTAAACAATACACGGAACATCAAGGTTCAAAATGAAAGGTCACAATGAAAAAATATTATACCTAACAACGCATTAGTTTAAAGCGCCAAGATAATATATATCATATCTCGAAGCTCCAGCTGAATGTAATTGACTACAAGTAAGTAAGAGTCAATGGTGTTATGTACGGAGTTTCAGCAGCTTTTAAAATACAATACAATACTTTATTGACATTCCCCATAGGGGTTTTTCAGTGACAGTTTTACAAAACATAAATTAATATTAAAACAATATTTACAATACATGTATTTACAATACATAAATAAATATTAAAAATGATAATCAGTTCAAGTAATTAAAAAACTAATTAAAAATAGTCAGGCTTATATTAAAAAGGGTTCACACTTTACCGGTGCAGTCAGGCTCTGTCGACTGAGCTATCAAGCCGACTGGGAGCTGATCATTTTGTGACTTTGTAATATATAACCGTCAAAGTGAAGATTTGGAACTGAAAGCCATGAAACACACCTACCTACGGATGATTCTACTCACTTCGTAAATTGGCCACGTTCCCAGAGTGGTCACATTGTACTTAGTTTTCACCACGCCCGACTAGCATCCGGCTTCGATTCCCGCTCGGAACAACATCGATTTTCTTTTCATGTGAGGTGTGTGTCGAAAGTCATGTTACACAGTTTAAAGCAGTGAATGTTCATTTATTCATTTATTCATATATTCGTACTGAATGAAAACCGGGTGTAACGTGACAAAAACTGACTCTGTGAACTGACTTATCGACAGATGGTACTGTGCGTATTAAAAGCCATTTTATCAAATCATATGAATTTCAAACAGATTAACCTGTCTTAACTTGTTTCTTACTTTGACCAGTGCTCATATTTTTCGTTCCCTGTTTATATGCTTGCAGTTTCTTGATGAAAAAGTGAGCGCTGACTTTCTAGGGACCTAGATTTACGTTGATTGAAAGCAACTTAATCCCTAAAGTAACGAGAGTCGTCACTTTCAGAACTCTACAGCAAAGGAGTTTACAAATATTGACAAACTACTACAGTAACTACTACTACTACTACTACTACTACTACTACTACTACTACTACTACTACTACTACTACTACTACTACTACTACTACTACTACTACTACTACTACTACTACTACTACTACTACTACAACTACTGCTACTACTACTACTACTACTACTACTACTACTACTACTACTACTACTACTACTACTACTACTACTGCTGCTGCTGATGATGATGCTAATAATAATAATAATAATAATAATAATAATAATAATAATAATAATAATAATAATAATAATAATAATGACGATAAAAGATCAGCGCAAAGAAGCAAATCCCTAACCTTGTTCCCAGTAAGCACTGCCACAGGGTTGTTCCACACCGCCACATCCGGTGAAGATGAGGCCCATGAAAACAAAAGCAATTAACAGAGACATGCTTCACTCCTGTAGATAGAACAGTACAAAGAACTAAGGCTGTCAACAACTTGCCCTTAATTTCTCAAATAGTTGCTCGAAATAGTTGCTCAAATTTGTCAGAGTTGCTCAAAATTCCTCAAGTAGTTACTCAAATTTTTTTAAATAGTTGCTCAAATTTCTCAAAGAGTTGCTCAAAATTTCTCAAGGAGTTATCCAAAAGTTCTTAAATAGTCGCTCAAATTTCTCAAAGAATTGCCGAAAATTTCTCAAGGAGTAACTCAAAATGTCTTAAATAGTTACTCAATTAATTACTCAAAACTTTTCAAATAATGTGACGTCATCACCCAAGGTAAAATGCGAGCCCAGAACTCCTAAGGAAGACTTTCAAAGATGATTTGTGTGATACGTTTAGGGATATTTTACAACCAAAACCGTCGTTAACGTCCAACGCAAGACTTACAATTACAAGAATAACAATTATTGGCACTAAAGTTGGCTAAAGTTGTTCACAATGAACAGAAGTTGCTCAAAAAATTAAGAAGTTGCTCCAAATACGAAAAGTTACCAAAGGTTTCAGAGCACTTATGGAAAGCGTTATTATGGATACGCTAATAACAGTACTGAGAATAACTTCATGAAATAAAATGAAGCTGTTTTAAATAACCATTTCTATTTTTGAGATGATCAATGCTTGCAATATCTTTTCTAACGTAAAAGTGGACTTTTTCGATCAGAATTTCAAAAGAAGGAATTCCTTGACGTAAAATCTCCTGGTTATTTTCTGACATACTTCAGGTTTTGTAAGCCATGACTATTTAAAGTGTTCAATTAATATTTTGAATTAAAATGTTTGAGGCGATGGGTAAAAACATTTCTATTTAGGGTTAGTTTGATGTTCGTTTTGAGCCCAGCAGCTAAAATTAGCGACCTCGGTACGCTTGTTAAGAAAAAAACTTCAAGTTCAGCGGAAAGATTATATTTAAGTTTGCATTTCGTTCCATCTCAGTATGTGACACCGTAGCCGTTGAAATACTCATAGTGAGTTCAGAGAAGAGAGTGTGAAGAGAAAGGACACAAATGTTTGCCAGTTTGCTGTAGCGCTGAATTTTTTCGACACTTACCTTTGAATAACCAACAAAAGCACTCAAATTCACTTGACTCCTTGTAGATGATAACGCAGCAACTGTTAAAGCTAACGGGTGAGACGCTCGTATCTTGCACTTAAGACTTTTTATTAAGGGGATTGATTGATTCCATAACATGATTGGCTATTTTAAGATAGCATGTTTATTATAATCATAGCATTGTAAAGTTGCCACAGTCTTTGTTTGTCCTTGCAAGGAATCTTGTAAGCCATGTTTGTTTAGTCTTCTGGGAACTTTCAGTAAACATTACAAAACTGCTATCACACTCTGACAATAGAAAATAACAATGTTTATTAACGCATACAAAATGCTAGGAAACAATGTACTCAAACTAGTCCTTTTCAAAGAAAAAAAAAAAAAAAGATTCAGATGAAGGAGAGACCTCAACGAAGAAAAAGAAGAAATTATTTGTTATTCTCTTCTTTTTTTTTTCAGTACTATTATTTCTACAGAGTTTTCAATGATGTGTATCTACTTCAGTCTTGTCGGACCGCCAATGTGTTTTTCGTTTCCACACGCTCAAAAGTGCAAAAATCGTGTTATTTCAAATAATAAGCATAATGAATTCTTAGTTTAATATAAGTTCAAAAATGCTCGCTGTTTTCTCCGAGAACATAATAATTGTGTTAATGGTAATTAAAATCCTAAAAATGTTTAACAAGTTCATCGGCTACCCTTGACTCCTCTATTTTTGAATTTCTCAGTACATTGAAACAAAATGTGCGTTATACCATAGTTTTTAACGATAATGAGAAGAAGAAAGGGACGAATTCGATCTCACATACCAATTTTCGCGACGAGAACTCAGTCTTCCTAAAATAGTTTAACGTCCCTAGATTCACGAACCAATATTTCAGGCACTAAAGAAAGTTGAGGGATTTCTTTCCTTCTTTACTTCATTCACCACAACATGCTGCAGTATTGGACTTAGAAAAAAACGGTGTAGCGAGAACATTGATTTCATTACAAAACAAAGAAGACCTCTTCTCTATATAATCACTTTAACTTAAATTGAATGAAATTTACAACCTGACGGTTATCTTTGAGGAGCGGAAAAGTATTATTTCGGTCTATAAAACTATTACAGACTGTTTTCTTTGAAATGCGTTTTTTGTTTCTACTTTCAGGGCTCTAATTTAAGCAGCGTGAAGTGTGTTTACGTCGGCCATACTGGAGAAGTATTTAGCGAATGAAAGACTGATTTTCCTTTAGGATATAAATTTTATTGTTTTATTGCTTTATTCTTTTTACAGTTGGGCCGCTCTTCTTGAGGGCGCCATGAAATCCTCTATAGTTGGCTTGTACGCTGTTTTACTTGAGCTTGCGTCGGTTCGCACACGTACGTTACTAAAGCTCGCATCATCAATGCGCGTGTGAGCTTAAAACTCTATACCGACAACTTTACTGTCGGAATATTAAACCGATGGAAAAACTTTCGTCGGAGGTTACTTTTTTATATCTGTGTTGTTTTATAAGCAAAAATTTTATATTAATAAAATTGTGTTACATTTTATATAAGGGGTAAATAATCGTGAATTTGAATAAAAAAAAATAATGCTTCTAGAAAAGAAAATTATTATCAACAATTGTTTCTTGCAACTTCTGCCAGCTACTCTAGAAATACAAATAACTGTCATTCTAATGATTAAATACAAAACTATTAATCATTCAAATGTACATAGCAAATGGTCATTACCTACACGTTGTTTGGGCACCAATGAAGCAACTTCTGCTCGAACATTCGAAGTTGGACATTAAACAAAAACAAACGTCATTGTTTCATCGCTGCTAAAAAAGTTCTAAACGAGGAACCTTGAGTTATTCGAGGCAAATAATTGGTTATTTTAACATTAAAGATGTATGTATTATGCAGTTGATCTTTAGTACGGCTTCCATGGTTTCCTGTTTTCGAAGCAGAATATTTTGTGCGCCAAGTTACTTAAAACTTCCAGAACGTTAAATTATTATCTTTTGGAAAATTCACTGGTATAGCAGTGCTCGCAACAAATGATAATAGTTTCTTTTAAGAAGAAAAGAACACGACTAATACGAAGAAGAGCATTTATCGAAAATGAGTGTCATCAATCAACAATAAGATATTCGTTAGTGATTTGTTAGGACTAGCAGTGTGGTTGGAGGCATCAATAACACAAACTGTAATGCCATGACGAGCCACATGGTGTTAAAGTGTTATTGTAAGATGATGTTTTTAAAATGTTGACAAAAACGGATAAAAAAGTGTATGTGGTGTTTAAAACTTTCAAAGTATAAAATGAGCCTTCCTTTCAGCTTAATATGTATCAGGCCATTCAAATTTTGCTCCTCCTTGAACGTTAGTCAATTCCATTCCTTCCGAAGTACAGGTCTCACGATATGTTTTAAGCGTGCTATTCAGTTGTGAATACGGGTTAGTTTGATGTTCCTTTTGAGCCCTACTGCTAAAATTAGCTACCTTGGTACGCTTGTTAAGAAAAAAACTTCGAGTTCGGCGGAAAGATTATATTTAGGTTTGCATATCGTTCCATCTCAGTATATGTGACACCGTAGCCATTGAAATGATACTCATAGTAAGCTCAGAGAAGATAGTGTGAGGCGGTAAGGACCCAAAGTTACTAATACACTAAGGTTCGGTTAAACACGCTTTTCATCTTTGTACGAAGTATTAAGGTTTGTGTTCATTCAGGGCGTTTTGAAAAAGAACGAATCTTTGAGCGTAAAATCGCGTCGTCTTTTTCTGATATAACTCACGTTATGTAAGCCATGACTATTTAAAGTACTCAATTAATTTTTTAGAATTAATTTTTTTTAGGTGATAGGTAAAAACATTTTTATTTTTATCACGTTCGTTGTTACTTTTCTGATAACGAATTGAGTTTTGGTGCTAAAATCATAAATTAATATAACGAGAAAACCTTTACTCTTATTTCGGCTAATTATCTTTACGAGAAAAAACCTTTTAACTTGCCTTAAATTTGTTCGACACTTATCCTCGAATAACCACCAAAAGCCCTCAGTTTCACTTGACTCCTTGTAGATGATAACGCAGCAACTGTTAAAGCTAACTGGTGAGACGCTTGTGTTGTGCACTTATAAATAAGACTTTTTATCAAGGGGACTTCTTCTTCTTTTTTGTTTTGAGTGAAACTAGTTAAAAAATTATTCCAGCATTTTAGGTATTTTAACAGAGACTATTATCATTTGTTGCGAGAACTGCTATGCAAGTTAATTTTCCAAATAATAAACATTTAAGGTTATGGAAGGTTTAAAGTAACTTGGCGCACAAAATATTCTGCTTCGAAAACAGGAAACCATGGAAGCCCTACTAAAGATCCATACATAATACATACATCTCTAATATTAAAATAACCAATTATTTGCCTCGAATTACTTGAGGTTCCTCGTTTAAAATGTTTTTAGCTGTGAAGAAACAATGACGTTGCTTTTTTCTTTAAAGTCCGACCTCGAATGTTCGAGCAAAAGTAGCTTCATTGGTGTCCAAACAACGTGTAGGTAATGACTATTTGCTACGTACACTTGAATGATTAATAGTGTTGTATTTAATCATCAGAATGATTGTTGTTTGTATTTGTAGAGTAGGTAGCAGAAATTGCAAGAAACAGTTGTTCATAATAATTTTATTTTCTAGCTGCCGCATTATTTTTTTATTTTAATTCTACGATTCCTTACCCTTTATATAAAATGTAACACGATTTCATTAATATTAAATTGTTGCTTATAAAATAACACAGATAAAAAAGTAAGCTGCGTTAAAAGATTTTCCAGTGGTTTAATATTCTGATAGTGACTTTGTCTGTATACCGTTTTAAGCTCAGACGCGCATTGATGATGCGAGCTTTAGCAACGTAAGTGTGAGAACTGACGCAACGCTCAAGTAAAACAGCGAACAAGCCAACTATAGAGTATTTCATGGCGTCATCCAAGAAGAGCCCAACTGTAAAAACAATAAAACAATAAAACAATAAAATTTATTTCCTAAAGGAAAATCAGTCTTCTATTCACTAAATATTTCTCCAGTATGGCCGGCGTAAACACACTTCACGCTGCTCAAATTAGAGCCCTGAAAGTAGAAACAAAAAACGCATTTCAAAGAAAACAGTCTGTAATAGTTTTATAGAACGAAATTATACTGTTCCTCTCGTCAAAGATAACCGTCTGGTTGTAAATTTCATTTTATTCAAGTAATCGTGATTATACAGAGAAGAGGTCTTCTTTGTTTTGTAATGAAATCAATGTTCTTGGTACATCGTTTCTTCCTAAGGCCAATATTGCAGCGTGTTGTGGTGAAAGAAGAAAAGAAGGAAAGAAATCCCTCAACTTTCTTTAGTGCCTGAGATATTAGTTCGGGCGTTAAACTATTTCAGGGAGACTGAGTTCTTGTCGCGAAAATTGGTATGTGAGATCTAATTCGTCCCTTTTTTCTTCTCGTTTTCGTTGAAAACTATAGTGTAACGCAAATTTTGTGTAAATGTACTGAGAAACTCAAAAATAAAGGAGTCATGGGTAGCTATATAGCCGATGAAGTTGTTTCACATTTTTAGGATTGTAATTACCAGTAACACAATTATTATTTTCTCGAAGGAAACAGCGGGCATTTATAAACTTATATTAAACTAAGAATTCATATTGCTAATTACTTGTAGATGACACGATATTTGCTCTTTTGAGCGGGTGGAAACGAAAGCACGATGGCGGTACGTAAAGACTGAAAAAGATACACATCAGAGAAAACTTTGTAGAAATAATAGTACTGAAAAAAAGAGAGAATGATAAATGGTTTTTTCTTTTTCTATTTCAAGATAACATGTGTATTATAATAATAGTATTGTAATGTTTCCACAGTCTTTGTATGTCCTTTTTAAGCCATGTTTGTTTAGCCTTTCAGTAAATATTAGAAAATTGGTATCACACTTTGACAATGGAAAATAACAATGTTTATTAACACATACAAAATGCTGGAACCATTTTTCTCGAACTAACTGGTTCTTCTCAAAGAAAAAGAAAGAAAGATTCAGAGGAGGGAGAGAATGAAGAAAAAGAAAAAACTATTTGTTATTTTTTTTTCAGTATTATTATTTTTACAGAGTTTTCGCTTATGTGTGTCTATTTCAATCTTGTCGTACCGCCATTGTTTTTTCGTGTCTACCCGCTCAAAAGAGCAAATATTGTTATTATTATACAAGTAATTAGCAGTATGACCTTTAATATAAATTCACAAATACTCACTGTTTTCTCCGAGAAAATAATAATTGCGCTAACGGTAATTAAAATCCTAAAAATGTTAAACAACTTCATCGGCTACCCTTGACTCCGCTGTTTTTGAATTTGTCAGTACATTGAGACAAAATTTGCGTTAGACAATAACTTTTAACGATATAAAACAGAGCATATTTTACATTTGGCATTAAAAAAAAGAGCAAGCATGGTGCGCAATTTCGAAAGAAAAGAAAAAAAAAAGGGACGAATTCGATCTCATATTCCAATCTTCGCGTCGAGAACTCAGTCTTCCTGAAATAGTTTAACGTCCCTGGATTCACGAACTGATATCTCAGGTACTAAAGAAAGTTGAGAGATTTCTTTCCTTCTTTTCTTCATTCGCCAGGGAACTTAGGAAGGAACAGTTTACCAAGAAGATTGATTTCATTACAAAACAAAGAAGACGTCTTCTCTATATAACACTATAACTTAAATAAAACGAAATTTACACTCTGATGGTTATCTTTGACGAGAGGAACAGTATTATTTTGGTCTATAAAACTATTACAGACTGTTTTCTTTGAAATGCGTTTTCTGTTTCTACTTTCAGGGCTGTAATTTGAGCTGCGTGAAGTGTGTTTACGCCGGCCATATTGGGGAAGTATTTAGCGAATAAAAGACTGATTTTCCTTTAGGAAGTAAATTTTATTTCCATGCAAATATCTTTTTACTGTTGGCTCTTCTTGCGTGGCGCCATGGAATACTTTATAGTTGGCTTGTTCGATGTTTTCCTTGAGCTTGCGTCAGTTCGCGCACGTACCTTTCTAAAGCTCATCAATGCGCGTGTGAGCTTAAAACTGTATAGAGACAAAGTCACTATCGGAATATTAAACCACTGGAAAAGCTTTCATCCAAGGTTAATTTTTTTTTGAATTGTGGTGTTTTATAAGCAACAATTAAATATTAACAAAATCATGTTACATTTTATATAAGGGGTAAGCAATCGTAGAATTAAAACAAAAAAATATTACTTCTGGAAAGGAAAATAATTATCAACAATTGTTTCTTGCAACTTCTGCTCCTACTCTGCAAATACGAATATTACTGTCATTCTAATGATTAAATACAAATCTATCAATCTTTCAAATGTACATAGCAAATGGTCATTACCTACACGTTGTTTGGGTAGCAATGAAGCAACTTCTGCTCAAGGAAACAGGAAAATTCACTTAGCAAGACTCATTAAAATGCAAAATTACCTCAGATGTCGGTAAGAGCTGTTGTTAGCTTTGCGAAGGTTGTAGATGGCAATATTTTGCACCCCCAACGACAACGTTATTCCTTCGGTTAACAAAGGATTTAAGGAAATTTTTGCATGGCACGAACGTTCGCGGTCGGACATTAAACAAAAAGAAACGTCATTGTTTCTTCACAAATAAAAAAGGCAAATATTTGTTTATTTTAGCATTAGAAATGTATGTATTATGCATTTGATCTTTGGTACGGCTTCCATGGTTTCCTGTCTTCGAAGCAGAACATTTTGTGCGCCAAGTTACTTTAACCTTCCAGAACCTTAAATGTTTATCTTTTGGAAAATTAATTGTTATCGCAGTGCTCGCAAAATATACAAATGATAATACTTTGTTAAAATACCTAAAATGTATGTATTATGTATGGATCTTTAGTACGGCTTCCATGGTTTCCTGTTTTCGAAGCAGAATATTTTGTGCGCCAAGTTACTTAAACCTTCCAGAACATCAGTTAAATGTTTATCTTTTGGAAAATTAATTGGTATCACAGTGCTCGCAACGTATACAAATGATAATACTCTATTAAAATACCTAAATTTCTGGAATAAGTTTTGAGCTATTTCTACTCAAAAAAAGAAGAAGAAGAAGAGGAAGAAGAAGAAGAAGAAGAAGAGGGAGAAGAAGAAGAAGAAGAAGAAGAAGAAGAAGAAGAAGGAGAAGAAGAAGAAGGAGAAGAAGAAGAAGAAGAAGAAGAAGAAGAAGAAGAAGAAGAAGAAGAAGGAGATCGTTTCCCAAAATTTCTGTTCCCTGTGATTTTTTGAGCAAAATATCTTGGCGTAATGTTTCTCATCTGTTTCTAGCAGTGTAGTTGGACAGAAGTGATGGCAAACATTACGTCTGGAGTGCTTTTGATTTCCGTTGAGTTTGCTTGCTGATTTTAAAAGCACCAATTTCATAGATGTCCTTGGAACTCTGAGAACGAACAAAGAGGCCCGAAACAGTCCTCTCTTAGTTTAAAGTTCACTTTTTGAAAGGGAACTCTCAGAAAACCGCCAAATACGTAAAATCCGCCGTATTTAAGAAAACAAGTGAGCAGGTCAACTGCAACTTCAAAGGCCAGCAAGAAAACTGTACGTACAAATGTGCATACAAATGTTATTTAATACTCCTCTTTTAAACTGCAAATATCTAAGAAGAGAATATGTTAATATATTACAATACATATAAGATACTTGCAGTTGAAAAAGGAAGTATTAAATAATGCATATATTCTAAATATCCGTGAAATCCGTAAAATCCGCCGTATTTTTAAAAAGATATCAGCCTGTCAACTGCCACTTCAAACTGGAAGTTCAAAGGCAGCAAGAAAACTCTAGTTAGGGTGGATTTCACGGATTTTACGGAAATTGTACATACAAATAACAATTAATACTCCTTTTTTAAACTGTAAGGATCTTTAAAGAGAATATATTAATATATCATATATATTTAATATATATTAGATACTTACAGATAAAAAAGGAAGTATTAAATTATGTATATTCCAAATATCCGTGAAATCCGTCAAATCCGCCGTATTTTAGAAAAAGATATCAGCCTGTCAACTGCCACTCAAAACTGGAAGTTCAAAGACCAGCAAGAAAACTGTATTTAGGGTGGATTTCACGGATTTTACGGAAATCGTACATTCGAATGTCATTTAATACTCCTCTTTTAAACTGTAAGTATCTAAGAAGAGAATATATTAATATATTATAAGATATGTAAGATCCTTGCAGTTAAAGAAGGAAGTTTTAAATCATGCTTATTCTAAACATCCGTGAAATCCGTAAACTCCGCCGTATTTAAGAAAAAGATATCAGCCTGTCAACTGCCACTTCAAACTGGAAGTTCAAAGACCAGCAAGAAAACTGTGGTGTTAGGGTGGATTTCACGGATTTTGCGTAATATGACTGATGCAATATGGCCTAATACCTCTCTTTTAGATGTCTTATAATGTTCATTTGGAAGACAGTTACAGTTAGCAAAAGGACTATAAACAACAATTATCTAACAGTTCCATGAAAAAAATTCTGCTGTAAACTAGCACATTGTCAGAGAGTGGAAGTTCTTGCTCTTCGAAGAAAACTGTAGGTAGGGCGGATTTCACGGTATTTGCGGACAAAACAACCTTCACCCAGTGATTTTAGATTCATGGACAAATTGTCATTGTCAACTTTTTTTTCGAAATGTGACAACATGATCAACAACGACCCTGACGGTACCAGATGATTGTTACCCCTTTTGTCATGAATTAGTGCAATTAACAACTTCTGCACCTAGGAATCAAGACATTTATTTCTTGATGTGCGATGCTTAGTAAAGTGCGTAACCAATGTGAAATAAACAAGGAACTGAACTTGGGCTGCTTTAATAGAGTTCGACTGCTAATTGCTACGCATTATCATGGGAAAGTAATGGAAGCAGTGTGTCGTGGAGTCTAACGAACTACATCGACACCTGTTGCTTCAATCGTTTGTTTTGCCTTCTGTGATCAGAGCTATGAAAATGCAATATGACTTAATACTTCGCTTTTACACTGAAGATGTCTTATAATGTTCATTGGAAGACAGTTACAATTAGAAAAGGGACTATAAATAACATTTATCTAACAGTTCCGTGAAAAATGTTCTGCTGGTAAACTAGCACATTTTCAGAGAGTGGAAGCTCTTGATCTTCGAAGAAAACTGTAGATAGGGCGGATTTCACGGTATTTGCAGACAAAAAACCTTCACCCAGTGATTTTAGATTCATGGACAAATTGTCATTGTCAACTTTTTTTCGAAATGTGACAACATCGCTACCAACGATCCTGACGGTACCAGATGATTGTTACCCCTTTTGTCATGAAAAAGTGCAATTAACAACTTCTGCACCTAGTAATCAAGACATTTATTTCTTGATGTGCGATGCATAGTTAAGACCGTAACCAATGTGAAATAAACGGGGAATTAAACTTGGGCTGCTTCAATAGAGTTCGACTGCTAATTGCTACGTATTATCATGTGAAAATAATGGAAGCAGTGTGTCATGGAGTCTAACGAACTACAACGACACCTGTTTCTTCAATCGTTTTGTTTTGCGTTATGTGATCTACATCAGAGCTACGAAAACAAGCTCGACCTTGACCTTGAATACTTCGAAGGTTTTTCGCCAGTAATTAGGCTTCTTTGTTGCGACAATATAACGAGACCTGAAAATAATTACACTAAACACGACAGGGACGTGGCATTTTTCATTTGTACCTCAAATCAAACACTTCTATCAGTTTCCTTTGACTTTTAAATATATTCCTCGTGATTATCACAAATAAATTTTCGTATAAAATAGGAGCCTACTCTGGGAAGAAATCACTACACTGAACATGAACAAGACAAAATATCCTTGTAGACAACTCAACAGCCAGGCCATAAAGAGCTCAGCTTTATGCTTCATTAGCCCCATCATCGTTGGGAAGTGTAGCATAGTGAAAGCTCAATGTGTTTGTAAAATAGACGAAGGAGGCCTACAGAAAGCCTGGAACAACGTGTGTAAGACGAGAGATGTTTTTGATAAGGCAATTTGTGGTAAGAATCTGCATATCTGATGACCATCTTGTCTTTGAATTTTAAAAGGTCTTGTTGCTTAAAAATGGTCGGTTTTTTTCTTAACAGGAGTGAAAAACGTCGCATTTTTCTTTGGCGCTATCGGTGCCCAAGGTCCCAGAAAAAGCCGAGGAAAAAAGGGAGCCACTGCAGAGGAATATGCAAGCGATGAAAACAATGACGAAGTATTGACATCCAGTCAAGCAGCAAGCGCTGCAAGTCAAGATTGGATTTCTGAACATCAAACGATCATCAATGGCAAATTATGCCCATCCATCAACTACTGGATAGCCTTAACTACTCCAAACGGTGCCCCGGCAAACCCTATTGTCATTCACCGTGCACTTTTGGAATGCGGCGTGGAGACTATGGCACAACAGGTATGTGAATGTTTATTTTAACAGCGTTTCTTGAAAGCACTGTATGATGAGATGGGTAGTATATTTCGAACTGAGGCCATGTTTTCTGTCCGTTTTAATGGCGTATTGCTGAATACCATTTGGACATAACAAAAAAAAAATCACGAAAATCCATCGTTTAGAAATGAGTTATGATCGAGTTGGACCATTCAAAGTCACTATTCAATATTTCGAGACATTTCCAAACAGAAAAATCAGTCAACACACTTAATCTTCTAACAGTTCCATAAAACCAAATTGATGGATTTGCAATAATTCTATTCGCAGGTACCCTGTTATGAGGGCAAGGAGTCGGCTGTCATGAAAGAACTATTCAGGGTCTTAAAAGATCACAAAAATCCCATGATCCAGGAACTAGTGAACTCTTCGTATGAACATTGCTTCCGAAATGAGATGGAAAGTGTGCTGGGTGAAGGGAACTTGATGGACTCGCAAGATTGTGGAACAGAGAAGGTGACCAGAGTCTGGCTCACAAATTCGACTTTCAGCTCCACGTTGCGGTTGTCCATCACAAAGCTTCAAGATGCAAAGTTGGAAATTGATATGTTTGGTTTTCAAGAGGACAGCAGGCAAAGTGCAGACGAAGAAGCAAGACTGGCGGATAAATTGACTGTGCTCGTAAATGACATAGGAATCGCGATGAAGAAAATGGAATACGCCCTCTTTTGTGGAAAAGTTTACAAGAAACTTCCCTCGGCCATGTACACTTACGCTTACAAGTGCGAAGTCCGCGCATTCATAAATAGCCTGGCAGCAAACGAGTTCTTTAAAGCAAGACTGCTTAAGGACATGAGAAAAATAATTGACATACTTTCGGACCCAGACTGCGAGGTGGTGCGTCCTATCTCCATCGATTACAATCTGATCGAAGTAAATGGCGGATACTGCTGGTCCATCAAGGAGAGGCGTTTTGTGCAGAACCCGATTCCGGATGAAAAGATTGGCATCATCACCCCGAGAGCTTTCACGAAGTACGATCAAGGTGAAGAGCCCGACCCCAAATACTTCAAAGAAATTCTAGAGAACAGCCTCTCAGAAGTGGAAATTAGTGAATTTTGTGAGGATTTCTTGAAGCTTCTAAACTTTAACAAGAAAGGCCACAAGGATAGAGTACCGTGCCTGACTGGTGATGCAAATAGCGGCAAAACCAGCCTTTTCCATCCTATCCTCGGGCTTGTGCACCACACCAACATAGCGACTATCACAAAGCAAAGGGTATTCAACAAGGCCATGATCACAAAATCCACCGAAGTGGTCTTCATTGACGAGGCCTCGCCGTCAAGCATGGACATCGACGACTGAAAGATCTTGACCCAAGGGGGCTACACCGCATGCGACGTTAAGTACCAGACCGCAAAGTCCTTTATCAACCGCTGCCCCATGCTGTTGACGGCACAAACGAAATTGCAGTTCAAGCCTGAAGACCAACCCGCAATGGACCGCAGGCTTCGAAATTACAACTTCAAGAGTCTCCCGCATCCAAAGAAAGGAGCCGCCAAATGGCTAAGAAGACATCCAATGGAGTGTATTGTGTGGGCAGCAGCACAAGCCAGTAGGTGCGTGGCATCAGCCACCGAGGATGAGCTAAGTGACGAAGATAGCGCGGACGATGGTGTGCTGGGAGCGACGGAAAAGGAAGAGCTTCGCACGTTGTGCTTGGACAATGTCCTAGATGAGCGCGATTGCCCAACTGTCGAGGCGGGTGCACAGAGCGGTGGAATAGAAAACACTCAGGATGACTTGGACTCAAGTCAAGACGACCAGACCATCGGTGCATTGAGGAGAATTATGGAGCAGAGCTCTCAGAGGTCACTCCGCCACCGCCAAGTTTCCGTCATGCTGCAAGCGCGACTCGACTAGCGAGAAAGACAGAGGCAGGCAGAGGAGACGGTGTACCGACACAGACAGCGAAATCTCCTGTCGATGGGCGTCGCAAGCGAACATGTGGCGCTGCTTCCGAGGGATGCATTGGAACCCATGCCCACGCAAATCAGCGAGGACTTGGCTGCCTTCAGGCAACAGACCCTTCGGGAAGACTTGAATACAAGGCGAGAGAGAGCACTTGCTGCATTTCAAACACCCTGGTTACAACAGACGGAGCAGGAACTTCACGAGCTCGCCAGGACACTACAGGGATCAGCCCTGAGTCGGGAGAGGAGGGCGTCCACGGAGGCCTACCGCGAGGTTCTGCAAGACAAGCTGAGACAATTCCACCGGAATCACGGAACGGCCGGTTGCCAGTTGGCCTTGGACCAGAGGAAGCGATCGTGTGTTGCCCTGGGCCTGCTGAAGAAAGAACACAGGCATCTTGTCACCAGCCTCTTCCAGTGCCTGCCCATTGCAGAGGATGTGTGCCAGTCGATCCAGACCGGAAGAGATGGCAACGAAGCATCTTCCTCGGGCTACAGAAGCAACACAGCTGTATCGCAGGATGTTCCACCTCAGTGCGGAGACAGCAGTGACGAGGAAATGTTCATCACGCCCGCCCCGAGTACGCAGCTAAGCCCCTGCGATGCAACTACACCAACTTCGTCTACCATGCACGATCTTGCCATTTCAGAGGACCTCATGCGGACCAGTACTTCGCGAAAAAGACCCACGTCTGGAGAAGTAACTCTAGTCAGGAACAAGAAGCCACGCAAAACAATTCTGAGCTATTTTAGCCAGTAGTTAGATATAGAGAAACACCGAAACACAGGGAAAATGTAAAATGAATGCTCGAGTTTGTTCAACATTACCTAGAGTTTGTTTTTGGGTAATTACACACACGGTTGGAACTGGAACATGTACGGTTAAGCTAGGTCGACTTGAAAAAATTATTATTACATTATATAGATCAGTGTGTTTGTGAATGGTGATAGAAAATGGCCATTGAAAAAAAAAAAAAAAAAGAGAGAGACATAGAGAGAATTAAAATGAAGGTTGCGTCGTTGACTACATTTGCAGTGTTTTTGTTGTTGTTTTATTCGCTCAACGGCATTTTCGTGGCAGCCCTTTTCTTAAGAGAATCGGCAGTTCTACCCTCCTGAAACCCGAAATCTAGATCTCTCAATATCGCTGTCCACTGTCCAAATCCGTGCTTAGTTATTCCTTCCTTTAGAAAATAGTCCTCTTCTGCTGTGAATTTCAAAACATGACGAATGTTCCTCTGAGAGCGCAAGATTCTTTTAGGCAGGGCGTCCTTTTTGGGGGAGGTGTTGACATTTTCCACTGGTTCAACAGAAGGCCCGGCGGTGGAAGTTGAATCGCCGAGTCTTGCGTTGACGTCCTCGTCCACTTCTGACCCCTTGGCGCCTTGTAGTTTCTGTAGGCACTCGTAACCCTTCAAAGCAACTTCTCGGGATCGTTGTTTTTGATAGTGAACTTTAGCAACGGCAGAGCTGTGTTTTTGGTCTTCCGACAAAATCCTCTGCTCTTCGCTAGTGAGCTGGTTGAGGCTCTGCGTTTCAACAATTTGGCGATAACGCGTGGGATGGATGTACTTTCCAATTGCATCAAACACCAGTTTGCTCATGATCTCGCCCAATTTACCATGCTGGCCTCCATTTCTGTTGACGAGAACGAAATCACACTTGGGTTTAAGCAAAGGTCAAACGTACGAGATATAGCCATTGAGCACTTGCATGTTTGCGTCGGAAAGAATCAAAGAATCAAATCCATACTTTCCGGCAGTCTTGAACGTTTTCTGATCAATGAATCCACCCTTTTTCTTAGCTGCATCAATCATGTCCACCGTCAAATATTGATAAGTCATAGGACGTGACCCCTTCACTTTGATGAACAGATACATGGCTACGAATTTCGTGGCAAATGTCAAGTCCGAGGGGTTAACTTGAGCTGGACTCGATTTACACATCTTCACGGTATTTTCGTAGCGCGGCAGATGGAATTTCACGACCCCCAACAGCTCCTCCATTGTTGCCCAGTGGCCTCTTGCTTCCAGTGTTTCAATGTCTAAATCTTGTGTCCACTGCAATCGCATCATCTTTGCAACTGTCTTTCGCGCTCTTTTGAGGTACAACTCTGTTGCAGAGAACTTTTGAAAGACTGCCTCTGATGCGCCATGAAGTTTTCTGAAGTCGATCATTTCAGAAATGGCGTCTATGTAGCCTAAACGCCCACCATGGCCGAGCTTGCATTCGTCTTGTAAGTAGTCGATAAACTTGAACAACAAATTTGGAGAACATAAACTAAAGTCCACCACGTCAAAAGTCAACTCTTCCTCGTCTTCACAGCAAAATCTTAGAAACTTAAAGCATCTTGTAACTATTTGTTGCGCTGCGCGATCCTTCTTGTAACCGCCACCACTTCCAGTCAACCATTTTGTGAACAACTCGGCAATGTCACACGATAATGAAAACGAAGGAAGTATCTTTACGGCATGCTTTGTGGTTTCAGTTGTTTGATCTTGAATTGGTTTCACCATCGGAACATTTCGCGAATCTGTGATTTCTTTCGAATTGGGCTTTTCATCAAAATAAAAGAACCAACTGTGCTTGTTATAAACATGTTTTCTGCACCCTCTTTGACTTTGAAATCCATCATGGTCGCACTCTTGTATTGGGCAGTGATACAAGCTGTTGGTTTCATCTTTTTCCAAGTGAAGCCGTTTCGGTTTGGGCGACGCTCCATCGATATCCGACCAATCGACTTTATACTTCTTGCTCATTTTGCCTTTTAAGCGCATCTAGTCAACACGATCTCCTTTAAATCTGAACCATAACCGAGGAGCGGATGACGAGCAAAGGAACTGCATATATATTTGCATTTGCCAAAGCATGCCCTTACTTGCCCGCCCTCATTACTATTGTGCAAAATTCATGACAGTGACATGCCACCAAACTCGCCCAAGCAGGTCTGAGCGCGCCTTCTTGTTTGCCTCATTCCCAAAGGCAACCTTAATTTGGGAACAAAATGGGAATGCGTAGAAAAATGGTCCAAAATCTGTTCTCAAACGACCAATTTGGGAACAATATGTTCTATTCACAGAGAGGAACTCGGAACAAAACAGCCCTAAATGACCAATTTGGGAACAATGTGTTCCATCAACAGATAGGAACTCGGAATAAAACAGTCCTTACTTATCAATTTGGGAACAATGTGTTCCGTGCACAGATAGGAACTCGGAACAAAACAGTCCTTATTTATCAATTTCGAAACAATGTGTTCCATGCACAGATAGGAACTCGGAACAAAACAGTCCTAAGTTATCAATTTGAGAACAATATGTTCCATTTACAGTTGGGAACTCGGAACAAAACAGTCCTTATTTATCAATTTCGGAACAATGTGTTCCATCAATAGATAGGAACTCGGAACAAAACAGTTCTTATTTATCAATTTGGGAACGAAGTGTTCCATTAACAGATAGGAACTCGGAACAAAACAGTCCTTATTTATCAATTTCGGAACAATGTGTTCCATCAATAGAAAGGAACTCGGAACAAAACAGTCCTAAATGACCAATTTGGGAACAATGTGTTCAATTTACAGATAGGAACTCGGAACAAAAAAGTCTTACATGACCAATTTGGGAACAATGTGTTCCATTTACAGATAGCAACTCGGAACAAAACAGTCCTTATTTGTCAATTTGAGAACAATATGTTCCATTTACAATTGGGAACTCGGAACGAAATATTCCTCTTTTACACTAGAGTGAACGTTTTGTTCCTACCTTGTAAAACATCTGGTCCTCTTATAGTCAATAGGAACACAAAAACGAGGAACAGTCCATACTAGAGGAACGTTCCTTTTGGAATACAGGAACAGCCAACGAAACTTAAAATCAGCGAAAAAAAGAATCAAAGACTATGGAAAAACCCCAAAAAGCGTAATTCAAGCGCTTCGGCGAAATGAAAACAATCTTTAAAATTTGGTGAAGTCTCATTCAATCGAAGGCAGCAAAACGCGCCAAAATGAAATTTTGGGAAATGTATAAGATCGTTTCCCAAACTTCCTGGTTCCTCACCAGATAATAGTTACAACGATGGTTTGTGTTTCTTTCTGTACGATCCATTCTCGACATGACAAAAATAAACTAATAAAACTGCAAGGTGTTTTTTGGCTAAAAAGAAAACAATCTTCAAGCACATTTGAAAGCACACTGTCATGAACCATGGAACGCTTAAACATGGGCCCTCTTTGTTCCTTTCTACCGCTCTACAGTAATTTTCCTAAGAAATCAGTGCACTGCACAGACCTATCACGCTAAAAAATTATCAAGTCAGGCCTCGTATTCAGTGGAAGGGCGTCAAGCCCTCACCAAACCCGATGTTGTTTCGGCCCTTAATACATGAACTTTTATGATCATACTAGTCCTTATAGTTATAAAACGAATCTAAGATTCCCCCGCTAAATCCATGAAATACATGTCTTCCGACAAAAATGAGTAGAGGTTTGCTTACACTAAAAGTCAGCTACATGATGTTACATTATAGTTTCCGTCAAATCCTTGAGATCCAAACCTTCCGCCTATATATTAAAAGTTTGTCTTACCTGCAAGTATATTATTGTCATGCAATGGATTATGTGTAATATATTATAAGCAAGACAAACTTCTACTATTAAAGCGGAAGACGTGGTTCTCAAGGATTTAACGGAAATATGAATAACCAATGATTTACTTCTCATGTTTACTGCAAGTATATTATTGAATTTATTTTATATGTATATACTTACAGTAATATAAAGCAGTAACATGATTATAGATTCATGTCCCCGTTAATTCCCTGAAATCCTAATCTTCCGCCTGTATGTTAAAAGTTTGTCTGACCTGCAAACTTGCAGTGTCATGCAGTGGATTATGTGTAATATATTAAAAGCAAGACAAACTTCTACTATTAAAGCGGAAGCATGGTTCTCAAGGATTTAACGGAAATATGAATAACCAATGATTTACTTCTCATGTTTACTGTAAGTATATTATTGAATTTATTTTATATGTATATACTTACAGTAATATAAAGCAGTAACATGATTATCGATTCATGTCTCCGTTAATTCCCTGAAATCCTAATCTTCCACCTGTATGTTAAAAGTTTGTCTGACCTGCAAACTTGCAGTGTCATGCAGTGGATTATGTGTAATATATTAAAAGCAACACAAACTTCTACTATTGAGGCGGAAGACGTGGTTCTCAAGGATTTAACGGGAATATGAATAACCAATGATTTGCTTCTCATGTTTACTGTAAGTATATTATTGAATTTATTTTATATGTATATACTTACAGTAATATAAAGCAGTAACATGATTATCGATTCATGTCTCCGTTAATTCCCTGAAATCCTAATCTTCCACCTGTATGTTAAAAGTTTGTCTGACCTGCAAACTTGCAGTGTCATGCAGTGGATTATGTGTAATATATTAAAAGCAACACAAACTTCTACTATTGAGGCGGAAGACGTGGTTCTCAAGGATTTAACGGGAATATGAATAACCAATGATTTGCTTCTCATGTTTACTGTAAGTATATTATTGAATTTATTTTATATGTATATACTTACAGTAATATAAAGCAGTAACATGATTATCGATTCATGTCTCCGTTAATTCCCTGAAATCCTAATCTTCCGCCTGTATGTTAAAAGTTTGTCTGACCTGCAAACTTACAGTGTCATGCAGTGGATTATGTGTAATATATTAAAAGCAACACAAACTTCTACTATTGAGGCGGAAGACGTGGTTCTCAAGGATTTAACGGGAATATGAATAACCAATGATCAGATTTAACCCAACATGCAATTTTGTGATTACTGACATGGATTTTACAAGACAATGTATGCAATATCAAGTTTATTGGGTTGTCGAAGTTTCTTTTGCGCTGCTTTGTATCTAATTGTTTTCGATTTCTTCTGGTAACATAATCAAGGAAGACACGACACTTTGCGAGTAGTTTTCAAGTCTAATCATCAAGTCTACCTTTTCACAAGTTTGCACATACATTGTGAAGCATTTTAATAAAAAAAGAGAAGCATTTAAAAACACGCAAATACTAGAAGCTGTCAAAATTAACAATTGCTCTGGAACAAAGAATCAACACCAAAATCTGCCCACTTTAGAAAATGACTGCAACAAGTGGAGGCAAGTTGCAAGGCATAATATTGTAATTAGTTTTCTAATTGTTTTCGATTCCTTCTGGTAACATAACCAAGGAAGACACGACACTGGCGAGTAGTTTTTAATTCTAATCATCACGTCTACCTTTTCACAAGTTTGCACATACATTGTGAAGCATTTTTAATAAAAAAAAAATAGAAGCATCGAGAAGCATTAAAAAACACGCTAAAACTAGAAGCTGTCAAAATTAACAATTGCTCTGGGACTAAGAATCAACACCAAAATGTGCCCACTTTAGAAAATTACTGCAACAAGTGGCAGCAAGTTGCAAGGCATAATATTGTTATTAGCTTATCATAGTGGAAGAAACAGTACGTCAGGACCTCTAAAGCAGAGAAGGTGTTTAAAATAGAGATGCGCTCCTTTTAAGGCAGAAATATGCATCACTTCGTGAAATTCATATATTCATAGCCACCTGGCAAGTACTAGTGGTCTATATAAGAAGCAAGCTTGGGCTTCATTTCTGTCCACTGTCAATAGGTTGAGGATGCGGCGAGCACAACAGCCAAGTAAACAGTTAAACAGCGAGGCCATTCGAGGAGCCGCCTTATGTTACATGAGTCCCGTTGTTGCCGGTCAGTGCAGCGTTATCAGTGCAAAATGCGTATTTAATGTGAAGGAAAAAGACCTTCTCACATCTTGGAATAGCATCTGCCACAAGCGGGATTTGTGCGATAGAGAAATCTCAGGTTCGACTCAGCTCCTGGTTGCTTTTCTCTTCAAACTAATCTTCATGACCTTGAAAAACAGTTTTCATTGAATTTTCTCAGGTATACCAAACGCGGCATTTTTCTTCAGTGCCATAGCTACACAAGAGAAAAAGAAGGGAAGTATAGAAGAAAGTGATGACAGCGATGACGATGGAGAAAATAGTCCTGTACCAAGCACACAATCTGAGCAAATGATCAATGGCAACCCAACACTTGTCAACAAATCGCTTTGGCCTGTAATTAACTATTGGTTAGCACTAACCACGCCTAATGGTGCTCCGGCAAATCCTCTCATCGTCCATAGGGCACTGCTGAAATGTGGAGTTGCAGTCACAGCTAATCAGGTATCACATGTACTAACGATAAATGCAATGACACACACTGAACGAGCACAATTTAAGCACGATACTCATAATTTCCTTTTTTTTCAGGTACAGTTTCAAGACGGAAAAGTGTGCATGGCTATCAAGGAACTCTACAAAACGTTAAAAGACCACAAGAACCCCTTCATGCAGGACCTTGTAACAACGTCCTACCAGTACAGCTTTCATGAAGAGTACCAAAGTCTTAGAGGCATGTCTCCTCTGTCTTCTCAAGAGCTAGAGGACTGTGGAAGAGAAAACGTCGTGCGCGTTACACTCCTCAACCCTACCTTCCAGCAATCTCTGACAAAGGCACTAGAGAAGATGATTGAAGCCAAACTACAGATCGATAAGTTTGGTTTCAACAGCTCCAATACAACGAAGATGACGGGTGAGAAAAGATTTTCTGACAAGCTGACCATCTTAGTAAACGACATAACAATCGCAATGCAGCAACTTGAATATGCCAGTTACCGAGGCAAGATCTACAAGCGCGACCCAAAAGCAAAGTACACTTACTCATTTAAGTGCGAGGCCAGACAATTCATCAACACTATCGCGACGAACGAGCACTTCAAGTCGAGGCTCATACGAGAGATGAAAAAGGTGATTGAGCTTCTATCAGATCCTCATTGTGAGCTGTTCCAACCTTTGATGATCGACTACGATCTCATTGAAGTTAATGGCGGTATTTGCTGGTCCATAAAGAAGCGTGCGTTTGTAAAGAGTCCAATTAACGCCAACGACATTGGAAAAATATCGCCCAGGGCGTTTTGCGCGTACGATTCCACAAATGATCCTGATCCTAAGTACTTCAAAGAGATCCTGGAAAACAGTTTGTCCCCAGACGAGGTGGCCCACTTTTGTGACGATTTTCTGAAGCTTCTGAACTATAACAAGAAGCAACACAAAGACAAGGTACCGTGCCTTGTGGGCGAAGCAAACAGTGGCAAGACATTTTTGTTCTTTCCGATCCAGGGATTGATACACCATGGCAATATAGCAACAGTGACCAAACAAAGAGCCTTTAATAAAGCGATGATCACACCATTTACTGAAGTGATCTTCATTGATGAAGCCAGTGAGAGCGCCCTGGACATTGCCGATTGGAAGGTCTTGACGCAAGGAGGATACTCTGCACATGATGTAAAGTACCAGACCGCAAAGGCTTTTCTCAACAAGTGCCCCATGATAATCACCGCCCAGCGTAAGCTGCAGTTTGGTCCAACACACCAACCAGCAATGGAGAAACGACTGCGCACTTATGTATTCAAGACCCTTCCAAATCCTAAGAAGAGCGCCGCAGCATGGCTAAAGAAACACGCTATGGATTGCGTGGTTTGGGCCACGGAAAAGGCAAAAGACTGTCAAGGCGACAGCGAGAGCGATGAAAGTGACGAAGACGACACAGACAGTGACGATGAAGAAGGAATCCTGCAAGACAAGGAAAAAGAGGAACTCAGATGTCTCACGCTGGCCAGTTCCCTCGTCGAGGAGACCACTTCTAGCGCAGTCACGAATGTTCCACAAGACCGTGAAAGTGCTTCCATGTCCGACGACGTCTTGGATGCATTGAGGGATTCCGTGGGCCGATCACATCCGGGCAGTTTACAACGCAGACAGCTTGAACACATACTCAAAGAAGAACAGAGGAAGCGAGCAATGCGAGAAGACAGAAGACGACAGCAGTACGAAATGCAAAAACAAGCCTTGCTAGACAAGGGAATAAGTGTGGAGAGCGTGGAGATGTTGCCACTTGATCCAGATCAAGAGATGCCAAGCCCACTTCAGAGGGAAGTAGACAACTACTGTAGAGATGAGAGAGCGAAGGAGGAAGAACAGCGCCGCGAGAAGGCAGCTCGAGTGTTTGAAGGTTCCTGGCTCCTTAGGACCGAGCGAGAGTTGCACGATTGCGTTAGGCTTCTTCATGGCAACCTCGATGGGAACAGGAGAGCGTCTATTAATGCCCACCTCGAAGTGCTGCAGGACAAGCTCAAAAACCACCACAGTAACCTCGGCACCCTCCGGTCTAAGGAAGCGTTGGCTGAACGG
Source organism: Pavona decussata (assembly GCF_977016875.1). NCBI lineage: Eukaryota > Metazoa > Cnidaria > Anthozoa > Scleractinia > Agariciidae > Pavona > Pavona decussata. Next base: position 3,888,857 of record NW_028145515.1, on the reverse strand, counting down.
AAGCGAGTTCGCAGAATGCTTGGCCTTCTTACAGAAGAAGACGAAAACCTGGTGAAAAGCTTAATGGAGCCCCTCCCGCTCGCGGCAGTGGAAAATAACTACATCGAGGAAGAAAGAGAGGACGAAGAACAAGATTTGTTCATAACGCCAAGAACGCCATCTTACGTTCCACGCCTAAACGACGTAGATCAGTACTGGCCACAGTCGCCATGCTCCATCACAGCATCTCCAGAACCTGACGCTACTCTCGTTCCGAGCAGTGCACTGTCGCCTGCGCAGGCTGCCCTTGCAAACGTCAACGACCTCGCTGTCTCAGAGGAGTTGCTTCGAACCTGTACCACGAGGAAGCGCAAAGATCGTCCACTCAGCCAAGATGTGGCCAAGAGAACAAAGCCGAATACGCTTCTCGACTACTTTAGCGCTACCCAAAAGTAAAACTGACCAGACCATACTCAAACTATCACTTAATTTGTGGACACTTAATATATTACATTAATTAAACCCATGCTTTGTAAGATCAAAATCATTAAAGTTCTGTTGCAGTTCAGTTTAATGAAAAGCAAGCATTTTCTTTCAATGACTGTTGTTGGGCTTTACTTTTCGAGAAAGCACGTTAAGCTTTCAAAGTACCAGATATGCCAAAAAAAATAATAATAATAACCTATATCATTGATGGCAGGTAAGCGTTTTCATGCGGGTATATGTCCCTCTGGTGTCAAGCCAGCGGCATTTTCATTCCAGCCCTTTTCTTTAGAGAGTCCGCTGTTCTTCCGTCTTGAAATTTGAAATCAAGGTCTCTCAAAATAGCAGTCCACTGTCCAAACCCGTGCTTAGTTATCCCTTCCTTTAGAAAATAGTCCTCTTGTGTTGTGAATTTCAAAACATGACGAATGTTCCTCTGAGAGCGCAAGATTCTTTTAGGCAGGGCGTCCTTTTTGGGGAAGGAGTTGTCATTTTGCCCTGGTTCAACAGAAGGCCCGGCGGTGGAAGTTGAATCGCCGAGTCTTGCGTTGACGTCCTCGTCCACTTCTGACCCCTTGGCGCCTTGTAGTTTCTGTAGGCACTCGTGACCCTTCAAAGCAACTTCTCGGGATCGTTGTTTTTGATAGTGAACTTTAGCAACGGCAGAGCTGTGTTTTTGGTCTTCCGACAAAATCCTCTGCTCTTCGCTAGTGAGCTGGTTGAGGCTCTGCGTTTCAACAATTTGGCGATAACGCGTGGGATGGATGTACTTTCCAATTGCATCAAACACCAGTTTGCTCATGATCTCGCCCAATTTACCATGCTGGCCTCCATTTCTGTTGACGAGAACGAAATCACACTTGGGTTTAAGCAAAGGTCTAACGTACGAGATGTAGCCATTGAGCACTTGCATGTTTGCATCGGAAAGAATCAAAGAATCAAATCCATACTTTCCAGCAGTCTTGAACGTTTTCTGATCAATGAATCCACCCTTTTCCTTAGCTGTGTCAATCATGTCCACCGTCAAATATTGATAAGTCATAGGACGTGACCCCTTCACTTTGATGAACAGATACATGGCTACGAATTTCGTGGCAAATGTCAAGTCCGAGGGGTTGACTTGAGCTGGACTCGATTTGCAAATCTTCACGGTATTTTCGTAGCGCGGCAGATGGAATTTCACGACCCCCAACAGCTCCTCCATTGCTGCCCAGTGGCCTCTTGCTTCCAGTGTTTCAATGTCTAAATCGTGTGTCCACTGCAATCGCATCATCTTTGCAACTGTCTTTCGCGCTCTTTTGAGGTACAACTCTGTTGCAGAGAACTTTTGAAAGACTGCCTCTGATGCGCCATGAAGTTTTCTGAAGTCGATCATTTCAGAAATAGCGTCTATGTAGCCTAAACGCCCACCATGGCCGAGCTTGCATTCGTCTTGTAAGTAGTCAATAAACTTGAACAACAAATTTGGAGAACATAAACTAAAGTCCACCACGTCAAAAGTCAACTCTTCCTCGTCTTCACAGCAAAATCTTAGAAACTTAAAGCATCTTGTAACTATTTGTTGCGCTGCGCGATCCTTCTTGTAACCGCCACCACTTCCAGTCAACCATTTCGTGAACAACTCGGCAATGTCACACGATAATGAAAACGAAGGAAGTAACTTTACGGCATGCTTTGTGGTTTCAGTACTTTGATCTTGAATTAGTTTCACCATCGGAACATTTCGCGAATCTGTGATTTCTTTCGAATTGGGCTTTTCATCAAAATAAAAGAACCAACTGTGCTTGTTATAAACATGTTTTCTGCACCCTCTTTGACTTTGAAATCCATCATGGTCGCACTCTTGTATTGGGCAGTGATACAAGCTGTCAGTTTCATCTTTTTCCAAGTGAAGCCGTTTAGGTTTGGGCGACGCTCCATCGATATCCGACCAATCGACTTTATACTTCTTGCTCATTTTGCCTTTTAAGCGCATCTAGTCAACACAATCTCCTTTAAATCTGAACCATAACCGAGGAGCCCATGACGAGCAAAGGAACTGCATATATGTTTGTATTTGCCAAAGCATGCCCTAACTTGCCCGCCCTCATTACTATTGTGCAAAATTCATGACAGTGACATGCCACCAAACTCGCCCAAGCAGGTCTGAGCGCGCTTTCTTGTTTGCCTCATTCCCAAAGGCCACCTTAATTTGGGAACAAAATGGGAATGCGTAGAAAAATGGTCCAAAATCTGTTCTCAAACGACCAATTTGGGAACAATTTGTTCTATTCACAGAGAGGAACTCGGAAGAAAACAGTCCTAAATGACCAATTTGGGAACAATGTGTTCCATCAACAGATAGGAACTCGGAACAAAACAGTCCTTATTTATCAATTTGGGAACAATATCTTCCATTTACAGTTGGGAACTCGGAAAAAAACAGTCCTTATTTATCAATTTCGGAACAATGTGTTCCATCAATAGATAGGAACTCGGAACAAAACAGTCCTAAATGACCAATTTGGGAACAATGTGTTCCATCAACAGATAGGAACTCGGAACAAAACAGTCCTTATTTATCAATTTGGGAACAATATCTTCCATTTACAGTTGGGAACTCGGAACAAAACAGTCCTTATTTATCAATTTCGGAACAATGTGTTCCATCAATAGATAGGAACTCGGAACAAAACAGTCCTAAATGACCAATTTGGGAACAATGTGTTCCATCAATAGAAAGGAACTCGGAACAAAACAGTCCTAAATGACCAATTTGGGAACAATGTGTTCAATTTACAGATAGGAACTCGGAACAAAAAAGTCTTAAATGACCAATTGGGGAACAATGTGTTCCATTTACAGATAGGAACTCGGAACAAAACAGTCCTTATTTGTCAATTTGAGAACAATATGTTCCATTTACAATTGGGAACTCGGAACGAAATATTCCTCTTTTACACTAGAGTGAACGTTTTGTTCCTACCTTGTAAAACATCTGGTCCTCTTATAGTCAATAGGAACACAAAAACGAGGAACAGTCCATACTAGAGGAACGTTCCTTTTGGAATACAGGAACAGCCAACGAAACTTAAAATCAGCGAAAAAAGGAGTCAAAGACTATGGAAAAACTCCAAAAAGCGTAATTCAAGCGCTTCGGCGAAATGAAAACAATCTTTAAAATTTGGTGAAGTCTCATTCAATCGAAGGCAGCAAAACGCGCCAAAATCAAATTTTGGGAAATGTAGAAGAAGAAGAAGAAGAAGAAAAAAAAAAAAAAAAAAGAAAAAGAAGAAAAAAAAAAAAAAGAAAAGAAAAAGAAGAGCAATTAACTAAATAAAATAAATGTCAATCAATCAACAATAATCATCACTTGTGATTTGAAAACACTAGCGGTATGGTTGTAGGCATTAATAACACAAACAGTTAACGATAAAATAAAATTAAAGAAACGTTCATGACGCGTCACATGGTGTTATTAAAACATGTTTTTTCTTTTAAAATGTTCACCAAAAAAGATAAAAAAGTATATGCTGGTTTAAAACTTTCGAATTATAAAATGAGACTCCTCTTCTACTTGACGTGTATCCTTTACCTCCTTTTTGAGTCCATTCTAATTTTGCTCCTCGTTGAATGTGAGTCAATTCCATTCCTTCCGAAGTACAAAACTGCTTTTCAGTTGTTAGTACGGGTTAGTTTGATGTTCCTTTTTTAGTCCCACCGCTAAAATTAGCGACCTCGGGATGTGTGATTATTCCCCAGTCATTCATGAACAGCCGTGTAAACAACTGATACGATAATGCATCAACTAATAGATCAATTTAAATTCAGCAGCGCCTATCCTCCCCCCTCCCCCACCACGAGGGCTTTTGAGGGACATTTTTCCACAATGTTCATCCTGAGTGTTAGACATCAGTCTTTCCCCTCGGCATTTGACAGTTTCGTTATTTCCATTACAGTATTGTCCACATCAGTTCTTTACAATGAGAATTTCATCGGCATAGACTATAAATTTGTGATATGTTATTTGGCTACCTGTAAGTACGACAAATATGAGATGGTGACTCTAAAACTAACTGACCTACAATAAGTTCGTTTCTGATGAATTTTAATCTCAAGGAAGAACGCTTAAGGTGACTCGACCCAGTTATTTTTTGGCGGTACCATCCTACTTTGAAGCTCTTTGGTATCCCCACCTTTACTTTTATCGTACGTCTAACACATAGAATGGATAACATATAGATCAATCTACAATATAGCAAAAAAATTTGGGCGATCGGAGTAAATGTCACGTGGTTATAGTGCCACGCCTCTTTGAGGTCTGAGTCGAAATTCTGCTGTTGCCGGCTTTTTTTGTGAAAATCTCTCGGCTACACATAGTGCACATTTCTCCCTGGCGCTGAACAGAGTTTCACCAAAATCGCAAAGACCCAATTCGAGAAATTCAGCGCTTTCCAAATTTAGGTCATAATTTATGTAAAAATGATAAGCAAACTTTGCACGATTATATCTAATAAACTATGAGATTTATTCCTTTATTTTGGGGATCTTTATAACAGATGGGTCCTTGTAATTATAAGTCAGCAAAAAGTTTTAGGGCCTTGTAAATGTGTGCGATTTCGAGCAATGCAAACATATAGAAATTATAGTTTTAATTAACTATTTGTTGACGTTTGTCAGCGTTTAAGAGTCCTTCTCACAAATTAAGCATTCGTAGTTTTTTTTCCTTCAAATTTTTTCAGGGCCACAATTGAGTAACTAACTACCCGGATTTTGAAAACTTTCATGGTCATTGAAAACTGTGACATTATCTTCTATAAGCCCAAACTTGAGTAAACAAGATTTTTAGCGTTTTGGCTGAGTTTGTGCTTTGGGAGTTTTCTATTGTTTCGAGTCTGTCATGATGTAGCATTTTGTTCAGCACGCGTGCAATGACCACGCTTGGTTGACTTCCGAATGCTTACCGAGATATGATAATTAGTGTGAACTTCCTTTCTCACCCGAATAGCATTCAAGACCCCGGCCATTTTCTTATTAGAGTTTTTAATTCTCGGCATGATGTACACTCAGCTCACATGTTTGTAGAATGGACGTGGCAGAATCCCTATGGTGAACTGGCGGCAGGAAAGCGCCCCGCTGGCAGACCGGAACTGAGATTCAAAGACATCTGTAAACGCGACCTGAAATCCATGAACATCGATACAAACTCTCGGAAAACTCTTGCCAAAGACAGATCAGCCTGGAGGGAAGCGGTGAAAGATGATACCTTTGAGGAAACACTCACATCCAACACAGAAGAGAGGAGAAGGAGAAGAAAGAAGAAACAGCAAGAGGGGCATAAAGACTCTACCTTCATCTGCCCCACCTGTGGAAAAGACTGTCATTCAAGAATTGGCCTTTCCAACCACAGCAGAAGATGCTTCCAGCGGGCATTCCCTAGTCTGACAAGACCGATGGATGCCAATATGTTATATGTATGTGCTAACTTCAAAGCAGTCTTTTGAGCTCAGTTTTCGGTCCATGTTCATTATTTCCTTCCCTTGAAGTTTTATTTTCTAATCTCGTCCCATTTTTCTTCATTTGGGAAAATCGTCCCACAACACTGTATCATTGGCATAAACTCTCACAAGTTTTTCTAGAATACATTTCTAATTTTAGCATTTATTTGTGACAATCTTGACAGAGAACAAACAAAAATACTTAAAACAATAAGATACAACGGCAAAGAGTAAGATGTGTGAGTATTTTTCACTGAAAGTCTTTGTTAAGAACGTTCGTTAAGGACGGTGTCTACTAATAAAGAAGTATTTTTTGGTGTGGTTTATGACAATGCGGGGAAAGCAGATCTTAGCAAGGCCTATTAAAATCCAAAAAGAAAATTAGGTTAACCACGCGTTTTTTTTTTTAGAGATAATCAAGCAACAATTATTCTAAAAACAGTAAACTACAAAGCAATATACGGCGGTTTTTTTTCCAAAATTGAAGCGTTGAATGCATGGTTACCCCAAATTTTCAGTTTTTGGATACCAAGAGCACTTGCTGAGTTCTGCTTTTCCGCATAGTTTTCAACTGCGCAAAAATATCCCTGTATTTGTAAGCACCACCAATAGGAAACCCGAATACCTCGAGATGGGCAGAACGTATGCGTAGTAACAAAAGTAGGCACCGTCCTTACAACCGAGTGTAAACTGAATTATTGTGTGATTTCATTTTCAGTCATCAAAACATTTAAGCTTACGCAAAAGATTTATTCGCTTGTTTGTAAGAATTTTTCAACGATCGTTTTTAGTTTATTTCTGTACTGCATGCTTGCTATGAAATTTCACAGTTTGTTTTCTCCATTTATTGCACCAATGATATATCTGAAGTCTGTTTTATCGTCAGTTTAGCCTCTTTTTCTGAGGTTTACGCTCGGCTTTCTTGATAAGCTAAATTTACTAGAGAGTGACAGTGCTAACGTAGCGTACGGAGCCTGTTCGCAAACCGGTTTGTAGTTTTTAATAAAAAAAAAACTGAAAATAAATAAATAAATAAGTAGTAGAGAAATGAGCGTTCTCTTAAATAAAAACAGAAAAATAAACATGTCATTCTCCGGTCTAGGTCTTCTATAAATGCTATTAAAAAAGAAATTGTGGAGCTCCGGTTTTAGGTTTGGCTAAATATGTATTAAAGGAAAATAAGTGACTGCTTGTGGTCTACCCAACGTTCTCCTTCGCCAAACATCCCGCCATCATCAGTACCTAGAACAGTCTACTGAAAGTGAGGCAAAATCAGACATTTAAAATTACAATCAAGTTTCAACGGGAATCAAGTTTATAAGCAGTTGTTTTGTGTGTTAACTTGTAACAACTAAATAATTAAAATGAAAATACAAATGCTCGAATTAAAACCATTAACTATTCTTTGTGTTAGACTCTGCCATGATTTGAAGCTTACGTTGATACCGTCTTTTCAAAGTTTCTTTATTTCATTTCAACTTATTTAGAGAGTTCTCGGTTTTCCTTAACTAAAGCAATTTTTAGCTCAGTAAATTTGTTTTCATGTCATCTCCGTCATTCTTTTCTTTTTTTTCCCGTCACTCTTGGCCCCAGATCGCTCTCATTCCGGCTAAGGAATTCGCAGTGTTCTGGGAACGAAAATGGACCTCGCTTTGAAAAAACCTCAAACTCAGGTGTTTTCGGTTTCATAGGACTTTGGCTTATCACTGAAGAAAGCGATAAAACATTTGAAATGCTAATTTCCGGGCGTGATCTGAAGCCCCACCACGACCCAGGCAGCAAGATTCCGACATCGGCTTAGGCGTTCACACCGATTAAACCAATCAGAATCAAGACACCTTAATTATCACACGGACTTACGTCAGAGCCAGAAGTCCTCTAGCTTTTCATACACCGACAGAAAAGAAAAAATTCACTTTCTGCTCGCGTTTGAAGTAGGAATAACAACCTCAAGGAATAATTTCACTGTTTTCAAGTTTGTCGCGTTCTCAATGAAAGTTTTTATACACGGCATTATTGCCGTGTTGATATTTTACTTTTATCTACTGCCGACGAAAAAATCCAGTGGGATAGGGCCACAATTCAAAACAAAGCAGAACATAACCATTGCGGCATTGGCTCCGATGACTGGCGAATGGGACGTGGGACGAACCACAGCTGCCGCCATGCCAATTGCCGTTGAAGACATCAACAACGATCCTTCGCTGCTGCCGAACCATCGCTTGCAGTTTGTATTTGGCAATACCAACTGCTCTCCCAACACAGCCTTGCCACTGGTGATGAACTTCTGGGCTCAGCAGAACAGAGGAGTGGATGCTTTCATCGGCGGAGGATGTAATCGCGTGTGCGAGTACATCAGCTTGCTGGCTGGAAAATGGAATCTCCCTGTGATCTCTTGGGGCTGTATGTCTGCTCATTTATCAAACAGGAATACGTTTCCGACTTTTGTCCGTACCGTGGGTAAGTGATTTAATTAACTGATGCATTGAAGTAAATCAAAATTCACTTTACTCGAGTTCGATCCATTTATCTAAACCATCGAAGCTGCCTGTTGTGGTTTTTCTTTATCTGAAATTCCCTCCTTGATTCTTTTGTTTTTAAGCCTTATTTCTTCCTTTCAGTATCGAATAAGGTTCGCCCTCCTTTTCTTCCTTGGAAAAAAAAAATTGGATAAACAGACAAGACCAGACGTGCTGCTGTCTGTCTTACTTTGTAGTGAAACTACCCGGCTACCTGTTCTTTATGTTCTTTCAAAAGGAAGTTAAACGTAAATTCAAACTGAGCCGTCGAGAAATAACGTTTACTGACTCATTCTGCGTAACATACTGGACCGTCCTTTTCGTATCACAGCTGAACCAAGTTAAAAAGTGGCAAATTTTGTTTGAGGGGCGGGAGGGGGTGGGGGGGGGGGGGGGTCGTAATCCCTCTAATGGACTAAACGGGGAGTCTTCACCACTGCAGGGAGCAGAGGAGTTCGGTTAGAGCGAGACAATAAAAACTTCTCACCTCTTAAAGTGCAATCTTGCGTATAGTTTCCCACCAAAGACCTCATCTGTGATGCATTTAAGTAAATTTGTGCTCACCTAACGCTACGCACGCTAACTTACGCTAACGTACGCTAACTCTTCCACAACCGCGCACTGATTATTTGAAGAAAAGTTTCTCATACAGTGGAGCTCAGTTGGGGAACAGTTTACCAATAGAATTACCACAAGCAACTTCATTGAATGATTTTAAGACTAAATTGAGACGCCACAGTTATAAGTAAGATTTTAAACACGGCCTCTAAGAAAAGCAACATTTATTGTTTTATTATTTTTAACTTCTTATAATCCTAGTTAGGTAGATAGATAGTTAGTTGATAATGATAATTAAGTAGCTGATGGAAATACCGTGTCTAAATAAAGTTATATTATCCTATCCTATCCTATCCTATCCTATCCTATCCTACCTTGGAGACTACGGTCGCATTAGTCAGCGGTCGATACATTTCAAAATAATAGCGCTCGCAATAAAACGATCGCAAACAGAGCGATTGCATCTGTTTTAAAGCAATGAACCGTCACAAATTTACAAAAATGCATTGCAGACGAGGTCTCAGGAGGCAAAATATAGAGTGTTTTCATTCACGTGACTACCGGCCATATTGGTTTTTCTGAAGCAAAATGAAGTATTTGCATAAAAATAGAGTTCAATTCCCAGAGGTTTAGTTTGGGACACCAACATGGCCGGCATTTCTTTGTTTTGGGACACCAACATGGCCACCGTGACGTCATGTGAAAACACTCTATACGCATGATTGCACTTTAAGAGGTGACACGTTTTTATTGTCTCGCTCTAACTGAACTCCTCTGCTCACTGTGGCTTCACCCAGAAGGGATAGCTTTTCAGGCAGAAGATATATAAAAGGGTACGGATTTCACGAGCTGAAGTATAGAAAAAGCTAGGGAAAACTATCATTTAAGTATTTAAAGGGTTTTTCAAAATATCCCAAACAGACCAAGCGAAAACAGAGGCAATGTACGTTTGTACTGTAGGTATTTGAAAGGTATACCGTTTTCTATGGAAGGTATGTGAAAGGGTTACGTTTTCCATGTAGCCTACATAACAGGCGTTTGTTTAGCCGAGTGCGAATTGCGAGACAAGAGTGTCCCGCGCTTCACGCTTAGCTAAATAAAAACGCTTGTTATGCAGCCTACGTTTCTGTCAAAAAGGGCGGTGTATTAGCCTGCGAATACAGCCGCCTCTCATCGGCGGCTGTATTCGCAGGCTAGCGGTGTATTAAAGAGTAAAGGTTTTGACCACGGGGTAGAGCCTCGCTGCATAAAATTCTTGTGTCCCCCCCTCCCCGATATTATTTCACCCTTACTAGTGTTAACCTTGTCACTAAGGTTTTAGTCTTTTCAGTCTTTTATGTTATTCCCAAGGTGTATTGGGCTTTCTTGTTTTTCTGTTTTCTTTTGTTTGTTTATCTATTCGTTTGTTTTTATCAGTAAAGGAACAAAATCATGAAAAATGCTTTACCATTGAGAACAATTCTATTTGTTCGAAGAATCATGAAATACAGTGCATAACATGTTTAAATTAACGGGACATCTCTTTCCTCCCTTCATCGGTTGAAGAAGTTTGTTGTTGTTGTTGTGCTTAGTTGACCCAAGTGACCCGACTGTAATTAATTAATTAATTAATTAATTAACGGAATTAATTTTTACCCATTTATCATCACAAGGTCCCTACACTAAAATGGAAAAACTTCTCAAACGACTCATGGAACATTTTAGCTGGAAGCGAGTTGCCATTATCGCCTCTACAGATGACATCTGGCAAATTGCAGCTAACCTGGTCAAAATCGAACTCCTGCGTCACGGAATTAACGTTGCACATTTCCATTCCTTCATTCCTGGCCGTCTTCATATTCTGGAAAGTAGAATTGAACGACACGCTGATCTGATCCGACGAGCGGCTAAGCGCGCAATGAGTAAGTACCACTGATTTTATTGGTGGATTCCATCGATCAACCAACATGTCGCTTAAATGGCGTCGCTGAGTAGGAGAGTGGTATAGAATATTTCTGTTACGATATATTTTTCTTGATATCTTTTGTCAGCGGAAATACGAAGTGGCTTCGAGTTTTCTTCCCGTGTAAAATGATCATGGCAATTCAGTCTGCTAAATAGCCGATGAAATGAAAAAAAATATAGATTGCCTCAATGACTGTCTGACTGATTCGTTGATTGATTGAATGAATGAATGAATGAACGAACGAACGAACGAACGAACGAATGAATGAATGAATGAATGAATGAATGAATGAATGAATGAATGAATGAATGAATGAATGAATGAATTGAATAATGCAAAGACCACTTGTACAAACAGTAGCAAAGTGAAGCCGGATCTTTGTGTAGATCAGGATCAGCAATGTTGAATAAAACGTAAATCCAAATGAAGAAGGTTAGTTTTGTCTAACCGAAATATTGGGCACTAAAATTACCCTTTTTAGCTGCCCGATCAGCCTTGCATTTGTTTTAATAAAAACATATGTCTGCTTTTGTCTTTGTTTGTTGGTTTATTCAGTTTTTATCCTGCTATGTGATGGAGGCGACATCCGAGAAATCATGTTAAACTTTCTGGATCTGGGTCTTCTCAATGGAAAGTACGCTTTCATCACTGTTCACTTGCCCAAACGGTGAGTTTCAATTGAATGTGCAAACGGAACCGTTATTTCTGCTCCAGACAATTTGATATAGAAAACGTGGAGTTCTACCGAAGGGGTTGTCCTTATGGCACTACCAGAAGAGAATGAGTTAAAACAGTTGCCATCTCGTTCTAAGAGGGGGTGGGGACAGGAGTTAAACAAAACAACTAAGGGAAGACGGACCAACAAATCTAGTAAATGTGGGGGGAAAAGATGGGACTTGTGCTGCTGTCCGGGTGTCCGCTTAATATGGGGTCCGCTTAAAGACTAGTGAAGGTTGTTGTACGCTCTTTGATATGGATATTAGCGGGTGCTTCTGAAAACGGGTATTGAAATAATACATCAAACACTAGAAAGCGTGTTTCATCAGATATCCAAACACTGAGAAGTAGGTTGAAAAAACGAGGCGCAACCAAGTTTTTTTAAACGACTTCGAGGTCTTTGATATGGCTTCTCAAATGATCAATAATTCTTGGAGAAATTCAAGGCTAAAGTTGGCAAAATTTTATGGTAATTAGGATCACATATCCAAACCACGGTCACGGTAGTGATTTTCTTTGTTTTCTCTTGATGAATTATCAATGGTTTGAGAAACTAATTGCATGCATCTTCAAAAAGCCGAGAAGCGGTTGAAAGAACGAGGCGCAGTCGTGTTTTATTTAACCAACGTGTTTGGAAATCGGACGAAACACCCTTTCGAGTGTTTGATATAGCTTCTCAGACCATTAATAATTCAAGGATTAATTCAAAGCTCACCAAAATTTATGATAATTAAGATCACATTTCTCGGTAGTGGTTTCTTTTGCTTTATCTTCATGAATTATTAATGAGCTTCCGAATTTTTAGCCTGAAATAGGATCTGGGTTTGGAACACACGGCGGCACAACCCCGGCCATCTGGGACAGGAACCAACTCTAAACCTCTGCCCTTTGGATTAATCCATTTTTTTTCGGTTTAAATATTGTAGCTCCTACATCGGTAATAACACATGGATGGGTAACGATGGACGAGACAATGAAGCTAAAAAGGCATACGTGGGAGTCTTGAACATCGAGCAGAAGTTTGGCACTGAGCTGAGAACAGGAGACAAAGTTACAGCCTTTGTGAATCGCGTCAAAAGTCGACTCAAAAAAGATCCATTTAATGTTGAAATTCCAGAAAATGGCACGGTAAGATTTGCAGGCCGATTATAGCGTACTCTTGCATTGGATGAAAAACGTTTTAAATCAAACTAGAAAATATTGGAATCATATTCAATAAGTCTGTGCCCTGATTGGCTATAACAAAAGTATTATAATAAATCAATTAAATACAATGGTCATGCCACACTACACAGCTCCGCCTATGGCCAGTCTCGTCCCCGGAGCCCGCGCGCGCTTTAGGGCAGCACACCCGGATAATGGAGACATTTTTGCTTGTCCCTTTGACGTCGTTCTTAACCGGATTCCACTGTTGCTAGAGGCCTTATAACCCTCCTAAACTCTGAGGTAAATTAAGGTTACGTACAGTCGAAGCTTTCCTTCCGATCACTATCGCAAGCGACCAGCTCTAGGTACGACCACCATATATGAAACCCCGTTTGAACTGTCACTTAAAGTCTGTAATCAAAAGCCGGCTCTCGTAAGCGACCGCGACCATTTTTGGGAATTACCAACTGGTCTTTTCCTTTGTTTTTAAGCTCCCCGTAAGCAACCACTGAGAGATTCTGATACGTATTACGGTAACTCTTTCATAAAAGTATGCACTTTGTGATCACATTTACAGTAATATTGCACTGCCTAATAATGTTCGGAAATTAAGATCTTGAATCTAAAATTCAAGATGATTTACGGCTGGATCAAGAGTGTTAACCTTTATCCTAAAAGCTCTGGTTAGTGACCAGGGCCCAGTTGTTCGAAGCCCGATTAAGCTAATCCTGGGTTAACGTGAACTTTGCTTCGACTTGAATTTCTAATCAATAAAGATTCTTCCAAAAGATTTTTGTCCTTCAGTATTAACTTAGAATTTTCTTTACCTTTAGCTTGACATTAGCTTTAAAACACACCGCTAAAGAGCGTGATGAAAACCTCGATTAACTTTTCGTGGATAAGCGGTAATCGGCTTTCCAACAGCCGGGCTCAGGTTCTATCGTTTCAGCTTTCGGTTGCTTTCGAGATTGCACCCTCGTAAGCGACCAGCTCTAGTTGCGTCCACTTTTTCCAATTCCCGAAGCGGTCGCTTACGAGAGCTTCGACTGTATTTGTTATTTATTCGTATCTCATGATCACGTTTTGCCGATCCAATATAATATACATCAGTACACTAACCTTAACCATAACCATAGCAGAGGGCGACCTTGCGGTTATCAACTTTTCACTCTTGCAAATTGTCCCCAGACCAACTGCATTTTAAATCGCTTGGAGTTAACTGCAGAAATTATTTGGTTATATGCTAGGTGGAAGCTTACGCTGGAACAATGTACGATGCCGTTTTGCTGTACGCCTTGGCCGTAAACGAAACACTATTATCTGGAAAGAGTATTAGGAATGGACTGGAGGTGTCTAAGAGAACCTACAATAGAGTATATGAAGGTATGGATGAGACAACCGTAAAAGACCCTCCCTCTCGCTCTCCCCCTCCCCCCTCCCCTCTCCCTCCATGGGATTATTTATTTCCAGTCCTGAAGAAAGGAGGAAAAGAGAACAGGGGGGTTGAGATAGTTCAAATCATAAGTTTAAATAAATCGTAAATTAAAGTTTCCAAAAATTTACCACACTGAAACATAGCACTGTCTAATAGGTTATGTCTGACAACGACAAGGTCACTTTTAGCCTATCATAACACTTGTGTACATTGAAAACCAAGTTTTCTCATAGGCAGACTGGCTGATGTTTTGATCATTGGTAAGCCAGAAGAGCGGCCAGAGCTCGTCCCTCGCTAAGGTCCTTGCGAAATTGAAAATGGTGGGCGGCGAGGACCTAATATTTGATCTCGGAAAAAGTGTAGGGAAGACCAGACAAGTGTTTCACGTGACAAAATCTCCACCGTGGACCAATTTTGCTACGCGTGCTAGGTCTTCGCTGCCTGCCATTTTGAATTTCATGATCAGGACCCTGTGGACATGTTTGAGAGTGGCCTTTCACCTAACTCAACTTAGCCGGTCGGAGGGGGGAGGGAGGGTGGAGACGGGAGGAACACAAAATGAATCTAACTATTGAGACACGTTTTAAACGTACTTGTTCTGTGTCCGCAGGTATCGCAGGGCCAGTGTACATGGACAGTAACGGCGACAGAGATCCCGATTACGTAATTCAAACTTTAATCGATGACAGGTTTGAGGACATCGCTTACTATACTCGTTATAATGACAACTTTACCATCAGGGAGGGGGTGACAATCGTGTGGCCGGGAGGGGTCACTTCCGCGCCCATAGACAGTCCCGAGTGTGGATGGCAAGGGGAACTTTGTTACAATGACAGTGGTAAGTTACATTCAGTACTTTGACCATGGAAATGTTCGATACGATCATTTCCGGGCGACAAACTTATGAAAAAAACCTTTCGGACGATTTCTTGGCACAAAACAGACAATTTTTTCACGAAATTGTGAACTCACACTTCGAAGCGACCAATGGATTAAATGATGTTTAATTTGTTGAAAAGTTCTGTTTAGACAATTAATTTTTTTTAATCGAACAAAATACGCGAGATACTACAGCAAAATGAGAAAACCTTAAAATTGAATGACTGGGCGCTTCTAATTGATAACGGCAACTCATTCCACAGCATAGATTTTGCGCATGTAAAGAAAACGATCACTCAGCTTGTCCATAGATTTGAATTTAGGATAGCTTAGTAAGGTCCGGTTGAGACGCCGTACTTCACATGAGCCGAATCGAATTCAATTAATTAAGTTCAAGTGAAGTACGGCGTCTGAAACAATTTAGAACGGCCGATTTAATTCGGATAGGGGCTCAGCTAATCTCGTACCCCGATCTCAGTCGTCGGTTCGGGAATGTCGAAATGTGAGATCTGGTAAAGTTCGATACAACGCCATTTCTGGTTGGTTACCAGAATTAAGAGTGCCTCATTCTAATCTGCTCTGTGATTGGCTCTTTCCTTCTGTGTTTGGTTTTCGCTCAGTTCGGGGAAGAAACAAAAACACGGAAAAGTTTTCGCTCCGATTAAGATTGTCATGCGACGTTTTAATACATACATGCCCATTGTGTGGGGAGAGAACAGTGAGAAATTGTTTTTTCGGAAGACAACAGCGACTTTAGCCGAAAAGAGTTTGCAGTAACGTTCAAACGGCCTTGCCAAATTACACAAGTTTCCAACACGATGGATATAAGCTTGCTTACTTTTGGGGATAAAATGGAGGTAGGTCATATATTTTTTTTTGGTATTTCTTGACAAAAAATGATTTTTTTTAAAATGATTATTTATTTAGTAAACGCAAATTAATTTCCCCAACATACTTTACCTTGAGTTCCTGAACACGCGCGCCGCATTTGCTAGCATATTTTCAGTTTTTGTCTTCTGCTAAAAGACTATTTTCCTTCTATAAATTGAACTGGACTTTGAGTAAGAGACTTCATAATATAATATTAGTCCTTTCAGACCAGTGTGCTTATTCCTTCAAGATCCATACAACATCTCTCATAGGACTTTGGAGAAATTGATAGAGTGTCCACACAATATTATTATTCATCTGGTGAGATCAATATCCCTCCCACCCCTCAGCTAAGAGAAATGAAAAATGTCCGACTTATGACCGCCAAAATAATAGTAATGAAACCCGTACTACAACAGAGAACACCTTGTCTGAACCGATTAGGGCTCTTTATGTAAGTGTAGTTAGTTTAATTTTATCCCCTCTCTCCCACCTACTGAGTTAAAAAAAATTGGATCCAAAATATAAAACTAGCCTTCCTCTAAAATAAAAATGGGGACATTGGTTTACATGTCTGCACCACCTAATGTTTTGCAGGTCTATGCTTGTGATAGGCTTTAGAAAAGAAGTAGTTTTAAAAGGAGGACATACCTCTTTGGATTTGACATCACTTATAGTTTTTAGAATCTTTTTGCCATTGTTCTTTTCTTCAAGATAGGGGAATTTCTACATTATTTTATCATTAGTATGGAGTCCTTGAAGTACTAAACACACTTCATTTACTACTTCCATTGTTAATCCTTAGCACATTCTCTAATACAAATAGTTATCACTGGCCTCACCCGTACGAAAATTTCGGACCTGACAGAGGCGGAATCCGGCCTGACTTCGGCGGGAATACCGTTGATAGAACCAAACATCAGCAAAACAAGAATCGGGCAAAAAAAATGTCTGGCTCCAAGCTAATAAACCAGACAAATGTTACGCTCGTGTCTGGGTCACGGCAGCCGCACAAGACACTTACAGGAACAGAACAAGAGCCAAACAACCTCAAATGACTTTTCCAAATTTAATAAATTTAATAAGTAGCTTGGCACGGGCCTGATAAGAGACTGACACGAGATTGGAAAGAGCCAGCCAGACAAGGTACGTTTGGTTTCTTTTCAATGAAATTGATCGCAAAGACAATGTTAAGACTAGCTGTTACAGTGTCAAGGAATATAAATAAAGCACGAACAGCGTTGTTTATAAACACACCTGCATATGGTATTACGGTCATCACGCTGCTCGACGGACCGCAAAATTTGGAAATCCCAAACTTGACCTCATTCATGCAGGACGCTGAAAAAAAAGCCGAGTTCCGTCTTGACAAATGTTTTGAAAATCAGGTCATTCCGCCAGCTGAATCCGCAAAGAAGTCGTTTCGCTGGATTCCAAGATAAACGTACGTCTCACACTGCACGTACGGCGATGCGTTGTTTTCATTCATTCTTAGCACGCGGTTTACCATAAGAGACATCGACATGTTGCAGATAAGTATCTCATTGTTTGAATTCATTTTTGATTGGTTAGCTTCGAGATCAATTGACGGTTACAGTTACTAATTTTGGCGCTTGGAGTATTAACCGTATTTTCAATGTGCGCGCGCGAAACAGTGCAATTGCAGTTACCGTCTTTCTTTTAGGCTTGTTAAGTTAGCAGTGATCGCTTCTTCCTCAGTGTTTTTAAGATCTCTTCAAGGATTTAACAAAGTTTTAGAATGTCGCTGTTCGCATGCCTTTATTTTGATTCAGACAAAAGTGTATAAAGCATTTTACATGTAAATGTAAATTGCGAGGATCTGAAAGCAAGCGAGATATATATATGTCGAATACATCTGCAGCCTGAGGAAAATGGAAGCAAGAAGAGGTTCTTAGCAACCATCCCAAAGGTTTAGGGGAGAGGTAAGCTACATTATCTTGTTATAAAATAAATGTCAGTCCCTTAGACTGGAATTTTTTTTCTTTTTTGAAGGAGACTCTGCTCGGAGGGTAACCGAACTGTTCCAATGGCTAAATTCCATGTTCGGTAAATTTCAGCTGCCAAAACGAGGAGAGGTCGACTTAAAATTTAGAAAGCTTTATCAATTACGATTTACATTAATTGAAATCGTCCGTCTTTTATCCGACGAAAAATTCAGTAGTGTATTGAAATGTTGTAAAGTATGACCGGCCGGGTGACCTCGGACCATCTGAGAATCAGGCTCTATGCCCTGCAAAATAATTAGACTGAACTCACACCGAAACACACAAAAGGCGAACTGCACTTTACTCATGTTTTTGGAACTGAATAAACTTGATTTAATATTCGCAAACCACAACATTCTCTGCCTCTTCCCCAAGATCGCTCTTCGAAAGATCCGGCTCACGCAACGCGTGTGAGAGATTATACTCTTCGCCGGGGCGATCGGGCTTTGCACTAATTGCACACAAACGCTTGCAGTTTAACTCGCGGCGCTATCATTTTTATATTGATAGCATAGCTTTTTTGTTATCTGAATGGATATTTAGAACAACTGCAGCATCACAGACTTTTGCACTTGTTATTTTGCAGATTACGTGGCTTCTCATCGCATCGAAAATGTCAAGGAGCAGCTAACTTACATCGACGCCAACCAGATCATTTACGCACAAAACTGAGGCGGCGTGCAGCTAAGTGATCTCCTGTCTATTCAGCATACATATTTATTAAGGAACATTTGCTTTGTCGTATTTAATCTTTC
Organism: Pavona decussata; assembly: GCF_977016875.1. Lineage (NCBI taxonomy): Eukaryota > Metazoa > Cnidaria > Anthozoa > Scleractinia > Agariciidae > Pavona > Pavona decussata. The sequence goes on along the minus strand of NW_028145515.1, from coordinate 3,870,088 downwards.
GAGGATAAGTTGAGCAAATTATAAGTACATCGGTAAGTTTCCTTCAATTAGTGCAATGAATGTGTATATTTTTAAATTAGTTTGACACATGCAAGAAAAAAAGAAATTATCGCCGCAAATTTGTTAATTTCTTTCAGATTGTGTCTGTAGATTTAACACTGTATGGATATAGTAAAAACTTATTTTTATTGTATCAGTTTTATTCCATGAATCTATCAATAAAACATTTAATCGTTATTTCTATGTGTTTATATGCGTTGTACGGCCGTATTCAGGTTGCAGTAAGGCCGGATATATTTTTGCCAATTACATCACAGATTATTTACGTTGTCCGGCTAATGTCATGCTCGTTTTCTGGTTGTTTACGATTTTTCGTGCCCTGCTCGTGTCTCGCTAATTCCCGCTCGTTTTAGGTTAGGTGTCTTGTTCCAGTTAGGTTCTTTACCGCTGTGTCCCGTTCTGCTCGTGTTCGGTCAATGTTATGCCCGTGTCAGGTTGAAATGTCTGGCCGAATTCATGCTCCCGTTTGGTCAGACATTTTCGTACGGGCAGTTTCTCCTTTATTTCTTGTTAACTCTGCCTTAATTTCTTCCACCTGATTTCTAGGGAGAAGCAAGTTCCTAAAGCTCCTATCAGTGATGTGAATATCTTCAAGGGCTAAAACAGCTGGACACAGCGCAACACATAATTAAGAGCAATGACAGTCATTTCGGACAATAGATATCACAACAGCTGCATTTCTCACACAAAAGCCAAAACCAAAGTGGTTATAAGCAAAAATTTTCCCCTGCACAGATTTCTGGGGTATTTACACTAATCTGTCATGATGGGTTGCATTTCTTTAATATTAATTTGCACCAATATGATTGTTGTTAAAATAAAGTTTTGATGCAGCAGGCTTCCCATCTCTTCCACTTTCTTGGAAAAAACTTTCCATAGTTTGCCGAAGACCAAAATGAATAAATTATTATCCTTCCAACACAATGAGAATCAAACCCCATTCCCAAAGATTGTGGCAAATAATATTCATTGTCAGTCTGTAGAGAATGAGACTGAGCCAAAAGTGCATTTTGAGGAATTTGGGGAGTAAGGTAGAACTGGTGATCCCCAAGCTTTCCACCCAAAAAGGCACCCCCAACTCCACACAGTACTAATGATGAGTAAATAATCGGCTGACAGGCTTAATTTTTGACATTGGTGGTGATAAGTTCATCTGCTATGGGCAAAAATATGTAATCAAACTGGTCAACATTACTTTGTGTTAAGATAGGAGGGCCTTTGTAGTACTCCATAAATCTTTCATATTCAAACTTTGTATGATTGTAGTTTGGTTGTTTTTCTGTTGCTGTTGTTGTCATGACAACAATCTTCGCTGTAGGGAATACTGAGGAAAGTGTTCCTCGTTTGCTGTACTCTGAAGTTGTGCCCCCTGAACAAAGATGCAATTAATTAAGAAAAAACTGTAGTCATTCACTGGGATGTTGTTATTCTTTCCATTAGAATAAGACAATATAATTACCAGAAAATGGATAATGAGAAGGCTGAATAAAAAGGGATTCTCAAGTAACTAAGCCCTTTTTGACGCATGGGGTGGTGGAAGGACGAAGCATAAAAGAAGCTGCGATAATCACCAACAATATGGCTCTGTATTTATTAGCTTTTAACCTTTAAGCCTCAGTGTCAACATACAGTTTCTCCTTACTGGTCTCTACATTTCCATTTTTCATAGTAGCATTATAGGGAGGTTGTTGAAATATCAAGAAATTTCACCACTGGTGATCTCATGACCTCTCCTTGATTGTGTATTGATAAATATTAGGAGAAATTTTGATACTGATCACTACTGGGGCTTAAAGGTTCAAGGTTTACTGTTCTGATATTTTTTGTGTACTTGTGTGAAAAGTCGTTGAACATAATTTTGTGTTGCTGGTCTTAATATTAAGAAAAGTTAGGACCTGACATGGGTGCAAATATCAATACAAGAAAATTTTTTTTGCTCAAGGAATTGGCATCAACAAGGAATTTTCATCCAAGACAGACACTGTTTTCAAAGTTTCTTTTCCCCACCACTTCTCTGCAGTGGGTTTGTGTCTGACAGTTTGATTAAATGTTGTTTCCTGGCTATGGAAGGCCATGGTTAAGGAATACTTAGGAATTCATGGTTACTGAAGATCAGCTTACTGTGAAAGCTGTTGTTTTGCTGCAGAAATGGGTGACAGTTCATTAGAACACACAGACATGCACAGGAAAACAAATAGTGGAAATATTTTTTTTTATTTGTTTTCTATTTATCTGCCATTTGCTACTTTTATGAGCCCAAAAGACCTCCACACCTTCCTATTATTATTGTTATTATTTTTTTTTTTTGCTGAAATCAAGGATCCCATCAGAGGTGAGTGTCCAAGCACCAAGATAGCTGCTTTGGACATAAAGAACCTTGTATTATTCTTAGTGTATCATCCTCTATGCATGTACAAATAATGCAATGCTCAGTACAACAATGATTATTTAAGCAGCTCATTGTGCCTTGCAAATCAAATGCAGATAATGACCTTTGTTCTTCATATCAAGAGTCAAATATTATTAGACTTGTGTATTATGTGGTTCTAATTTTCGAGTCTGTGGACTCCTATGTGTAAAATTATAACCTTTATTAACATGTCATCAAAGAAGCAGTCGAGGGGGCATGTCCCCTAAACTTAACATAAATTTCAGGTGAAAACTTTTCAAGTGTTATGTGATAAAGGTGAATCAAGAACCACTGAAATGGAAAGCTCATCACTACCAAATAAAACTCTAATGGGAAACTCATAGGGACTTGCTCTGTTTGCTCACATGTTGCAAGTAACCAAACATTCTTCAGATCCCAAATCCAGATGTGGTACCTCCATTTCCCAAAAGAAATTCAAACTTCCATTTTTGAGAAAAAAAACCCCCTTAAAACAGCAAGGGTGTACTCGATATTTTAATGTTGGACATAATTGGGCGCCTACCATTTACACGGACAGGTCTTTCTGGTTTGCTGGTATATAACCAAGACAGTAGCATGGTGTTAGGGCTAGGATGGTTCATGGTTCATTTATTTCACCTATTTACACAACATTAACATAGAAAGAACAGTATTACAACAAATGATTACAAGAAAAAAATAGATACAGTACAAATTATAGAATGTGTGTGGTGGTCAAAGTAGCAAAGGCTTTCTAGCTGACCACCACCTACTTTTAAGTAAACAAAGAAATGACACTGAGCTTTATTGAGATATTAGAAAATGTAGGAAATGTTTGTAGAGCCTAGGATGTACAAGAGAGAATTACACTTGTGTAAATTAAGGTATGTTCGAGATATACTGAACCGAGCAAGAAATCTAAACAGGACAAGCGTAATAAAAGAAGAACAAAGCAATAAATAAATAAAAACAAAAAAAAGCAAAAAAACAACATACAAACAAACAAACAACAACAACAACAAACAAAAAGAAAGGAAAAGGAAAACACATCATCAGCAGCAACAGCAGCGACAACAAAGATCAAAATATAACCAGACAATTATTATTATTATTATTATTATTATTATTATTATTATTATTATTATTTTTAACTCTATTATTATTATTTGATAGTTACATACTATTATATTTGATCATTAAACAGAACATACATTATTTGATTGACAAGAGATCAGGTGGGCCTTATAAAGTTTCTTAAACCTGTTAAAAGTTTTTGTTTTTTTCAATGCCACGGGGACAGTTTCCCATATGACAGAAGCAGAGTACTTAAAAGTATATATTTGCCTATGTTAGTTCTAACTTGTGGCCGGTGAAAATTAAGCTTGGCAGAATTTCTGGTGTTATAGGAGTGGACAGTTGTTGTAGGTAGGAGGAGGCCCTGTTTAGCTGGTTCATATAAAATTATATTATTACAGTGACCTTGAGTTGTGTCCTTTGGCCTGTAAAAGAAACCTGCCGCATTTACACAATCCATTTGGTTTGGAAATTTAAACCATTAACTTATGGAAGAAGGAGAATTTGTGTGACCAAATCAGCTGAAAGACTACAAAGAGAAGAAATAATTTTTACGTATCACTGGTAAACCACAATTTCTGAAACTTTGCAAATGAAAATATGACATGAACCATTAGACTTTCCAATGCGAAATTTAACACCAAGATGCCAATCAGTAACTCTATTGTGCCTCATCTACAACAACGACCACAAAATTTTTCTGATAAAGCTTCGACAACAAAAACTCTCTGCACTGTCTGTTGCTTCCTTTACCTTGGGGTGCAAAAAAATTATGTGACATTTCCCTGCCTGTAAATTACAGTATCTTCAATACAGTTACCATCTAAGGCGAAAACTGGTACAGCTTACTCCTGTTGACTTAAGTCTTTTAAATTGATCGTCGATAAGCACGTTGATCTTGAGTGGAGAAAGCACAATTACGATGGATTTGTTCTTGGAACAGTTTTCATTACAAAGATGGTCTACATGGTCACAAAGGGTAGGAACTAATCTTAGTAAAAAAGTGATTTACCGCGCTTGTTGATTGCAATCTCTCCTGTTGCCTTTTTCGTTTTGGTTTAAGTTTCAAGTTTTGCTGTCCTCTCGACCGAAGAACGTTCCGAAGAGCACCCTCGAAAGCGAAAACTCACCAGGAATGATCACAGTTACGAGCCGGCGGCCATTCAGCACGGTGGACAAAGGATGATGGGTAGGCCCGTATTCCGGGCCTCAAATCGAACTTTACCAGATCTCCCCTCCGCCTGACCGTGGGAGATCTGGGTACTAGATTAGGGCTCAGCCATTTTTCCCGCCTGGCTCATCCGGGAATAACGGCTGTGGACCGGCTTTGATTCAGACGCTGTACTTCACATGAGTCGAATCAAATGCAGAAGTAATTACATATCTGCAATTTTCTTCAGTCATAGTATGCTTCGATGTATTACCACCGATTTCATTGATACGCGTACCTCGAATAAAAAATCCCACGAGCATTTGGCGATTCACTTCCGTCAATCATGCGCTCCTTATATGGTGTTATAGGAATGCCGCTCTTGTTTTCAAAAATATGGCGGCCACTTTGTAGCCTGTTTGTTTGACATGGTTGACTTCTTATTCTTCTAGTTTACGTTGGCGAGTGGTGTATTTGCTCGTGCAGGGGTTGCACATCGATTGATGGAAGCCACCGCGCTGACTGCATGTCTTTCCTCTTGCGTACTGCACTGAGCCATCCCTGTATAATTTTCATCTTCTTACACTCCTGGATATTGCTCAATTACTCTCCTTATAAACAATACGTCATGTGCTGTAAATGATAAAAGGGGATCAATGTCATCTACTGCATGCTCGTTTATTTATGCCGATTTATGCGATTCTTTTTTCACCTACCGTCCATTTGTCTTCTTTTCCCGTCCGGGCTGTGTAATCAACCGTGGAGGTGTTTCTGTATTTTTCCGAATTTTCTTCACAAATGTCAACCCCACTTTCAGAAGTCTTGCTATAGCGATCGCGCTCAACCCCTGCACGTGCAAAACACCAGTCGCCAACGTAAACTCGAAGAATAAGAAGCAACCATTTCGAACAAACAGGCTACAAAGTGGCCGCCATATTTTTAAAAACAAGAGCGGTATTCCTATAACACCATATTAGGAGTGCATGATTGACGAAAGCGAATCGCCAAATGCTCGCGGGAGTTTTTATTCGAGGGTTGCGAATTTAACTTAATCCCGGCTTTAAGTGGACTTTGACTCAACTTTGATCACTAATAAATAAAGATTCTTCCAAAGATTTTTGTCTGTAAGCTATGACTTACGACTTTTCTTTACCATTAGCCCAAAATTAGTTTTTAAAAACATTTTTAACGAGCGAGATAAGAACCTCGGTTGATTTCTAATCGGGGGTTAGCGTTAATCGGCTTTTGAACTACCCGAAACCGAGTTTTAAAAACGGAGGTTATTTTGCGGCACCTCTTAAAAAATTACATTACCTGTCTCGAAAGACAATAGCATTCCGGCGATGGTACAGATGATTTACAACATACCTAATTTAGAATCTTTCTAATTTTCTATCTATTCTATCGAGTGATACGTTTATTTATTTTTCTGTTCATTTTACAGAGGACAGCACGACTTACATCATCATCGCCTGCTGTACTGTCTTTGGATTCGCATTTGTTACTCTGGTGTTTGTGTTTGCGTACAGGTAAAGCGGTTTTCAATTCTTGGTTTTCACATGACGTCATAAAAAACTGAAATCCATAACTAAACACATTTTTGGGTTTTTATCTTCATCACATAAAAGAAAATATAAATTTCCATCGGCTTGCTTGTTTTCAGCAGGATAGCATTCTTTTTTTTTTGAAAATAGAGCAGTTTGAATTTTAGATTTTTGCGCAGTGCGTGACAGAAGGATTGCTGCTCTAAACATGTCACGTACATGAAAACATCGATTTGCCTTGTGTGTTGTTTTAGGTCTGATCAGCTAACATGTAATAGATACGTCTATATCAATGTGTGAAAGTTCAGCAGAGAGAAGATAGGCTTTGAAATAACCAAGATAAACTCCAGATGTTTTTGCTGGTTTCCGGCCGCCATGTTGGTGTTCCTCAGACGGGGCACCAACATGGCTTCCCATACTAAACTCTGTAATTTTCCGTAGTACATTTTCTCGAATAACTCGATTAGGAGATATCGCACAACCCTGTGGCTTTCACACGTTGTTTATGTATCACTCTTCTATAACATATCAATTTCTTGACTTTATCTATTAAATGGTTGAGGATTTTATTTTTTTTTTACTTGCGTGACGATGTGTGAGGTGGAAGCCACCAATTGCGGTCCCAAAGTAATCATCCGACCAATCACAACAGACGTAAACAGTGCAATGAACCAATCAGAATTCGAAGCAAACACTTGTAGCAAACACCCAACGCGGGAAAATGCGCGGGAGAGGGTCACGATTGTTTTTGATTTTTCTTCTTGTCTTGGTTAAGAAAGTGGCACGAGGTTTGTTAACCAATCAGATTTATCGTACTGTGTTAGTTTATGAAAAAATTGTGTTCATTGGAGGTTAATTTTTAGAACCATTTGAATAATTATTGAATAATTATCGATGTTGTAACGTTGTTATTGATTTTATGTAGTTGCTGGGGGCAACGGTTTATAAGCTTGATGACTGATCATCAGCGAAATAAAGAGGACACGAATTTAATAAATCAGTCATTTATAGCATTGTCCCATTCCCCTTCACGGGCGAACCTTCGACTGTTAAGATTTTGTTGAAAACAAACTGGCAAATGCCCCTCGATATGGACAAACGAGCTGTTCAAATGCCTCAAGTTACATTTAAAAAAAGAATTTGATCTCCTACTTTCATGGATGAAAGCTAATTCAGTTCAGGCCAAATTTTAAAAGTCTCTTATTTCTCAGTATTGTTCTATTGAAAATTCGGGTCTGCGGATCTATCATCTCATTTATGTTCTTCTTGGACAAAGGTAGTTACAAATTTATTGTCTTTGCTGATGAACTTATCACTGAAACAAAGCCACTGTGCTGTGGTGTGAAAAGAACCAAGTCATCATTTTCAATTTTTCTGGCACGGACACTTTGAAGAATGCCAAACAAATGCCCAGAGGCTTGTTGAATAGGCCATTTCCGAGTTGATTTGTCCCCAATTATGAAGGCGAGGCTAAGTGAATGTAACTTAGTTTTCGTTCATATGCAAACAAAACTAATTTTTGCATGAAAAGCTTTGCACTTAGCCTCGGTTTCATAATGAGATTCACAGCAAATCGGAAATGGCCTATTGGCTGATTCCTAAGGTATTTAAGAAATAAGTTTAAAAGCTCCCTTAATCCCGTTACAGGAAACTTATTTTCGAGCTCGATCTTGCCCAGAATCAATCATGGAAAGTTAAACAGGAAGATATCGTCCTTCGGGACACCATCAACCTCTTTGGAAACTCGGTAAGTTGAATCACGAACACACAACGAGAACATGCATATAAATTAAGGTCAGCTTGGATCTTAAAATTCAATAGCAGCTTAGAATTTCCGGGAATAAGCCGTTATTTTCCCAGATCAAAAATAGGTACCGTCACAGAACACTTATCCGGATAAATTTGAAAACGCATCTTTCTTTTTTACTCTGGAGTTGGTGTTCTGTCAAAAAAAAAGCGTTGTTTTCCATCACCGAAAACGGTGTTATGAAAACGCAAACGCCCTTAATTAAGGGTGGATGACAACAATTTCTTTCCTTAGAATTTTTGTTGTGACTTCTTGTTTTTGTTTTGTTTTTCATTAACCTATTACATAAGTCATAGATTCATTATTATTATAATCATTAACATTAATTAAATTAAGAGTTTCAACTTTTTAAATGAAAACACCATAATTGCCTAAACATTGAACGGAAAAAAGAAACAAAAATTGTTACTCTTAGCATTACATTGTGCTCAGCTACTTTAATTATTTTCCTCGAACATTTTCCATTTTCTCGAGAAGAAATACATGCTATTGGAATTTGCATGAATATATTTTTCAGTTCCATGTTTAATTAAAGGAATTGCTTTGAAATGGTTAAAAGTCTGCTTAGTCTTTCTATTTCTACATGACCACAAATATAATTTCCCTAAAACTGTTATATAATTGAACAGATCTATCTCCCCTGTTAGAACTCCTACAATAATATCCTGGGCATGATAAGTAAGCGACTTCTTTTTGATGTCATAGACCACTGTTTTCCATTAAAAAGGCTCCGCTGATAATAGGATTTGTTATGCAATGTTTAAGAAACGAGCAGGAGTGTTTTATCGGGTTTAAAACCGCGAGGAGCCGCCGAGTGGTTCTGGACCCGACAAAACACGCGCTGCGAGTTTTTTGAACTGGGCTTCAAAAACGTTCCTGGAAAAGTGTGTGTCAATAGAGTTCATAACAATTATGCCTTTGTGAACGTTGAAAATTAGCATACGAGAAAAACACAGCATACTAATGAGGAGCGTTCAGTATCAGCTGATAAAACACTGCATACTAATAAGGAGGAGGTTTATCGATATAAAGTCACTGCACGTGATGTATTATCGATCATTTGATAGGTCAATGGGTGTATGAATTATTAACGAGTTTTTGAAGTAATATTTCCCAAACTCATTAATAATTCAAAAGCCAAAGACAAAGGAAATCATGCACCGTGACGTGTTTGGATATCTGATGAAAAACTCGTCCTTTTTGCATCCTTAATTTCCCCTTCGAAATAGGTTTGTTTGAGAAGTTATATCAAACACTCGCCACAGTGTTTCATCACAATATCAAAAACCTCGAAGTTCGTCAAAAATACTCCGCTACGCGTCGTATTTTCAACTCTCTTCTGGGTGTTTGATATATGATGAAACTCTGGGTCAGTTTTTAAAAGACAGTTTAGACGGTGTTTAACAAAACCACGTTCTAAGCCATTTTCAATTTTGCCAAAAGTCATATCTGAACATTGTCTGCTGCTGACGGTAACAAGAAGGCTTGCATCCCAGACTAAAAAACTACTTATCTAGTTAAAATAAACCACTTATAAACATGTTTGGAGGCCCACTGATTTTCTTAAGCTGCATCCTAAGTTAGACTGTGTTTAAATAACTGGCCCACTGTGTCTCGTGTTTGATATATTACTTCTCAAACTCATTAATAATTCATCAAGCGAAAACAAGGAAAATCACTTCCGTGACCGTGGTTTGGATATGTGATCCTAATTACCATAAAATTTTGCCAACTTTAGCCTTTAATTTCTCCAAGAATTATTGATCATTTGAGAAGCCATATCAAACACTCGAAAGTGTGTTTCATCAGATATCCAAACACCTCGAAGTCGTTTAAAAAAACTCGGCTGCGCCACGATTTTTTCAACCCACTTCTTAGTGTTTGGATATGTGATGAAACACTCTTCCTCGTGTTTTATATATTACATCAAGCACGAGAAAGAGTGTTTCATCCGATTTCCAAACACCAAGAAGTGGGTTGAATAAACGATGCTCAGCGGAAGTTTTTTTTTTAACCAGAAACGAGGTGTTTGGAAATAGGATGAAACATTCTTTCGAGTGTTTGATATAGCAACTTAAGCCAAAATAATTATTGCAGAAGTTTAGAGCAATACCACGCCAAATTTTATGATAATTTTAAACCATTTTTTCCAAACCTCCTTCACAGTTGTGATTTCCTTTGCTTTCTCTTCATGAATTATTAATGAGTTTGAGAAGTTTATATAATTACTTTGGTTATTTCAAAGACACACTTTAATTCTGTCCGAACTGTGAGATCCCGGATGTCTGGTGAACGGTCCAATCATTTCATTCGATTTGGCAGTCGACAATCATGTGAAAGTGTGAGATCCGCTGACACTCAGTGCTCTGCGAGGTGGAGCTTACAGGAGCAAGTGTTTTCGTCAGGCTTCACCAACATCGCTTTCAGTAAGGTAAGGAGTGGGAAAGGGCAAGGAAAGAAAAACCACTAGGGAGGGGTAGGGAATAATCTAGTCGAGCCCTTCGAGGATAACTGCAACATTAAGGAAAGTAAGTATAGTAAAGCCAGCGACACATCTGGCGATTTTATACGTTGATCGCGGCGAATTTGATCGCCAGCGAAAATCCCAAGCAATTTTCGCCACCGATTGATGCGGACAAACTTGGCGATTTTTTTCGCCGATCGCGGCGATGTGGTTGTTTTGAAAAGACATGTGATAAAATCGCCCAACCTGATGGGTTGGCTTTACTGGCGATTCGCAGCAATGACCGTAGAAAATCGCGGGAACGAACACATTTGGCGAATGCCGCCTAATTTAATCGCCAATATCTGACATGACAGATATCGGCGATTTTATACGCCGACCTCGGCGATCGGCGAAAATCGCAATCGCTGCACCGGGCACACCTGGCGATTTTCGCCGATCGCGGCGATCGACGTATAAAACCGCTAAGTGTGAAGCTGGCTTAAGTATATTAATCTATTTAATTATTTGTAAACTGTAATAAGAAAACCGCGGGAACGAACACATTTGGCGAATGCCGCCTAATTTAATCGCCAATATCTGACATGACAGATATCGGCGATTTTATACGCCGACCTCGGCGATCGGCGAAAATCGCAATCGCTGCACCGGGCACACCTGGCGATTTTCGCCGATCGCGGCGATCGACGTATAAAACCGCTTAGTGTGAAGCTGGCTTAAGTATATTAATCTATTTAATTATTTGTAAACTGTAAAGCGTGAATTTCATCATCTTGATCAATCTCTTGTATCACTTGTGCCCGTATGGCTTCGGCATCTCAATATCGATTTATTATTCATTATTGTGCACTCTATCGTATTATTATTGTGAGTTATTATTTTTATTCTTATTCTTATTCTTATTCTTATTCTTATTAAGCATTACTTTGATAAGAAGCGGAGTTAAATTAGGGCATGGAAAGCTCACATAAAGGCTAAAGCGTGGGAAAATTTTTAAATTATTTTGCCTAGAGTAACAAAAAGGAAGAGATGGACAACCTTGCAACCTGGCTGTGGAGATTTCTTCCCGATTTTAACTTCGGGTGGTCCTTCAATTCGAGTGAACAGACAGGAATCCTTACATTTAAGGACATAGTAGTAACTTACCTAGCTACCTGCCAAATGACTGGCCGACTAACTAAGTGATTAGGGAACTTAAGCAACAACGACGACGACGGCAACGACAACGCCGCAAAACAATAGGCTTAATGAGCAAAAACAATCGCTCTGCACGTGCGTTTTACATGTTGATACATCTCTGCAAAACAACAACGAGAAATGACCACATTTAAGGTTTTGCGGAGAACGTGAACGCATGACGGTGATTTTTTTATTTCTTTCTTAACTTGTACGAAACTCCTACCAATTTGGTTCCTGGATAGTTCGCCATTTTTGTAAAAGTTGAGCGAGTTGAAATAATCGCGAAGTAGCACAAATAAAATAAAGATATATTTTCAGGTGACGTTATCGTTGCCGTTGCCGTCGTCGTTGCTTAAGCTCCCTATTAACTTGCTTAGAACGAACGAACGAACTAACGAACGAACGAACGAACAAACGAACGAACGAACGAACGAACGAACGAACGAACGAACGAACGAACGAACGAACGAACTAACTAACTAACTAACTAACTAACTAACTAACTAACTAACTAACTAACTAACTAGCTAGCTAGCTAACTAACTAACTAACTAACTAACTAACTAACTAACTAACGAACTAACTAACTGATTAAGTAATAAACTATTAACTTACGAACGAACTAACTTACAAACTTACTTACTTGCATGCTTTTATTAGAAAGGACTTAATGATTACATAACTCTGCCAGTGGCCCCCTCCATTTTTGTAGTTAACTTTCTCACCAGTTACACTTGCTTTTTCAGTTTGTGTGTTATAGCTGTGATTTACTTTAGTCTGTATCTTTCAACCTATTCCTAACCTTTGTTGCAGGGCGAGCTTGTTGTAGTAAAGCATACAAAAAAGAAGGACCTGAGAATTTCTCGTAAAATTCTGATTGAAGTCAAACAGGTAAACGTTACCATAGACACGGTTGTTTCTTTTACGGATGTCCCGACAGTTTTGAAATATTTCAAATTTATTCTAGAACAACCAAAGCTCCATACCATAGTTAAAGAGGGTGCCTCTTGTTATGAAGTGTACATACGTCCTGCGTGGCATGCCACAAGATGGTCCGAGAAAATAGTACTTTGTTCAGTTGAGCTTTAACCCTCTCACTCCCAAGAGTGCCATATGGCACAAAAAGTCATTACGTGCTCAATATTGGATCAATTTGTATCAAATTTGGACACCAAACAGATCTTGGAGAGATCTGCACAATGGAAGCATAAAATCATACCCCCCTCCTACATAAGGTATAATTAACCACCCCGGTTGCCTTCCGTGGCTCAAAAACGTCTATGCTTAAGTTCCAATGACAGATCGAGTAGCTTCTCATTCAAAGAAATAACGGAGCATCAGGAGCTAACCAAGAGGGATTGTGGGTAACTAGACCTGGGGACTGACTTTATTTGAATCTTTATTTGTGGGAGCAGGGATAGCGCAATGGTGAGAGCACTCGCCTCCCACCAGTGTGGCCCGGGTTCGATTCCCGGTCTCGGCGTAATATGTGGGTTGAGTTTGTCAGTTGTTGGTTCTCGTCCCTAGTTTTTCTCCCGGTACTCCGATTTTCCTCCCTCCACAAAAACCAACATTTCCAAATTCCAATTCGACCTGGAAACAGTGGAGAGAAGAGCCACTCCGTGGATTCCACTGAAATTCCTATTTATTATTTATTTATTTATTTATTTTATTTATTTCATTGGTTAGGCACGGGAACTACGTCACGAGAATATCAATCCTTTTATTGGAATCTGCATTGATTCACCAAAGGTCATGATCCTCTCGAAATACTTAAAACGAGGCAGTCTTCAGGTACGTGAATATCGAAAGCTCGTTTGCTCTTTCCCGTTTTTTTTCAAACCTCAATTTAGTGCATGAAATCGCTCGGCCTCGAGTACAATTCGTGATTCGTGATTAAGCGAGTGCAATTTGATAACTCCAAAACAACACGAGAGCCTATTTATTAATCCCCAATTGTACGAAAAGGTCGCGCGATTATTTAGGGAGAGTCAAATAAAAAAAAAATATATGAATTGTCGAGTGCTTCCGTCGCAAGCTTTCTTCGAGATTAGGATTCCTAGCCTATCTTTTACAGTCATACTCTAATAGGCCATTTCCGAGTTGCTGTGAACCTCACTATGAAAGCGAGGCTAAGTGCAAAACTTTTCATATGAAAATTAGTTTTGTTTGCATATGAATGAAAACTAATTTTCATAACAAAAACTTTGCACTTAGCCTCGCCTTCATATGCATGATGAGGTTCACAGCAACTCGGAAATGGTCTATTTCACCCAGATTCGAAAGTAAGAACAACTTTAATTTGTGACGTGCTTTACAGAGCGGTTTTCAGTTGAGTATCAAAAGTAATTTTGGGTTTGGTCTGGTTTTGCTTTGCTGTACTCTATGATTCGTTCGCAAAGTTCGCGCCATTTTCTCAACCAATGGGAAACCAAACCGAAACCAATCGAGTCTTGGTCGCACGCATTTTCCCGCGGTTTGCGCCGGTTACATGTATTTGCTTCGAGTCCTGATTGGTTCGTCGTGCTGTTTACACCTGTTGTGATTGGTCAGAGCAGAGCAATTACTTTTCGTTTTAGTACAATCAATCAAAAACCGCGATGGTATCACAGGAAAGCACTACTGAACAGTTTTTTTTTTTTTAAAGGGCCACACTGGGAATCTAGGGCCTGTTCCTCGAGTGTCCCTATGACTTACCAGGCCGAAAATTATTTTAATGCACAACGTTCCTTAGAAGGGATTCGTCCTGACTGATCAGTTTTAAAAGATAAATTTTAGTCTCTATTATTTTATGTAACGCATTGGCAGGTTTTTACAAAAATTCAGCAGCAACCGATAAAAATCAGATTTGAGAAAAATCAGTACTTATTGGGTCCGGAAAGTTATGGGCGCGTTCGAGAAAAGCTCTTCAGTCCACAGCATTAAAAGCTAAAACAAAATGAAAGACATTTTTAGTCTTTACTGCCTGGAACATATTCTTTCTAAAATGGTTGCCCTTTCTGGATCAAAAATTCACCTAAAACACACAACCTTCCGGATCTTTTTCAGGTGGTGGACGGTTTAAAGTTTTGCACGTGTTTGGAGACAGTGGCTACGAGCATCCAGCGATCTACCTGGATGTTTTTTCACGTGACTTTCACACCCGAATCACGTGGCAAACATTAAACAGTCCATCACTTGAAAAAGAAGCCGCGATGGTCTTGACTTAGCTTTGCTACAAAAGTTGTATGTGTTCTAATCAACATGACAGGATTTAGAAACACCATCTTCACCATTACTTTTCCTTTGCTTTTTCCATGTAGGATCTTTTGGAAAACGAAGATTTCAAGCTTGAAGAAATCTTTATTCTGTCATTGGTCCGTGACGTTGCGACGGTAAGGAAATGAACAATTGTTTTAGAAGACTAAATAGAAACACTTTTAGTGTGACCGTGATAAGAGTAGAAGTTTGAAAGCCCGGGAAAACTTTTGGCTATTTTTTCATAAAGGCAATAGTAAATTAACGAGAACTAATTTGTGTTTGAGAAAGTTTTTAAACAGTTGCTCTAGAGCTTACAGAATGCTTTCTGGTTCTACGTTCTACGCAGTCCCCGATGTCTGTGGTCTGGCTTTGTTTGGGGGCATCTGCCATTTAATGAACTACAGGGTTACATTCAAACGTACGGAAAAATATGGCAGTTGTATATTTTACCACAATACCTTGTGAACCTAACACAGCCAATACGCACATAGAAAGCCTAATATTTTGCGAAAATCGTCCCTGTACTAGTAGCATTGTGTATACTAGGTTTGTCTGAAATTTTTGGCACTTTTCTGAGCATGTTAATGAGTGTTTTTGTTTTGGGGGGGAAGGGGGGGTTCGTACGCTAAGAATTA
Source organism: Pavona decussata (assembly GCF_977016875.1). NCBI lineage: Eukaryota > Metazoa > Cnidaria > Anthozoa > Scleractinia > Agariciidae > Pavona > Pavona decussata. The sequence goes on along the minus strand of NW_028145515.1, from coordinate 3,854,546 downwards.
TGGGTGAGTGTACCAGTCAATCAATCAATCAATCAATCAATCAATCAATCAATCAATCAATCAATCAATCAATCAATCAACTTTATTTAAACACGGTAAATGGCTCAGCAAGCGGGTTTTAAGACATCATTTAAATACAATATAACAGCAGAAAATAAGTCCATCTTTTTCGGTTCGGTGGATTTGCATCCACAAGCAGTCTGGTAAAGCCAACAACACAGTGTTGAAAAGCGCATTTGAATATTTCATAGTCAAGAATGCGCTTTATAAATTGCACATCATTATCATTACACACTACGTTTTTTTTTCTCTTTAGGGTATGATGGTCTTGCATAATAGTCCAGTACAAGTGCACGGTCGGCTCAAGTCCTCAAACTGTCTGATTGATTCGCGCTGGGTGTGTAAGATAGGAGACTGGGGACTAAGCGAGCTCCGTTCCCCAGCCGAACGTTTACCGGCTCGCGAGGAGTATGAAAAGTACAATGGTAGGTCACGTGATTTCTTTACCGTTTTTTTAGTCAAGTCATTTCATTTCCTACTTTATAATTTTGCAGTAAAAACACAAGACTTTTAAATTGTAAAGAAATGTCTATGAAACTCGAATTTGCACCCAAGTTGCCATTGGCGACGTCCTTTTAAAACACAGGTTGCTCTAAGAATTACTTACCCATTACTTTGCGGGTGCCACAAAAAAAAACTACGGTACTATCGTTGAGATAGCACACACGTGACACTCCTTCAGCTTCATCTTCTTTTGTCAAGATGCCACAAGTCACTATACCTTGTATTTTCCTTCCAGACATGTTGTGGTGCGCTCCAGAACACATCCATGATGGTGCGATGGACAACCGAGGATCCCAGAAAGGAGATGTTTACAGCTACGGCATAATTCTTCAAGAGATTGCCATCAGAAAACCACCGTACAGCATGTATACTTTAAAAACGCAAGGTAATTTTTCTGGGAGGGGGGAAGGGGAGGGGGCGTGGCGTCTCCGTCACATTTCTGCAAGACTTGCCAGCAACACGTGACGCAGCTGGCGAGACGAGAACTCAACCAGCCTATGCTTCTTCTTCTTTGCATCGATTTCCCCTAATTTCGTAGAAGCTAGACTTATTTCAACGGTAGTTCATGTCTTTTTTCACATTCGATTTCACCTCATGAGCTATTAAAGGGATCGAGTTTCCTGGAAACTGACACCGTTCAACTTAACGACCTCTGATCGGCCATCATAAGTGACACACTCCCGACCTAATAAGAAACGGCGGACTGCAGGTGTGAAAAGTCCGTTATTCATCTGACTGGACTCCACAGAAACGGAATTTAGAAAATTTACATTTCTGCTTGAAGATCGAACTGCAATATCTCCTCTTCTTTGGAATAATTAAATTTTCTTTTGCTTATCTAGTTTATTTAGGGGATTTTTTGAGTCATACTCTGATAGAAGTAAATTTCGATCTTCCTTAAAATGGCCGGGCAATGAAACGTTTGGAGGAAATCCAATATGATACAACACCCTACTATTTTGAAAAAAAAATCCACTAACAATAATTGCGGATTCATACTTTGCGCTTCGTTTGTCAGAAATAATCGCCCGAGTCACTGCACAGGAAGACCCTCCTTTCCGTCCCGTTGTGGAGGCGAACGCTTGTAAGGAAGAGCTTCAGTCCCTTATGACGCAGTGCTGGGACGACGAGCCGGATAAACGGCCCCATTTCAACAAGATCCTGGACAGGCTCCGAAAGGTTATGGGCAGGTAAATATGTGAATATAATCGTTACACTGGACATATACACTCGATTGCAAAAACGTTGTCACCTAAAAAGCATAAACCGTGAACCCAACGGATTTGTGGGTAGTGTTTAAACAATAACCTCATTTTCATAATCAATAATTTGCCATTCTCAGCTCATTCTTTGCAATAAAAAATACAGTGCTGACTTAATTCTCCCGAATAATTTCTACCAAATATTGCTTAATAAGTTCACTGCCCGTTTTGAACTTAGGCAAATCGCAAATTGTATATCACTCAAATTGGCCCTTGTTGGCCAACTTGGACACTTTAAGGAAAGCTTGGACAGTTTCCATCATTCACCACGTGCAACTAATTTTGATCATCAACCGTCGCATGAGAATGGAATATTATGCAAATAAATTTAGTACACTTATACCCATAAAGCTATTGGGTCTTATCGTTCACGGTTAATGCTTTTTAGGTGTCAACGTTTTTGCAATCGAGTTTATACATATATGGTTTGAGTTTGTTGTTGGTTCTCGTCGTGTCCAGTGGCCCATCTTTTATCTTTACTATAAGTTAATTAGACGTTCTCAGACCTTTTTATAAGGCTCATAGCGAGACTTTACCTAATACGCTGTCCGAGACTATTTGTCAAAACCGCGTTAACACTTATTTTACTCGAGAGCAGAATTGTCTCCTCGTACCAAGGTGCGAGTCAAGATAAATAAAAGATTTTCTCTCATAAAGAGGCTCATCTTTATTGAATTTTGTTAATTACAAGGACAAGGAGGCAGCAGCGTCCCCGAACTTTAACGATCTCAGGAAGCGGGTTAGCGCTGAGGATTATTTTAAACATTTTAAGTTTGACTGTACGTCTGCATCTTCCACACGTACAGACAACGGAATTTTGTCTACTATTAACCATTGTGTTCGCTATACTTGAAATACTGTGATGTAGATTAGGTTAGTTTAGGCTTATACACACGACCCCATAAGCTTACAGCTTTGAAAACCATCGTGTTTAATTAAAGATTATGTATGTATGTATGTATGCCCTTGCGCCAAGAGGTTTTTCTCCGGGTAATCTGGATTATCTAGATCTCCTCTAATCAAAACTCAACATTTCCAAATTCCAATTCGGTCCAGCGGATATATTGTCAAGCATTTTATCATGAGCCTCTGGCTCTGGAGATTGCGCAAGCGCTCCCCATGTTATTAACATTAATTAAATAAATTACTTTACTTTCATTTTACCACCCTATCAAAGACCTAGCTTTGAATCGTAACTTTTGTTAAATAGTTTTCGCCTAAAATGGACTTTCCTAGACAAGTGACTGCTGAGAGATGGAGTTATTCATCGGCGCAATAGCCCATTTCCGAGGTGCTGTGAACCTCACTATGAAAGCGAGGCTAAGTGCAAAACTTTTCATATGAAAATTAGTTTTGTTTGCATATGAATAAAACTAATTTTCATAACAAAAACTTTGCACTTAGCCTCGCTTTCATATTAAGGTTCAAAGGAACTCGGAAATAGTCTATTTCACTTCGTCTATCTAAACAATCCCATAATCCCTCACTCGTACCAGTCTTCTGGCAGTTTCTAGAGATTTCCGAGTTGCTGTGAACCTCATTATGAAAACGAAGCTAAGTGCAAATCTTTTCATATGAAAATTAGTTTTATTTGGATTTGAATGAACTAATTTTCATTATAAAAACTTTGCACTTAGCCTCGTTTTCATAATGAGGTTTAAAGCAACTCGGAAATTGCCTATTGAAAACTGTTCCATACTTTCCATATTTTGTTTTAATTTATCCTATTTTGGTTTTTGTTAAATTTTGAAGAGACGTGAACATTATGGACAAAATCATGGCGCTGATCGAGCAACACACTGACAACTTGGAGGCGCTCGTAGAGGAAAGAACGCGACTATTGATGGAGGAAAAGAAGAAAACCGACAAGCTTCTGTATAAAATCCTGCCAGTGTAAGCAATCCGTGCCAAACTGGAAAACGAAAGCTCACATGTTAATTTTTTTTCGGATTACAATGCATTTGCACAGACGGCCCTCCTTATGTTACTGCGCATACGTTTTGTGCGTCTCGGATGGTGCCTAGCCTTCGCGGATTGTGCTCCTAAACGTGGCATATTATGCTACTAGCAGTGCTCGAAATTTTGCCAAATTATGTCAAAATTATGCCAGAATTCCCAAATTATGCTCCTGATTTCCGAAATTATGCTAACAAAATGACTTAGATTCTGTACATATAGGCGCGCAAATGGCGCAATAACGACACCAAATTATGTTTTTCAAATAAACTGTTGCTGTAAATTTATTTGTGTTTTATGGCAGTTTGTCTCGGCCCTCAGCTGTCCAAATTAGCTGTCAGAACAAAGTCAATATTGCTATTAGCGTAGTTAAAACACGCATTGCAAGAACATACTACCTAAATTTAACTTATTTCTGTAGAAAATACACCGTATTTACTTAATTTTATGAATTTATGCTCCAAAAAGTGCTAAAATTTTCTAATTATGCCGTGGCAGTGCTCGTTTAAAAAATTATACTTTTTTTCTCCAATTATGCCAAAAACTATGCTAGCACAATCCGCCAAGACCTAATGGTGCCTCTTAATACAAAGATATTGTTACGCGATTTATGACTATGCGGGAAAAGTATATCTTAGTAAGGGCTAGTCAGATTGAAACCCAGGGTAGAAATGTTAACACAATGTTGAATTTTCTTGTTCTGAGTTTTTTGTTGCTTGAAGCAAGCGAAACATGGAGCTTGGTTTCACTCAGTAATTTTTAATCCCTCGATTTTTTCCATACAGCGCGGTAGCAGAACAGCTGAAGCTTGGGAAGCCTGTAACTCCAGAGTATTTTGAAGAAGTCACGATCTACTTTAGTGAAATCATGGCCTTTACTGACCTTGCCTCAGAAAGCACGCCGATGGAGGTATGAAAAATAAGCTTGCTGAAAATTTCATAGACTGTTCTCAGTCCCCTATTTTTCCATGGGATTTTCGAGGCTCGTCGTTTCGATCAAATTCCCTCCATCTTGATTTGTAAAGGCGAGCACAACCTGGGGAGAGTGCCTAAACTACCGAGGGGGGGCCTAGTCAGGGTACTTTGAGTGGGGGAGGAGGAGCAAGAAAAATACCGCCTACCCACGCCGGCTCCTCTTAGTACTTTAGACACTCTCCCCAGGTTGTGCTCGCCGTTACAAACGAAGATGGCGGCTGCTGAATTCAGAGTACTTATCCTAAGATCTTAGACAATGTAGAGTAGTTTGTCTAGTATATATGGTCAGATCTCAGATCTGGAGCCATGTTCGCAAAGCCCTGTAAAGTTTTAAATAAAAAAAGGTTGTATATACTTGCTCTAGGTATTGTTTCCAAACAATAGCTTATTGTTGGAAAAACTACAGGCTATTGTTAATAACCAGTACTTAGGATAGTTCCTTTTCTCTGTTGTAAAAGCTCGATAATTTTTTGCTTTTACAATGATGTCTCATCTATAAAAACCATATCCTTGTTAACTCCCAAACGTATGCCGTTTCTTTTGGCCATTTTCGGATCATTTTAGTTTAGTTTAATTTAGTTTAGTGCATTCGCCACAACAATTACAATGATTATAAAAGATAATGAAAAAAAATTTAAAAAATGTTTAACATGTTAACTAAATATAAATCAAAAGTAAGTGGAAAGGGGAGCGGGTTGTGTGGCAGGAGAGAGGAAAAGAACTTTCGTCTCAGTGGTGTTAGATTTGAATTGATATTCAGTTTACGCGCAGGCCGGATGTTTGGCGAGATTCTGGGATCAAAATACAGCGCAAAAGCACCGCTATTGGTAACTGAAGTCACTTTGAGAGTTACAGAGCGTGGAACGCCACGAATAGTTCATTTTAAAGCGACAACTTCTTCTTTTCAGATCGTTGCATTTCTTAATGATTTGTATCTTGCCTTGGACAATATTCTTGGAAACTATGACGTTTTCAAGGTAAGTTCTGTCATTATGAAAAGCCGTGCACCCTTGAACGCACAAGTAGGGTAAGTACCACCGCAAAAGGTCTGTGTCCGATCCTTTCTAGCCTGAATTTCAGCCGTCTCCTCCGTTCGCTAAGTCACTCGGAGAAAGAGTGGCTTAGCAAGCGGAGGAGGCGGCTGAAATTTAGGCTAGATCCTTTCAAGATCTTTCAACTGTTTTTGTGAGCACTGAATCTTTTCAGTAGCTGTTTGTCCATCCCTTAGGCACGTTTCAGGGACGTTTGGTGGACACGCATATCTGTATAATAAGAAACAATACGTCAGGCCACCCGAAAGTCTTCTGAAGATCCCCGATGACTACTTAAAGTCTGCCGAACCTAGTCGAAGATCACGAGTTTTTTCACTCGAATTCTCGCTCGTTCGCGATATGGACTTAATAACTCGTTAATGAAAAACCAGATCAAACTCTTTAGGCTGTATTTAAAGGGGAACCTCTCATCTGAAAACATATCGACAGTAAACTGCTGCAAATAATGTCTAAATTCAAACTTTTATTCTAAACGTAAAAAGAACATTTTAGGGTACAAAAAGTTGCGCATGATTATCGGCTCTTTTCAGTCTTCTTCCATTTCCTGCGGGCCGCCATTTTGGATTTTATGTCGTCATACAGTTGCCATTGTCTGGGCAACTATGCGGACGTCATCGAATCCAAAATGACGGCGCGTAAACAGTTCACTGTTTTGTCGACTGACACAAATTTCGTTTCCATGTTTGCCAACGAAAGTTGAAATAATTTAAATGGTATTTGCATCAACGCGGCGTAAATTATTTCGAGAGTAGTTGTTTCCTTTAATCAGCCTGTTATGTACGGCATTTTTAGGTGGAGACAATCGGTGATTGTTTGCTGGTGGTGTCGGGATTGCCTGTCAGGAATGGCAATCGTCACGCTGCAGAGATTGCTGACATGGCATTTGACATTCTCAGTCTTATGACTCACTTTAAGATCAGGCACAGGCCTCGGATGAAGCTACAGCTCAGGGTTGGACTGCACAGTGGTAAGAAAAAACATACTTTGGGTAGTTTATAAAAGAGACTGTGTATTGATTATCTTTTAAAGTGCACCTAACCCACCAAATTTTGTTTCGCTTAAATAAATCTTTGCACCTGTTCGAAACGCATTGAGCCTTTTTGCAACCAAATTTTGACTTTTTATAGGCTGTAAAAGTTACGAAATCTAGTCATCGTCAGTCCCACGACCGAGCTAGTAAGGGGCATGGGTCTATTTCTTACATGACGTCACTAACTGCTTTGCTTGCATTTTCACAAAGACTTAATACAATGCAAATCATTTTGTGACGTCAAGTAACGAATAGACTCATGCCCCTCAGCTCGGTCATGGCACAGATGATGGCTAGATTTCGTAATTTTTACAGCCTTTAAAAAGTCGAGATTTGGTTGAAAAAGGCGCCAAATAGCGCAATATGTTTCAAACAGGTGCAAAGATTTATTTAAGAGAAAAAAAAATTGGGGGGTAAGTTGCAGTTTAAAATGTCTCGTCGGCATCCGTCAATCTCGGGAAATCATGGATCTGCGCCTGGTATGTTTGAGTTTCCGGGTTCAGCTGGTGCGGGAGCATGGCTTGCTGTGACTGTGCGGGCCAAAACAGGAGTGGCAGTCTCTTCTGAACATCTGGCTGTTTTAAAATGTAAAATGTCTAAAATATAAAATAACTATCCATGCGCTCAGAGAGGCGGGAAATGAAGGGAATTGAGTGCCAAGCTAGGAAAACATCTTTCTCCCCTCCTGATCCTCTCTCTCTTTCTCTCTCTCTCTCTCTCTCTCTCTCTCTCTCTCTCTCTCTCTCTCTCTCTCTCTCTCTCTCTCTCTCTCTGACCTTCATGTTAGCTTTGTCTCCGAGTTTTATTTGGCCAACCCGATTGTTTCCGCAGTTTACTTCAAACTTGTTTGCAAAGAAAAATAAAGCCAAACAAAACAACTCCTTATGAGTAGGTTGAACTCCACTGTAATACATTTTGTCCGAATCTACCTACAACGTAGCTGTTCTAAAATGTAAAATGTCTAAAATATAAGGTACCCTATTCATGTGCTCAAAAAGAGGAAAATGAAGGGAAGTGAGTGACAAGCTAGGAAAACATCCCTGTAACCCCCCCCCCCCCTCACCCTCTTTAACCTTCATCTCCTAGTCTCTAAGTCCCGCCAACCCGATTGTTTCCGTAGTTTACTTCAAACTTCTTTGCAAAGAAAAAAAAAAAAAAGCCAACAGGCAATTTTCTGTTTATACCGACCCTCTTAAATTATGAGTAAGTTGAACTCTACTAATATACATTTTATTCGAATTTAAAAATGATGTGGCCAACAACTTCACTGTTTTGGTATTTTTTGTGCCCAGGCTCCTGTGTCGGGGGTGTTGTCGGTATCCACATGCCTCGCTTCTGTTTATTTGGTGACACGGTGAACGTGGCGTCGAGGCTGGAGACTACTGGCCAGGGTAAGTGGCTCAATTTATCAGTGAGAGTTATAGAAAATACGTTTGATATTAACAAAGACAATCTGAAAACCGAAAACGTTTTTACTAGTAATAAACTCTAAAAAAAGAAAAAGAAAAAAAAAGAAGGCAACGTTTTTGCACAATGAAAACAGAGCAAACAAACAACGAAACAAATAATAATTTAAAAAAGTCACGTGTCTTCCTCATAGTCCTGCAGCGGAGTCCTTTGGCTCTGTGGTCAGCGGTTGGAAGGGAAACGTTGACCTATCAGCCAGAAGAATCTGGTTGACATTTCCAGTAGAGGGGGCTTCTAGAACTCTCAGTCTAGATCGTGTTTCCAAAGCTTTTGGAGAATCATCTTCGTTTCTGCTAACTAATTCGTCCTCGTGGCAATTTGGGGAACCTTACTAACGCTAGTATGACTAATCATACTAAACATATCTGGTGCAAGAATTACGTCCTTTAATTTCTGAGGAGTTAAGATGCCCGAAAATTATAATAAGCCTTTAAAATTTTTCGGATGAAATTTTCGCAATAATCACCGAGTCCTGTATGAAATTGTACCCGAGAAAAGAACAAAATTTGAGTCCCGAAATTAAAGCAGGGTTTCAGAATCCTTATCTGTTTTGTAATTTGGCTCTAGGCACTGGGGTTTTGCATTTGGCCCCAGACTGTACAAAGTGTTTAAACAAGAAATAAACAGAAACAACAGACAAATAAAAAGTTGCACACAAAATTATCGTCCCAAGCTCGTTCCCAGAGCTTTTCTCTTGTACATTGGGAGGGGCCGCTCCACCCAATAGACCATTTCCTAGTTGCTTTGAGCATCATGCATTATGAAAGCAAGACAAAGCGCAAAGTATCTATTACGGAAATCAGTTTCCATTCGATCATACGCAAACAAAACTACTTTTCGTGTGTAATGCTTTGCACTTAGCCTCGCTTTAATAATGAAGTTCACCCTGGGAACGAGGTTCTATCGAACCTAAATCCCGAGCACGAGTTTCAGGTGTGATGATAGAAAGGTGGTTCCAAGGTGGAGACAAGAACGCTGCACACATGGGTTGTTACATTTTACTTTTCCTTCTCTCCGCTTTTCTTTCCTCGGAATAGTAATTCTCAGTAGAGTCAATGTCTTTTCAGCTCTCAAGATCCATGTCAGCGAGGACTGTTACAGGCTCTTAAAGGAAATTGGTGGCTATACGTTTCTAAAGCGAGGAGAGGTGTACCTCAAGGTAAGAACTGTGCAGTTATCCTGGCAATTCTTCCTTTGCTTTCATCAACGTACATAGTAAATTAGTACAAGAAAGGTGCCCGTTGATCCTTCTCTTTTATCCCTTCCCGTCCCGTTAGAAATCCCGTTTCATGACCTCTTTTCCCCGCCTCTGTGTATTCCTTGCATCCCCTTCCTCCAGTTTACCACCCACCATTTTCCACCCTCACCCACCCCTCCCTGGTAAGATTTCTCTTAATTTAGCTTGGCACCAGGATGGCAACATCTTTGCAATTGCCTCGGACCATCCTGTTTAAAATGTTGTTTTGTTTTCATCTAGGGACGTGGTTTCTGGAAGACGTACTGGTTGATGGGCAAAGAGGGATTCAACAAACCGCTTCCACACGCCATGGCGGCAAACTCCGAACCCTCCGTTGAGACTTTAAATGTTTACTACGCCAGCTGAACCTCATATTTTATTCACTTATTTAATGTATATCTGTATTTACCAAAAAAGCTTAAAAGCTCTTTTCAGGCCAAGGGCATTTATTTTGAGGCCTCAAGAAGGCAAAAAGGGGGTGGGTGGGGGGGGGGGGGGGGGGAGGGGAGATGGGGCTTATTCAAATCACACTCTTTTCTTTTACAACAATTTATTTTATGAGAGTATTGAGACTGAAATTTGCAAAATTCTAAGAATATTTTAAGAATAAACCCAAGGCTGAGATTTTGAAAAGAATATAATTTTGTGGGTTGAAATATAATATAATTATATGTTTTTAACTAAACCATATAAAATTCTTCCCTCTCTAATCAGCAAAACTATCCAATAAAACGATAAAAACCTACACTAGCCAAATGTTCGATGTTAATGACAGTTCGATGGCTATAATTTTAGAATATTCACAAGAATATTTTCAGTCTAACATCGGCAGAAAAATACAAATATTCAACCTGGGCCGGAAAAACAATATTCTTATAAAAAGAAAAGAGTGTATAACATTACATTAATCCTCTGGTGTGATAGAACACAAACTAAATGTTATGTTTTACATAACCGCTTCAACTGAACCGGCAAAACATAATTCCAAGTGTGAAGTCGTTCTAACTTCTGAGTCAGTGAATATCATTCTACACGGGTGGTTTCTAGACATAAATACTGGAGACTTGTACTTTAATTTACTCACTAGACGATCTTTGGCTTGACGTAACGAGTCAATGATCATGCATCTGCGTAGGAGGCTATTTACTCACGAGCTTTTAGACAACTCTCCTTTGTTTGCAATTGCGTGGTTTTATCGTTCAGTTTCTAAATCCTAAAGTGTGACGTTCAGATGAAAGCTATTGGGCACTGTTTTCTGTGATACAATTAATTTGTTACGCCGGTACAAGATAGTCTGTGGATGAAATCCTAAAGTGTTACCATCTGCATTCAAATGAAAGCCACTAAACAGGACTTTCCTGTGGTGCTGTTTATTATACTGTACAAAGTGGTTCTACCTTTGAGTCTGTGGATGAAATCCTAAAGTGTTACCATCTGCATTCAAATGAAAGCTACTGAGCAGTACTTTCCTGTGGTGCTGTTTATTATACTGTACAAAGTGGTTCTACCTTTGAGTCTGTAGATGAAATCCTAAAGTGTGACCATTCAAATGAAAGCTACTGAGCAGTACTTTCCTGTGATGCTGTTTATTATACGGTACATGGTGATTCTAACTTTTGATTCTGTGTCCGAAATCCTTAAGTGTGACCATTCAAATGAAAGCTACTGAGCAGTAATTTCTTGTGGTGCTGTTTATTATGCTATCAAGCTGGTTCTGACCTTTGGGTCTGTGGATGAAATCCTCAAGACTGACTTTTGAAATAAATGTTACTGAGCAGTTCACTCCTTTGTTCCTGTTTTTTTTTATGCTCTTCAACGTGGCTCTAATGTTGAGGTTTGTGGTTCAAATTCTGTAATGAGTGAAACCTACATACGTATCTGATTTTCATTTCCACAGCTGAATGCACTATATATATCTATCCTTATATTTTTGTAAAGGCGGTCGATGAACATTTGAGCACTTTTCGTGCAACGATACCGAAACGCGCTTTTTTTTGGCCCCGAGATGGTTCAGAATGGCGCGAAATTAAAAAGAAAATATAACGGAGAAATACGAGAGAGGAGAGAGAAAACTGTTGCGGAATCTTTAACGGACTCCCCACTTGCCGGTTCACAAACTGAAGAGGACCGTATCCTTCCTTTACTGAAGATTTATTTAACATTCCAAACAATCTAAACAATCTCTGATCCAATCTGCAATTTACTATCTCGCGATGCCCAGTTCCGTTCGCAATTCGTTCTTACTCGATCTGACCTTACATTACAATTGTACTAAGATTTACTAGGTTCTATTTGCGCAACAAGTATTTTCACTACAATCAAGAGTACAGTTAAATTCCAAGCCTAGACTATTGTAATGCTACTAAATTTAATTTCAATTACACAATTACACGCGTTTCTCTTCCGTATTTAGCTTAATAGATGCGTGCAGTTACATCATTGTCACATTGTCATGTAGTGCATTAACTTCGGACTTTGCCGGAGTACAATAGTGAAATCTGCTTTGCCCACTATTTTTTAAAATATTGCTCGCGTTACTTGCGATATATTTCGTGACTATTCATTTAATTAGTTTTCTAGTTAAATGTTCTAACACGCAATTTTTTACGTGTAAGTCATGCACATCAGTGCTTATTTCCCGACAAAAACAGACTACACGGCCTTATGCTTTTATTTTGCCGATTTAAGAGCGCAATTAGACTGGAGCCGTTTTCAGCAAATCCGGCTAGATATACATGTACAGAATCGCTGTAGTAAAAAAATGTTGACGTGTAAATTTTTTGTCTTTCGTCAATTCTGTATGTTTTCTACAAACTTATGTAACTTACTATCAATATAACCGGGGCACCCAACGGTTCCGATTTCGGTGCCGGAATACCTGTTGAAAGGCCTAAATCACGCCAGAAATTGGGATTGAATTCTAAAACCTAGCGTTTGCTTGGGTATTGTCTCCTAAAAGTCTAGTAACATGGAAAAATTAATTCCTTTTGTTTTCGAAGGAATGAAAAAATATCTTTAAGAGAGCTAAATAAGGCCGGCTAGCTTTGGAAAAACCAACCCGAGCAGCATGTAAAATTCGGGAGATCGGGTTCTGGCCTAAAATTTTCTGCGACTGAAAAAATAAGCTCAAACGGACCAAATTGAGTTAACGTGCACAAATATTCCTTCTAAGGCACGAAGAAGGTCTTTGAAAAAAGAAAAAGGGCACTTGAAGTATTTCGATCCATTCAAATGTTCTCGTTGGGCGCACCGATATAACAGTTAGTATAGCAATACTTACTATGAACGACAGTTCGTCTAGTTTTCTTGAATGTTTAATTTCGTAGAAGACCTTAAACAATTCAGTGTGTTCATTTGTCTCGCTTGAATGTCACAACATAGGTCACTTTTTTAAACTCGTTGTTTATGTCTCTCTTGAGAAGAGCGTAAACAAAAGGGTTAACAGCGGAGTTTAAAACCAAAATAGGCAGTTTATATTCAGCGTCAACACAGCTTGCTGAATAGGCGACATGTACGATGGAACAACGTATGAAAATACCGTAACATAGAAGAAACAGGCTCACAACGATTCCCATTATTTTAACTGTAGCCTTCTCGTGAGTTTTAAACGGAACGCGGTGATTAAACCGTAACTGTTCTGCCAACATGCGCGCCGCCCGATCATGTTTCAGCACAACATGTACCATGGATCCAACGCAGAATATTAACATAAAACATGGCGAGAACTCAAAGAGTATCATGGCCAGCCATTTGCAAATATCAAGAAATTTGCGCTTTGAAGAAATGAGAGAAGACAATGAAAAAATGTCAAGACCAACTGCAGCTGCCCAAGAAAAGAAAATCATTTGCGTAACGCGTCGGCTTGTCATGAAGTTCAAGTATTTCAAAGGCTTCACGACGGCGATGTAGCGGTTCAGCACTAGACTGCATAAGTTCGTCACGGAAGCGTATCCAAACAGCCATCTTACCAGTTTCGTCCAAGACACTCCATACCATTTGCAGCTACTACCGCAGAAGAACGGGAAAGGAATAACGCTTAATCCAACACAGAAATCTGCTACCGCAAGTGAAACGACTAAGGCGTTGGTTTTGTTGCGGAGCTGTCGTTTGCTGCCGACAAGGAAAATAATAAATCCATTTCCAGTGATTGCTAGAATGGAAAGAAACCATCCTAGAATCCAAAACCAAGTGTCCATTTGTTCAGTTAAGGCCGTTTATTCGTTCTCGCAAATGAATCATGATGTGAAACCATGTAACCTTCGGTGGATTCAGTGAACTTCCCTGCTCTCTTACTGTAGATTTAATTCATACACACAGCGGAATATATTATTTGTACATTCAGCTGTTTCGAAACTTTAGAAAGGGAAGAGGTTGGCCTCCCTTTTTGATTATGAAGATATTAAAAATACGTCAAAAGCAAATTATATTCGCTGAGAGTCCGTCTTTTGATCACTTAGCGGCTGACATTCTGACTCCTTTTTAATTTAGCCCGCCAACCCCTCACCAATGAAAGAACCATCGTCCTCCTTGGTTTCTCTGTGTGTTGGTTTTTCTCTCTTTAGTTACCAAATAAGTAGTGGAACCAGTTACGAAACTAAGAAAGCAAACTTGACAGATAAAATTTTTTAAAGTGTGCCTAAGAAATGTCCAAGGCTTCCCAACCAACAGGTGCACCAAAACAACTTCTTCAATTTCGAAATTTTAAAACGCCGCCTTAAAAGGGATATTTGTTCACGTTAGCCCAGTTGATCTGTTCGAATATTTTAGGTGAATTTCTCAGTCGCTGAATTTACGAGCTGCTGTTGGCTATCCGGCCGAAAATGTCAGCTAACTTTATTTAGCACTCAAAACGATCTTTTCAGTTCTGTCCTTCGAAAACGAAAGGGATTAATTACATATGTTTGCTAAAGGCTGAGGTGATATTTTACCAAAGATATTAAACTCTAGTTTTTCATCACAATTAGATGTTAATTTCTGCGGTCATTTAAGACCTTCCAAACAGATTTTCAGCAAAAAGATCCATTGAATGTCTTTCAGTGAGTGGGTGAACCTAAATCAGATGTCCAACTGATGCGAAAGACTGGTAACGGAAGGGGATAAAGAGGGTTGGGGAGGGGGTACATTCACATCCCTAAATTGTGTTATGGATGACTGTGGTTCGAACAAAGGTTTGCATGCCAATTTCAAGACTTGTTGCAAAACATTAGTTACTTTTTCGAGACTCATTAGCCTGTATTAGTCAGAACGCATACCAGACAGTATGGTAACGGGGTAGGGTAGAGCGACTTCAGTAGTCTGGGAAGGATGTTTTAGGCCTCTTTTTTGCGGGGGAATCTCATTTATATGCGGGGGAATAAATTAACGACGATGACGTCACCGCCTATTGTCTTGATCACTCATTATAGGATGACGTCATATTTTATTTTAGTCTTACCAACAGGTTATTAACTGGTTTGACAGTTTTATCAATGATGTCATGCTTTATTTTTATCTTATGTCAGTCATGGTTGGTATCACCGGTTTGACAGGTTTTTAAAGTTATTTTTGGATACATGACATCATATAGTACATACATAAATACTTTATTGTATCACTCCTCTTTGGAGGCCCTTCCGCCATACGTGAAAATAAAAATAATAATAATGAAAACTATTTACATCTAGATGACAAAATAGAGAAAAAAATTACGATAAAAAATATATGAATTGAAAAGATTCTTAAAAAATTCTCTTTATCAAAACGCTAAGACTTTCCGTTTCTCTGAAATGCTTCGATAAATTATTGCAGACCTTTGCTCCACGGAAGGCGAAAGCCCTTTGGCCAGTCGCAAGCTCCAGGATCTACAATTTCTAAGCTAAAGAATCTGTATTCGGAAGTCTTTTTAGAAAAAACAAATACGCGCGACACCCACGCGTGTGTCTGAGAAAAATAAAGACACATGACTACAAGTGGCCTGTTTGTCTCCTTTTGTCATTTTTGGCGTGGTTTTGGCCTTTCAGGCCTGGTTATGGCCTTTTTTGACGCTCTATATAACCTGACTATCTGCGAAAAAGATGTCAATTGTGTTCAGTCACCAAACTGTGAACATGGTTTACAAGAGAGTTTGTAGAAATTGTCCGATTCTATCGTCCGGGGCGAAGTACCTTGTCAGACTAGCTAACCATCTCGCGGATGTTCATCAGTTAGACCACATACAGCGAGACTCATGGCTGAAGTATTTACTTAATCTTTTAAAAGTGGATGAAACGTCTGCGTTTTTATTGTATAAAGATGTTCAACGGAGAGAAGATGAGAGTGAAAATGAATGTCTAAAATTTGGATGTTTTGATTACATGGATTAATTGTATTACATACAACTTTCATTCATAATCTACATCGGCTAAATAAAAAAAAAACTGTTCATCTAAGCTGTATTGGTTGATGATAAAGTCACCATTCTCGCCAAAATCGCCATTGAAATGCCTGTGTTTGACCAAAGAGCTCGTGTGAAACACGCAACGAAGTTTGCGTGAAGAACCCACGCGTAGATAACGCGAGATGTCCTTCGCGTTTGCATTATTAGTCAGAGATCAAGCCATGTTTCAACCAACTTAGTTTATTTATGTTATCACAAACTTATATACATATCTATATTTATACAAGCTTTAAAACTATTTGGAAGGAAGAAGGGACTACTTAGGTTTAAGATGTTGCAAGGCAAAGGAAGCTGATGCAACATCCTCGTGTGCAAAAATTACAATCATGCTATACAATTCCTGCACCCCACATCAAGGCCATAGTTTACAATTTAGAACAACATCAGTCTAACAATGTCTGACCGATGCTTACCCTAAATTATATAACACAATAAGTAGGCAAGATGTGGAATGCAAGACAGCCTTTATATATAATTAACTAAATAATTCTTTCTTCCTTAAATAAGTACAACAAATAATTCAAACAAAAATATAATATAAAAACTACTCCAAACCCAAACGTGGAGAGTGGTTAAGTGAAAGTGAGAAGAAATTTGGCTATAGTGGCTGAGTGAAGGCGGACTGAAAGTGGAACCGTAAGATAAAGGAGAACAGCATCTGAGTGCCAATCAACCAGTATCTTGATAAGGTCGACTGGTAAACCTGCCTGAAAGGCAAAGGAGGCCCCACCCCTACGGAAAGAGTGACAGGCATAGTCACTAGCTGGCAAAACAAGGGCTTTAAGGATAGTGCGAAGCCGCTTGAGGAATTGCGAATAGGTGAAAACTCTAGGTGAGAGGGAAGTAAGGTCATACCACATAAAAGCAGGTGAAGGTTGGGGAGGGTAAATGATAAAGGACAACGCTCTCTGTATAGCAATAACTGGGCAAAGAGGGGAATTTGGGATAAGCGGTAAAGGGAGTTTCACCACCCTCTCCCGGAACTGAATTGTTTTGCTCCATCGTAAAGTGATAAGCGCGCCCCAGGGGAAAATCTCCAAGTCAGAGTTGAGTAGCTGCTGTGATGGATCAAACGAGCGAGCAGAGCTGATCAGAAGATGGCTCTTTCGCAACATACCAAAAAAGGAAACCAGGCATATGGCCCAAAAGGAGGCATCAAAACTGGACCGCAAATTAAGCATGGCATGAATACGGAACAAGAGCCCTGGGGTAATTGGGCGTTTTTGGGAGGGAGGTTGACCCTTTACCCGCTTAATTCCAGTAAGGAGGGACTGTAATGGTTAATTATGATCTAGAGGGTTGGGCAAATTGAACTCCTTGTGAAGGAGGCTAATAATATTGAGATAATTGGGGATGGAGGCTGGTTTGAGGGATCTGGCTAAGAAGGCGGCATATTGGCAAAGATGGTAAGGTTGGGCTGGGAATGGAGGATAACCCATGCGTTGGCAGAAGCGGAAATAGCTGCTGCGGTGAGTCCGATATGTAGCTTTAGTATTGTTGGCGAACGTGTGAGAGCGGTAATGGAAAAATTTCCTCCTCCAGCTGCTTGGCCAGGCTAGGGTCCAGAGAATCTGCGATGAAGAAAATTGGCGCTGAGATTGGACATGTGATGTATCAGTGGCGAGGCATCCACATGCATTTGCGGCATGAGTGAGAGAAGGGGATGGTAGAAAGAGATACACTGAGCTGGCTGGTGAAGACGCGACACGGCATCGGCAATAACATTGCTTTTACCTGGAATGTGAATGGCGGTAAACCTAAAGTTATAAATAGCAGACAACCAGAACAATTCCCTTAAAGCACACATAACAAATGGGTTTGCAGTAGAACCTTTATTTATTATATGAACAGCGGCTACATTGTCCGAGTGAATGATTACATGTTGATTACGCCAATTGGGTGCCCAGCGAGAAGCTACGAAGAGTTGGGCTAGAACTTCTTTATGATTGATGTGTAGGGAAGCTAGATGGGGAGTGTCAACAGCAAAATTGTGATAGAACCAATCCCCATGAAAATACGCCCCAGCTGCTAGTGGACAAGCATCCGTTTGGACATCTGTGGTAGGCTGCTCCTTGAGGAAGGGGCATCGTCCATTGAAGTGTCCTAGGAATGAGTGCCACCACCTAATGTCGGCATGAAACTCAGTAGAGAGCCGTTGCTTGGTTGTATTGGATGGAAATGTGTTCATAAAATCGAGAATGCGCCTCAGGAATGTGCGACCACCATACACCACACGACAGGCCCAATTTAACTTTCCTGCAAGGCTCTGCAGCTGCTTCTTGTTGGCTCTGCGTCTGGAGAGGAGGGCCGTCACTACCTGGTGTAAATCTTCTAGTTTAGCCTGGGGGAGGGCCATCTCGCATTTCAGGGTGTCCAGCTCAACGCCGAGAAAGACAAGTTTTTGAGTGGGACCAATCACCTTACGCCAACCGATTTGGAATCCTAGGTCCTGTAGAAGCTGTAGCAAGGTATCAAAGGCGAGCTGGCACTCTTGTTTTGTCTGCCCTACCGCCAGGAAGTCATCCAGGTAAACCACAACTGCGTGAAAGCCCCGTCTTGCCATCATACGCCATACCGACTGGGTTAATCGATGAAAGATTTCAGGTGAACTTTTGGCCCCAAAGGGTAAGCGGGTGTCATACATATAAGTGAAATGATCGTGTCCCTTAAACTGCCAGCGTAAACCAGTAGCTGCAAAATTAGTATAATGAATAGGGACCGACCGATAAGCATGCCGCAGGTCAATTTTTGCCATGAAAAAATTTTGCCCTAGCAATTTGATAGCATCATCTAAGGTTTGAAATTGAAAGGACTGCGTCTCAATGTAGTCATTTAGACCCCTGCCAATGGGTCGTGAGCAATCATGAATAAGGCGGACTTCTGTTGAGTCCGGTTTAGGAATAGCTCCTAATGCGCTGATAATGATAGGCTTGCTCTTAGTAATAACATAGTTGCCATCTGCAATTTCGTCCAAAATAGTCTGCTCAAACGCATCTCGAGAGACTGCATTAGTGGCTGATTTATAGTTGTCTTGTTGAGCAGGGGAGAAATTGGAATTAGGGGGTGCCAACTTAAAGCGAGTGCTTATCCCATCAGTGAGGAATGCTTCATCCTCATCGCCAGTTAATTTGCCAGCCAGAGATTGGTGTTTAGGGGTGAGGCCAGAGGGAGTCAGATGGACATAGGTGGGGGACCCTGTCCCTGTGCATGCCCCTGACCCTGGCCCTGCATGAGAGCCCTGCCCCCCTGTGGATGGGTATGGGAGGGGTGCGCCTGCCCACATGCCTTCCCATTTACCTTACGGTTACACACATGATCAAAGTGGCACTCATAAAGAGTGCAGCCTCGCGGACGATTAATATATTAAATTAATACAGATGGTCCTCCCATTCGCACTATACCTAGCAAAACTGGTGACGGGAGGAGCTCGTGCAGGGGTGGCCTTTGGAGGCAATGGCCCCAGTAATACCGTGTGGAGGTGATTGGAATCGTAGCTCCACGGATAATGTACGTGGCGAAATTCGTCATCGTACTTCGGGACTGAGCACCAGGTGAATTTGGTGCTGAGCTCCATAATTTTTATAGTGTACGCTAGATAATGCTGCACATCCTGTGGGGATGGCAGCTTACCGGCACTAAGTAGCGTATGGAATATTCTAATATTAGCAATCACCCACTGGGCGATAGTTACTGCCTCAAGCTTGGGCTTTTTAGGCCCGTACGAGACCACAAGTTTTGTGGCTCCGAGTTCTGATAAAGTTCTGTACTCCACAGTGGAAACAATCTTGTCAATAAAATCTACTATTCTTAATATCTCCTCACCCTTAGCCAGATGTGCAGGTTTGAGGAACATCCGAGACTCCTGAGCCGTTTGTGGCTTTGCAAGACGTCCGTCTAGATTGTTTACCGCCTGAGGAGCCGCGCCTGTTTGGTAGCCGGCGAGCAAAGTATCCAGCGGAGTCACAGAAGCTGTTTTCGCGAAAGACATGGCTGCAATGGCGGACGAAGTGAAGGGATTTGCTGCTGAAATGGCCGATGAAGCGGCACTTGAGGCCGTCATTGGGTTGGATGGCGGAGCAGATCCAGGTGCTGACGATGTACTAGTCTGTGGCGAGCTTTCGAGACTGGGAGGCGACGGTTTCTCCTGTAGTTCCACGAGACGTTGCTGGCTCTCCGCGATCGCCTTTTTTAGCTGCCTGATACGCGAAGCCTTTGCCAACTCTTGCTCCGCGAGTTTCAGTTTTTGCAGCTGTTCCGGCAGGGCTTCTTCGTCGTCTTCATCCGCTTGCGCGTCCTCATTTGGTCCGGTACAATAAGGGCCAGGAGGACCCCACGAATGGACATCATGAGGCAGCTTGCACCCCGAACACTTGCGAACTCGCTTCGAGGATTCATCATCCATCAAAGTTGAGGAAGTCTCCGAGAACACTGCGAGTATATCTTGTTTATCGCTAACATCGCTGGTTGCGACAAACGTTTGACCTGTCGGTTTGGCTATCATGCTGTAAGTAGTTGCTAGCTAAAACAAGTTGCCAAAGTTGCCAATGTTGCTAGCTCTACGAACTGATGTTAAAATGGAATCAAGCACGTGTGGTTTGAGACTAAACTACAGAAGTATATGTTATATTACTAGGTAAAGTAAAATCACAGCACCGTGCGCAAGTAAATAGTTCTGGCCAATCAAATCTATACTTAGGTTTAAGATGTTGCAAGACAAACAAAGCTGATGCAACATCCTCGTGTGCAAAAATTACAATCATGCTATACAATTCCTGCACCCCACATCAAGGCCATAGTTTACAATTTAGAACAGCATCAGTCTAACAATGTCTGACCGATGCCTACCTTAAATGCAGAGGTCCACACAACGCAGGAATTAAACTTGCTGGTAATTTTGCCGGATATCTCTTGTGAAAGACCTTTTGCCAGGCGTCAATTGAGCGTGAAAATACAAAACTGAATTCAAGGCTTGCACTACGGCAAATGGCAGATTTATTAGTGGCCAAAAAACATTTCGACTAATAGAATTAGTCTTCCTCAGGGCCAGAGCATGTATGTATGTATGTATGTATGTATGCTAATTTCAAGACTTGTTGCAAAACGTTAGTTACTTTTTCGAGACTCATCAGCCTGTATTAGTCAAAACACATACCAGACAGTATCGTAATG
The DNA here is from genome assembly GCF_977016875.1 of Pavona decussata. Lineage (NCBI taxonomy): Eukaryota > Metazoa > Cnidaria > Anthozoa > Scleractinia > Agariciidae > Pavona > Pavona decussata. The sequence continues at coordinate 3,833,420 of NW_028145515.1, read as the reverse complement.
GGGTAGGGTAGAACGACTTCTCACGATTCTGCGATGAAGCATTTTGACTAAGACAAAATTAAAATAAAATCCGACTAGCAGACAAAGTGAAACAACGATTTCTCTCGTCTCCGCAATTCAGTGCGCAATGTTACAGCGCTGAAAAACTCCAGACTTTTTTGCCTTTCTTCCAGACTTTATCTTCATTTGGCCAGGAAGACTAGTGTTTACAGATTTCCACATTTTCCAAGAATTTTAGACCATACGAACCCCTCGGTCTCTCTTCTGTGGACTAGTTTGCGAGGATTTCAGTTTTTGAAAACCTTCAATAGTTCACACTATTAGCAAATATAACACAAGCAAAGCTAAACAAATATTGTAACCGGGTTTTCAGCGAATTGTTGTCGAAACCGCCAAGCAATTTTATACAAAGACGTCAGAAAACTGTAAATTGATAACGAGTTTACGTACAGCGGGTACTAATTAGCGTATCTTCCCAAAATCCCAGTTTACTCATGATTTCTAATGGGATTGCCGAGCGCGCTAGTAAAAATAAAAGAGAAACCCACAAAACAACAAGAAAAGAAAACAAATAAATATTCAAACAAAACACACAAGGTTTCAAAAACTCAGCATAATCGTCGCCCAAATCCAAAAATCCCATCAGTTTCAAAACCCGACAAATGGCTCTGGACTGAGACGCCTGGTGCCAGCCTTCTCCCAAGTCCTCCTTAATTGGCGCACGGATGAACTTGAAGTCACCCGTTGAGCTAATCGGGAAGACGCGAGAAAGTGATCGGTCCAAGCCTCACAAACGCAGCTAGACTCTCTCGAAGAGCGTGATTAGGGTTGAGAACGAGGCTGACCTGGATGCTATAATAGCTGTATGTGTTTTTTTCTTGCTGTTGGCCGTCAAGACTGCACGAGGGATCAGTTGAACAAATTATCCTGGCAATGCTTTATTTGCTTTCATTAACACATACATAGTTTATTAGTACAAGAAAGGTGCCCGCTCATCCTTTTCTTTTGTCAAATCTTGTCTTTCAGCTGTTAGCATATTCATATGAAAATGTCCTATATATGAGCAATACCCTTCCATTTAACAAAGTCCCGTCCCGTTAGAAATCCCGTTTCATGGTTTCTGTGTATTCCTTCCACCCCTACATACATACATACATACATACATACATACATACATACATACATACATACATACATACATACATATACTTTATTTATCCTCGAATTTACAGAGTAGCTTTGAATAGCTAATATATTCGAGAAAATAAATATTAGAAAGAAAGAGTAAATAGACAAAAAAAAAAAAATAAAATGAAATACTCTTACAATTACAATTATATCATTATATATACACTATATAGTTACATACAACATGATACACACTGTGGAAAGGCCTCATTTGTTCTAGCTTCCCACCCACCATTTTCTACCCTTTCCACGCCCACCAAGAAAAGCAGCATTTATTGTTGTTGTTTTTTTTCCTTTTGTAATTGCAGTTAGGTAGATATATTGTTAAGTGATGATGATTAATATATATAGCTGATGGAATTACCATGTTTAAATAAAGTTATCCTATCGTACCCCTCCCTTTACAGATTTCTCTTAATTTAGCCTTGCAACAAGGCGGTAACGTCTTTGCAGTTGTCTATCCTGTTTAAAAGTTGTCTATCCTGTTAAACATAATTGTTGATGGGATAACAGAGACTCAACAAACTACTTCCACACGCCATGGTGGCAAGCTCCGAACCCTCCTGAAAAATTCAGCTCAAGTAATCAAACGTATCAAATTGTGTTACCGCACACAAATATGCTTTTCAAGGCCAAAAAAGGTCTTTGAAAACAGAAAACGACATTTGAAGTATTTCACTTAAATTTTCTCGTTGGGCGCCCCGGTATATAACACTTAGTATAGTTGGCAGCAATACTTACTAATAACGATAGATCGTCTAGTTTTCCTTAATCGTAGAAAACCTCAAACAAATCAGTGTGTTCATTGGCCTCGCATGAATGTCACAACAAAGTTCACTTTTTTAAACTCGTTATTTATGTCTCTCTTGAGAAGAGCATAAACAAAAGGGTTAACAGCAGAGTTTAAAACCAAAATAGGTATTTTAATTCCATCATCTTCACTGTTTGCGGAATAGACGACAGATACGATGGTACAACGAATGAAAATACGGTAACATAGAAGAAACAGCCCCACAACGATTGCCATTATTTTAACTGTAGCCTTCTTGTGAGTTTTAAACGGAACGCGGTGGTTAAAGCGTAACTCGTTTGCCAACATGCGTGCTGCCCGAGCCCTGCGCTGCTTCAAAACAACATGTGCCATGGATCCGACGCAGAATATTATATAACATAATACATGACGAGAACTCAAAGAGTATTATGACCAGCCATTTGAAAATATACATGTACACAAGCTTTGAAGAAATGACAAAAGATAACGGTAAAATGTCAATACCAACTGGGATTGCCCAAGAAAAGAAAATCATTTGCTTAACTTGTCGGCTTGTCATGAAGGTCAAGTATTTTAAAGGCTTCACGACGGCGATGTAGCAGTCCAGTACTAGACTGCATAAGTTCGTCACGGAAGCGTAACCGAACAACCATCTTACCATCTTCAGCCAAGACACCTCACGGCCATGCCATTTGCAGCTACTACCGCAGAAGAATGGGAATGGAATAACGCTCAATGCAACACAGAAATCTGCCACCGCAAGTGAAACGACAAAGGCGTTGGTTTTGGTGCGGAGCTGTCGTCTGCTGCCGACAAGGAAAATAATAAATCCATTTCCAGCGATTGCTAGAATGGAAAAAAACCATCCTAGAATCCAAAACCAGGTGTCCATTTGTTTAGTCAATGCCCTTTTTCCGCTTCCACAAATGAAACATGATGTGAAAACCTTGTAGCCTTCTGTGGATTGAACTTCCTTGCTCTCTCGCTGTAGATTTAACTCATATACATAGCAGAATATATTAAATGCACATTCAGCTGTTTCGCAAATTTAATTGCTTTTTAACATTTACAAATTAGAGAGGGAAGTGCTCGGCCTCCCTTTTCGATTATGAAGATATTAAAAATACGTCAATAACAAATTATTATCGATGACAGTCGTCGTTTGATCACTTACTGGCTGACATTTTGACTTCTTTTTTAATTTAATCCTCCAACCCCTCCACCAATGAAAGAACCATCGCCTACCTTGGTTTCTCTGTGTGTTGCTTTTTCTCTCTTTAATTACCAAATTAATGGTGGAACTAGTTACGAAACTCAGCAAGTAAACTTGGTCGACAAAATTTTTGAAACTGTGACTGAGAAATGTCCAAGGGTTCCCAACCAACAGGTGCACCCAAAAAATTTCTTTAATTTCGAAATCTTAAACTGCCGCCGTAAAAGGGATATTTGTCCACGTTAGCACATTTTGATCTGTTCGAATTCTTTAGGTGAATTTCTCAGTCGCTGAATTTACCAGCTGCTGTTGGCTATCTGGCCAAAAATCGAAGCTAACTTTATTTTGCACTCGAAACGATCTTTTCAGTTCTGGCCTTCGAAAACGAAAGGGACTAATTCACACATGTTTACTAAAGGATGAGGTGACATTTTACCAAAGATATTAAACTCTAATTTTTCATCACAGTTGAATGTTAATTTCTTTGGTGATTTAAAACCTTCCAAACAAATATTAGCAAAAAGATCCATTGAATGTCTTTCAGTGAGTAAGTGAACTTAAACCAGCATTTACATCCCTAAATTTGTGTTATGGATGAATTTGGTTCGAACAAAGCTTTGTATGCTAATAGAGAAACTTTTAAATGCAGAGGTCCACACAACGCAGGAATTAAATTTGCTGGTAATTTTGCCGGATCTCTCTTGTGAGAGACCTCTTGCCAGGCGTCACTTGAACGTGAAAATACAAAACTGAATGCAAGGCTGGCACTACGGCAAACTTCAGATTTATTAGAGGCCAAAAAATATTTCGACTAATTCTTCCTCAGGGCCAGAGCATGTATGTATGTATGCTAATTTCAAGACTTGTTGCAAAACATTAGTCACTTTTTCGAGACTCATTCGCCTGTATTAGTCAAAACACATACCAGACAGTGTCGTAATGGGGTAGGGTAGAACGACTTCTCACGATTCTGCGATTGAGCATTTTGACTAAGACAAAATTAAAATAAAATCCGACTAGCAGACAAAGTGACACAACGATTTCTCTCGTTTTAGCAATTCAGTACGCAATGTTACAGCGCTGAAAAAATTGCAGACTTTTTTGCCTTTCTTCTAGACTTTATCTTCATTTGGCCTGGAAGACTAGTGTTTACAGCTTTCCACATTTTCCAAGAATTTTAGACCGTACGAACCCCTCGGTCTCTCTTCTGTGGACTAGTTTGCGAGGAGTTTAGTTTTTGAGAACCTTCAATAGTTCACACTATTAGCAAATATAACACAAGCAAAGCTAAACAAATATTGTAACCGGGTTTTCGCTGAATTGTTGTCGAAAACGCCAAGACATTTTATACAAAGACGTCAGAATACTGTAAATTGATAACGAGTTTACGTACAGCGGATACTAATTAGCGTATGTTCCCTAAATCCCACTTTACTCATGATTTCTAATGGGATTGCCGAGCGCGCTAGTAAAAATAAAAGAGAAACCCACAAAACAACAAGAAAAGAAAACAAATAAATATTCAAACAAAACACACACGGTTTCAAAAACTCAGCATAATCGTCGCCCAAATCCAAAAATCCCATCAGTTTCAAAACCCGACAAACGGCTCTGGACTGAGACACCTGGTGCCAGCCTTCTCCCAAGTCCTCCTTGGCGCGCGGATGAACTTGAAGTCGCCCGTTGAGCTAATTGGGAAGACGCGAGAAAGTGCTCGGTCTCAAGCCTCACAAACGTAGCTAGACTCTCTCGAAGAGCGTGATTAGGGTTGGGAACGAGGCTGATCTGGATGCTAGAATAGCTGTATGTGTTTTTTTCTTGCTGTTGGCCGTCAAGACTGCACGAGGGATCATGCAGTTGAATAAATTTATCCTGGCAGTGCTTTATTTGCTTTCATTAAGATATACATAGTTTATTAGTACAAGAAATGTGCCCGCTCATCCTTTTCTTTTGTCAAATCTTGTCTTTCAGCTGTTAGCATATTCATATGAAAATGCCCTATATATGAATTTGCATTACCCTTCCATTCAACGAAGTCCCGTCCAGTTCATGGCTTCTGTGTATTCCTTCCACCCCTTTCCTCTAGCTCCCCACCCACCATTTTCTACCCTTTCCAAGCCCACCAAGAAAAGCAGCATTTATTGTTGTTGTTTTTTTTTTCCTTTTTTTATTGCAGTTAGGTAGATACATTGTTAAGGTTACCCGGGACCTTCAGAGATGTTTCGCGTTAAAGCGATGTAGCGCTTCCAGTTTAAACTGTAGATACCTAAACCCCTATATCAAATTAAAGCTTATAGAGCTGACTATCAAACCATACCAAGAATTTTGAAATAAAATAAATTGTCGAATCTTTCACGACCTCTAATTGCGAGCGTCCGAATCACCTTTTTAAAGCTACAAGTCTAAGTGAATTTTGTTTTTTGCTAATTTAATTTGCTCCTCAGTTTCCTGACCCAAAGCGCTAAAAATATTGCCATATTCAATTGCAGCGAAAAGTTATAGAGCATTTTCGAAATAGGATGAAAAAAATGTGGAGTAATCGTACAAAAATAACTCTCGGAGGAAAAATATTTCAAAAGAAAAAATTCGCAGACACGTTTTTGTTGTTTAGATGTTAAACCAGCTACTGTCCAAATTTGAAGGCAAACGAACAAATTCCTTTTGAGTTTTAGCTCTTTGAAGTGGCTCCTCCAAGTGAAAAAAATTTATTCGAGAAAACAGCGCTAAAAATTCCGCAATTCGTTTTATTTCAAAATTCTTGGTTTAGTTGGATAGCCAGTTCTATAAGCTTTCATTTGATGTAAGGGTTCAGGTATCTACAGTTTAAACCGGACGCGCTACATCGCTTGGATGCGAGACACCTCTGAAGGCACCTGTGAAGGTCCCGGGTAACCTTAAGTGATGATGAGTAAAATATATGTAGCTGATGGAATTACCGTGTCTAAATAAAATTATCCTATCGTACCCCTTCCTTAACAGATTTATCTTAATTCAGCCTTGCAACAAGGCGGTAACGTCTTTTCAGTTGCTTATCCTGTTTAAAATGCTGTTTCATTTTAATCTAGGAAAGTGGAAAATATACTTGTTGATGGGCTAACAGGGACTAAACAAACTACTTCCACACGCCGTGGTGGCAAACTCCGAACCCTCCATTGTTAACTACGCCATTTAAGACGCAGTCTCCCTTAGATCCTCATATTAATTTTCGCTCCTGAAATAGATTTCGCTTATAATTTTTCTGTTAACTTCTATTGGCAAGTAAGTCACAAATATGAAATTAGATCGGAGAAATTCTGCTTTATAAAATTTTTCTGCTACAAACTCTCCGCACCCTCTACTGTCTTCGAAACTCAGTGACGAGATCGTGAATTTTTCCAAAATTGGAGCTATTCGCTCTGGACAAAACCGCTCACTTGAAACCTTCAAATTCGCCAGTTATAAACTATGACCCTTTATATTAATAATCAGATGAATTGTAATCATAATCGCTAATTAGTATAATAAAACCGAGGATACAAAGTTTATCCATTTTGGGCACTTATCGCAACATGCGATTTGACCAGAATTCAGGGGAAAAAATCACAAAAGTGGTTCGTACTCACAGGCTTTCCTGCATATCAGTGGAAAGTTCCATCCATCGGCTACTAAAATCTGTGAAAACATTTGGCCGTCATCCAGTAGTTAGTCCGCAAGTGAGGGCTGAACTTGTGCCAATCAACTAGCACGACCATCTTTCCTTCGCAGATGTTGCGTCCTAAAATCCGCAACAAGGCCAAGATATCTTGTCTTGTATGACCTTATAATTCCATTAGTAGGTCAAGAAACAACCAACATGGCTAGAATTTGTTTAATTGACGGTAAAGCAGCACAATTTGTCCCGTATTTTGACGCAACATAAGCAAGTTGTCATTCTTTGTAGAAATCAGTAGATATTTTTACTAAGCCGCTGACCACATATATCGCAGCGGAGCATATCTTCCATAAACAAGCAATAACCATGGCGAGAGCACCGACTAGACCGATTGTATGTTCATTTTTTGGAAGTGGGAAAATAACATGTGGAGAATCACGAGGAAAAGAAGAATCGGTTCCCCTTATTCAGTGTATTGCCAATATAACAAATCATTTAAAGAGTTGCCACCTGTCGCGCGCGAAAGTGACGGAATACGAATTGATACTAGCCAGGGTGGGGAAGTTTAATCTTCCATTGGACGAAATAGAGAAGTTGACAATCTGTCCGAAGCACCGTCACAATCTAGGGCAATATTGGCGACCTCTGAAGACATGTCAGTATCCTAATCACGAAGGACGGAAAATTTCCTTGCACTGTAAGAATCCCGTGAACTGGCAGATGGCACAAGAGATACAGAAGATGTTTATTACACCTGCACAAGTTGGGTCGCGTGAGTATTTTCTTTTTCAGTTTTCCAAAGTTTCCTGTTTTTCAGTTTTTGCAAAGTTTTAACCAAAAGTGGCTTTTACTACGTAAAGGGAGAAAATTTTGAATTAAATTGGCACAAAATTGGTCGTGTTTATTCCAACAATAATATTTGAGAATGTCACGTCACGCAATGGATTAAAGAGATAAATGTTGGAAGGGGTCTGATTCTTTTGTCAGTAAAGTGATTATAAATTTCGGAAAAAACAACGAAGAAACGGAGTGAACAAAATGTAGTACATGAGGAGCCACACAAGGGAAAGGATAGGCTTTTCCACTTTGCGAGTTGAATATCGTAACAAGTTTTTCGCATGTACATGTGCAGCTAATTTGCATAATTTGGTTATTTATTTATCCTGTGAAAACGAGAAATGCAGTCGGATTTGAGAGCACTGAAAAAGTGCTTTTAAAACTGAGGGTTTAAATATTACAAATTGTATTCCTACGTTGCACTACTTTTGTTTTTCAGTCTGCTGCTAGCTTAACAATGATGCATAATTTTACTAGCTTAATCTAATTTATGGCGATTTAACTCAATTAAGGGGTATGAAAATTCTGGCACGAGATCCAAAGGTGACGTTTTCCTTTTTTTCGTAAAAGGATTTTGTGTGACAGTATGAATATTAAATTCAATTTACGACAATTTTCCGCCCTGGTCTTTCTATATATGGTGTAAGTAATTTGCTCACGCTTTTTACATGTGTGTTGTTTTCCAGTTGTCACGCATTCAATTGCAAATCATGCTATACTTTCCAACGCCAAAACGAGGGCATGTTTCTTTGTCCGTAATTTGTGTGGCTCCAATTTATCCCTTTAAAAAACTAAGCGCTAAGAGGCTTTTCTCAAATATCGCTTTTATTTTCGCGTTTATTTTTTCTATATATGAACTGATAATTGAGAATAAAGCAGTTAAGGTGGGAGTGTAGTTAACGTCTCCTTATACTCATTTATGAATATAGAAACTGCTTATGAAGAAAAATGAAAAAGAAAATTGTAACAAATGAAAACATCCATTATTTCCACCAACAGCAATTTGCTCCAACTGTTGGAAAAGGCATGCACAACTTGTACAAAGCAAGGTACGACTGGACATCGATTCATTGGAATGTGAAAAAGAACCCATCGCAAGGTAACATATTTTGCAAGCCTTGGTTTACATGATGTCATGGGGAGGTTGCCTGTGAATTCAGGTCTTGGTTTACTCATTGATCAATTTGATTGATGATGATCATTTTTAACGTATAGGACCTCCAAAGCCCTAGCCCTTCACCAGATGAGTACAATGCTTCCAACACCATTGACTGAACGCTCACAGCAAAAGGTCGAAACAGACTGGACTCCAAGTACAACAGGATATCACAGCTCTCAAGAGGACGTCAGCATGTTAACTCCTCTGCAAACCGACCAAGCTTTAGTTAGAATAAACGAAAGCTTAGACGTATTGGAAACATGTTCAGGTGAAGGAAGAACCAGCCCTTTAATGTGTCAGATGCAAACAAAGTGGGAGAGAGTGAGTCAGGAGGAGCAAACACTTTTTGTAAGAAAGGCAACAGAAGCCTGCAAGATAGTCTGTTCAGCCATTGCCCCGGAAGATGGAGAGACGTTGTTCAAAGCTGTTTGCAAGACTGACAGCCCTGATATCGAGAATGAGCTCCAGCCTCTCCTAGAAGCATATAGGGATGCACCTTCTAAGGACACGAAGACTCAGATTTTAAGTATTTATGCAAACAGGTATCCTGCCAAGAAGCTTATGGAAATGCACAAATTGTACGAACCGATAACAGAATGGGAATTGCGTAAGGCTAAGCTTCACGCTAATAACAAAGGTGCCGGTGCCCCACTGGAAACGCCATTTTATCACAGGGTCAGACTTGATACAGTCAAAGTCAACCATTTTTTGGAATTCATAAACAGACCGTATTTCTATCAAGACGTTTCCTATGGAACACGCACACTTAAGCTTGGTAGCGGAGAAAAGCTTGTAATGCCGAACGTCATCCGAACAGTCGCTAGGTCCACAATGGTTGCTCAATACTTGCAACTTTGCCAAGAAGAGGAGTTTGACTCTTTGAGTCGTGCAACTCTCTATCGTATTCTTGAAGTGCGCGAAGCGTCTCAAAGGAAAGCTCTCAAAGGTCTTGATAACGTAGCCGCGGATGGAACGGCAGCTTTTGAAACACTTGAGAGAGTGGTCGAGGAGCTCCAAAAGGCTGGCGCAAGTCCGGAATGGGGTGATAATATCAAGGAGAAGCTTAATCAAGCCAAGAGGTATCTGAAAACAGACTATAAAGTTCATTGCAAAGAAGAGTCTAGTCCATGTGCAGATCATTGTAGGGTGTTTGCCCTAAGCGATGCGAACGACGAAGCGTTTAAACAGGAATGTGAGCACCCGCACAGTCTACAGTGTGACATGTGCGAGAACCTGAAATCAGTCTTAGAAGAAATTGAACTTTCCTTAAAGAATGAAAGCCAAACAATTTGCTTTTACAGCCAAGAACAGCAAGAAGACATTTTGTATGACTTCTTGCAAGCAAAGAAGCATATATTTGATTGGAAAGCCCATATTTTGCGTTCGGAAAATCAAGATCTAGCCAAACAAGATGTCTTGAAATCACTCGATGAAACATCAGCGCTGATAACAATGGACTGGGCGATGAAATTTCAGTGCCAAAAGTATAGAGAGAAACAGTCCGAATGGTTTGGTAAGAGAGGATTAAGCTGGCATGTAAGCAGCGTTGTTTTCAAAACAAGAGAAGAAGAACCCGTGGTAGTAACGTATGCCCACTTGTTTGATTCTTGTATTCAAGACTGGTTTGCTGTTGGCTCTATCTTAGAAAATCTCCTTCTCACGCTCAAGACAGAAAATCCTTCCCTCAGTAAAGCCTACATAAGATCCGACGAGGCGGGGTGTTACCACAACAACGCGCTGATGGCAAGTATTAACGAAATTAGCCAAAGAACGGGAGTCGTTCTAGAAAGGTATGACTTTTCAGAGCCACAGCATGGAAAGGACATTTGTGACCGTATCATCTGTCCTATGAAGCAAGCAGTGCGACGATACTGTGACGAGGGGAATGATATTCAGTCAGCGCATGACATGAGAGAAGCACTTCGTAAGAGACCTGTTCAAAGTGTAACTGCTTCTGTGTGTGAGGTGAACGACAAGCAGAAGACAATTGATGTAACAAAAATTCCCAACTTCAGCGCCTACCACAACTTTGAGTTTGAGCCTCAGGGAATCCGTGTCCGTAAAGCTTATTCTGTGGGACAGGGTAAAACTATAAATTACAGTGACATAGTACGTACACCTCAGGGTCCCACGTCGATGGTAATCAAGGACGATCAGAGTTTTTTTGATATTTCTGTAAAGAGAAATTTGAAGGGCAAACGATTAACCCAGTCGCAGACTTCAGCATTGTTTCCATGTCCACAGGAAGGCTGTAACTCCAGCTTTGAAACTTTTGATTCCCTGCAACGTCATCTTGATTGTGGTCAACATGAAAATAAAACAAGCCAAGAATCCGTCTATGATCAGTTACGACGTGACTGGGTGGTAAGGTTTTCCACTCTTGTTGCCGAAAACCGCCCTAGGCCGAAATCAGACGTTTCCTCAATGGCCAATTCTTCGCTTCCAATAGGTTGGGCACTCCAAAAGCCAAGAGGAGGTGGAACAAGGTACTCTTCTCAAGTGAAGGATTATTTGAAAGCAAAATTTGATGCTGGCGAAGAATCGGGATGTAAAGCTGATCCTCAGCAAGTTGCTATCGACATGAGAAATACCCGGACGGAAGAAAACAAACGAATGTTCTCGAGAGATGAGTGGCTGTCAAGAAACCAAGTACAGTCCTACTTTTCCAGACTAGCTGTGCTAAAGAGAAAGCAAACCAACCCGTCATCTTCCCGTCAAGCAACTATAGATGACTTGGAAGACGTGGTGCACGAAGAAGATTGGTTGCAGCAGGTGGACGAGGTTTACGAAAAACTATCTGTCCAGCATCCAATCTACTACGATGCTTATAATCTTTGTGACTTGCATCACAAAAATAAGCTTGGTTCCTTTAATATGGAAATGTTGAAATCAATCTGCAATCATTTTGAAATTTCGTTCAAGTCAAAAGACAGAAAATACATACTGATCGAAAAACTGGAAAACATGAGTGTTCTTGCGGCAAAACTTAAACATACCGTCCGTGAGCCGACAAAAAGCTGGCCAGCGGTTTAGGAAAACATGGCGGACCGCGAATTCCCTTCGCCGATAACAGATATATCTTGCTGTATGACTGCTTTAATGAAACTCCTCCAGCGATTCTATTCAGATGAAATTGGTTGGGAAACTTTGATCTTCGTGCCTCGAGAAACTATATGGTGATGAAAAACGTATTTCGTGTTTTATTACTGGCATTCGATTAACAAGTGTCCGATGGAAATATGGCCGTTTTAGCTGAGTAGCACAAGTTCAGCCCTCACTTGCGGACCAACTACTGGATGACGGCCAAATGTTTTCACAGATTTTAGTAGCCGATGAATGGAACTTTCCACTGATATACAGGAAAGCCTGTGAGTACGAACCACTTTTGTGATTTTTTCCTCTGAATTTGGGTCAAATCGCATGTTTCGATAAGTGCTCAAAATGGATAAACTTTGTATCCTCGGTTTTATTATACTAATTAGCGATTATGATAACAATTCATCTGATTATTAAGATAAAGGGTCATAGCTTATAACTGGCGAATTTGAAGGTTTCAAGTGAGCGATTTTGTCCAGAGCGAATAGCTGTAATTTTGGCAAAGTTTACGATCTCGTCACTGAGTTTTGAAGACAGTAGGAGGAGCAGAAAGTTTGCGGTAGAAAATTTTTTTAAAGCAGAATTGCTCCGATCTAATTTCATATTTGTGACTTACTTGCCAATAGAAGTTAACAGAAAAATTATAAGCGGAATCTATTTCAGGAGCGAAAATTAATATGAGGATCTAAAGGAGACTGCGTCTTAAATCTCATATTTTATTTATTAATTAATTTACAAAAGTTTAAAAACTCTTTTAACACTCCATCGTGGTTTTGCCGTTCAGTTTCAAAATCCTAAGGTGTGACCATTCAAATGAAAGCTACTGAACGGTACTTTTCTGTTGTACTGTTTATTATGCTGTGCAAGATGGTTCTAATTTTGAGTCTGTGGATGAAATCCTAAAGTGTGACCATTCAAATGAAAGCTACTGAGCAGTACTTTCCTGTGGTGCTATTTCGCATGTACAGGATCCCTGTATTATATTTTAACATATATATATATATATTTTGCCTTCAGTTAATTCTGTATATTTTCTACAACGTTGATGTAACTGACCATTAATATAACAGGCGCACCCTACGGTTCATTTTGGTGAATATCTGATGGAAGGCCTTAATCGCGTCAGAAATTCGGACTGAATTCTAAAAATTAGCGTTTGCTTGGGTATAGTCTCCTAAAAGTTTAGTAAGTTTAGTAAGTTTAGTAACATGGAAAAATTAATTCCTTTTGTTTTCGAAAGGATGAGAAATGTTTTTCAGGCGGGACGAAATATTACATGTCAGCTAGCACTTTTGGAAAATTGTAAAATCAGTTCTAGCCTACAACGCAGTCATTTTTAGGGAACTCGTATTACCTCCTTCCCAGAAAACGACTGCGTGGGAGGCCAGTAAAATTCGGGAGATCGGTTTCTGTTCCTTAAAATTTTGTTCGATTGAAAAATTTGGCTCAAGTATTCAAAAGTATCAAATGGTGTTACTTACACAAAAATGCCTTTTAAGGCCCAAAAAGGTCTTTGAAAACAGGAAGCGACATTTGAAGTATTTCACTTAAATATTCTCGTTGGGCGCCCCGGTATAATACTAAGTACAGTTAGAACCAATACTTAGTATAAACGATAGTTAATAGATCGTCCAGTTTTCCCTAATCGTAGAAAACCTCAAACCTTCAGTGTATTCATTGGCCTCGCTTGAATGTCACAACATAGGTCACTTTTTTAAACTCGTTGTTTATGTCTCTCTTGAGAAGAGCATAAACAAAAGGGTTAACAGTGGAGTTTAAAACCAAAATAGGTATTTTAAATGCATCATCTTCACAGTTTGCGGAATAGACGACATATGTGATGGAACAACGAATGAAAAGACCGTAACATATAAGAAACAGGCCCACAACGATTCCCATTATTTTAACTGTAGCCTTCTCGTGAGTTTTAAACGGAACGCAGTGGTTAAAACATAACTGTTTTGCCAAAATGCGCACTGCCCGATCATGCTTCAGCACTACATGTACCATGGATCCAACGCAGAATATTAACATAATACATGGCAAGGACTCAAAGAGTATCATGAGCCAAACGGAAACATGAACAAATACAAGTTTTTGAGAAATGACATAAGATAACAATAAAATGTCAAGACCAACTGCGATTGCCCAAGAAAAGAAAATCATTTGCTTTACGCGTCGGCTTGTCATGAAGGTCAAGTATGTTAAAGGCTTCACGACGGCGATGTAGCGGTCCAGTACTAGACTGCATAAGTTCGTCACGGAAGCGTAACCGAACAGCCACCTTACCAACTCCACCCAAGGAACCTCACCTTGAGTGCGCCATTTGCAGCTATTACCACAGAAGTACTTTGAAGGAATAACGCTCAATCCAACACAGAAATCTGCCACCGCCAGTGAAACGACGAAGGCGTTGGTTTTGGTGCGGAGCTGTCGTTTGCTGCCGACAAGTAAAATAATAAATCCATTTCCAGCGATTGTTAAAATGGAAAGAAACCATCCTAGAATCCAAAACCAGGTGTCCATTTGTTCAGTTAAGGCTCTTTATCTGTCGATACCATCAACCGGTCACTCCTGCAAATGAACGGGACATGATGTGAAAGCTATGCACTCTTCTGTGAATTGAACTTCCTTGGTCGGTAAGTGTAGATTCAACTCATACACACAGCGGAAAATATTAAATGCATATTCAACTGTTTCGCAACTTTAATTGCTTCTAAACATTTCCAAATAAGAGAAGGAAGAGCTTGGCCAGCGTTTTTGATGATGAAGATATTAAAAATACGTCAATAACAAATTATTATCGATGACAGTTGTCGTTTGATCACTTACCGGCTGACATTTTCACTCCTTTTTAATTTGTTCCACCAATAAAAGAACCATCGCCCACGTTGGTTCTTCTCTGTGTTGCTTTTTAATTTCTCTCTTTAATTACCAAATTACTGGTAGAACTAGTTACGAAACTGAGCAAGCAAACTTGACAGATAAAAATTATCAAACCGTTTCTGATAAAAATGTCCAAAGCTTCCCAACGAACAGCTGCACCCAAACCACTTCCTCAATTTCAAAATTTTAAAACGCCGCCTTAAAAGAGATATTTGTGTACGTTAGCCCAGTTGATCTGTTCGAATTCTCTTAGTGAAAATTTTCAGTTGCAGAAATGTTTAGGAAACAGAATCCGTTACCCTGAATTTACGAGCTGCTGTTGGCTCTCTGAAAATCCCAACTAACTTTTTTTTGCACTCAAAACGATTTTTTTCAGTTCTGTGCTTCGAAAACGAAAGGGATTAATTTACACATATGTTTACTAATGACTAAAGTGACCTGTTACCCGGCAAAGATGTATTGGACTCTAGTAAGTTTTCATCACGCTTGAAAAAAAAATTAAAAAAAGTTTTCATCACAGTTAAATGTTAATTTCTGTGGTGATTAAGGCCCTCCGAAAAGATATTCATCGAAAGGATCTTTTGGGTGTCTTTTAGCAGGTAACTAAGCCAGATGTCCAACTGATGCAAAAGACTGGTAATGGAAGGGGGTACGGGGTGGGGGAGGGAGGTGGGGGCGCATTTACATCTCTAAATTTGTGTCATGGATGACTGTGGTTCGAACAATGGTTTGCATGCAAAATTCAAGACGTTTTTCGAACCACTATTTTCTTTTTTCCAGACTCAAGGTTATTATTCAAAACACATAAAAGACAGTATCGTAATAGGGTAGGGTGCAGTGACTTCTCACGATTCTGCGAATGAACGTTTCGACCAAGACGAAATTAATATAAAATTTGACTACCAGACAAAGTGAGACAAAGATTTCATTCAATGTAGGAACTCAGTATGCATTGTGATCCATTGTTACAGTGGTGAAAAAAACTCTTTTTTTTTTCATTTCTTCCAGACCTTATCTTCATTTTCACATGTATTTTCATACTTTTCCCAGGTCTGGAAGACCATTGTTTGTACCAACGCCCGTCTCTTCTCTGTGGACTAGCTTTCGCGGGTGTCAGGTTTTGAGCACCTTCAATAATTCACACTATTAGCAAATATAACACGAGGAAAGGTAAATAAATATTGTAACCGGGTTTTCACCGAATTGTTGTCGAAAACGCCAAGCAATTTTACACAAAGACGTCAGAAAACTGTAAATTGATAACGAGTTTACGTAGAGCTGGTACTTATTAGAGTATCTTCCCTAAATCCCACTTTACACATGATTTCTAATTGGATTGCCGAGCGCGCTAGAAACAAAACTAAAGAAATCTGCCACCGCAAGTAAAACAACAAAGGAGTTGGTTTTGGTGCGGAGGTGTCGTTTGTTGCCGAGAGGGAAAATAATAAATCCATTTCCAGCGATTGCTAGAATGGAAAGAAACCATCCTAGAAACCAAAACCAGGTGTCCATTTGTTCAGCCAAGGCCCTTTATTCAATCCTGCAAATGAAATATCATGTGAAAACCTTGTGGCCTTCTGTGAATTGAACTTCCTTGCTCTCTCACTGTAGATTTAATTCATACACATAGCGGAATATATAAAATGCACATTCAGCTGTAATTGCTTCTTAACATTTTAAAAAATTAGAAAGGGAAGCGCTCGGTCTCCCTTTTTGATTATGAAGATATTAAAAATACGTCAATAACAAATTATTATCGATGACAGACGCCGCGTGATCACTTACCGGCTGACACTTTGACTTCTTTTTTAATTTAGTTCTCCAACCCTTCCACCAATGAAAGAACCATCGCCCACCTTGGTTTCTCTCTGTGTTGGTTTTTCTCTCTTTAATTACCAAATTAATGATGGAACTAGTTACGAAACTGAGCAAGCAAACTTGTGAGATAAAAATTTTGAAACTCTGCCTGCTGAGAACGCCCAAGGCTTCCCAACCAACAGGTGCACCCAAACAACTTCTCAATTTTAAAATTTTAAAACGCCGCCTTAAAGAGATAATTGTGTACGTTAGCCCATTTTGATCTGTTCGAATACTCTAAGTGAAATTTTTTAGTTGCTGAAATGTTTAGGAAACAGAATCTCGTTACCCCGAATCAACAAACTGCTGTTGGCTATCTAAAAATCGCAGCTAACTTTGGGCGCGTCCTTCTGGGACTATTCCGGAATAGGAATACTCGGAATAGACGGTATTTGTTTTCTTTTGGAAGCTATTCCGTTTTCGGAATAAACAGAATGTCATTATGTTCATTCTGCTCCCGATAGCAGAATGAACAGAATGGAAGGGATACGGTTTACTCGGAATAGACAGAAAACGTTCTCAGGTCACTTCTCAGGTCACTTCCGCCATGGGGATTTAAAATTGATATTCCGTGTTTTCTGTTATTCCTAAACCGGAATAAGAATAGCTAAAATAGTCCTAAAAGAATGCACCCTTTTTTTTGCACTCGAAACGTCTTTTTCTGCTTGTTATTCGAAAACGAAAGGGATTAATTTTTACATGTTTAAAGATTGAACTGATATGTTACCAAAGATATTAATTTCTATTTTTTCATCACTGCTAGATGTTAATTTCTGTAGTGATAAAGTCCCTCCGAAAAGATATTCCTCGAAAAGAATTTTTTGGTGTCTTACAGATAGTAAACCTAAACCAGATGACCAACTGATGCGAAAGACTAGTAACGGAAGGGGGTTACGGGGGATGGGGGGGGGGGGGGAGGGGGAAGGGTGAATTCACATCCCTAATTTTGTGTTATGGATGAGTGTGGCTCGAAGAAAAGTTTGTAGGCAAAATTCGAGACATTTTTTTTCTTTTTGTAGGCTCCAGGTTATTAGTCAAAACACACACCAGACATTAAAGTAATAGGGTAGAGAAGAGCGACTTCTCACGATTCTGCGATTGAACATTTTGACAAAGACGAAATTAAAATAAAATTCGACTAGCATACAAATTTGAAACTAAGATTTCACTCAGTTTAACAATTACGCACTGTTACAGCGTTGAAAAAACTCAAAACTCCTTTTCTGCCTTTCTTTTTATTTATTTATTTATTTATTTATTTATACAGGAAGTCTGGTTTAGCATAGCTAGTTTAAACAGAGTCCTGATTAAATAGGAAATAAACAAATAACAGAAAATCAATACAAAATAGCAGACTTTATCTTCAATTTCCATACTTTTCCCAGGCCTGGAAGACTAGTGTTTGCAGATTTCCACATTGTTCCAAAAAGTTTATACCCTGTACGAACCCCGGTACAGTCTCTCTTCTGTGGACTAGCTTTCGAGGATCTCAGTTTTTGCGCACCTTCAATGATTCACACCATTAGCGTAAGCAAAGCTAAATAAATGTTGTAACCGGGATTGGATCGAATTGTTATCGAAAACGCTAAGCAATTTTGTACAAAGACGTCAGAAAAATGTAAATTAATAACGAGTTTACGTAGACAGGGTACTTATTAGCGTATCTTCCCTAAATCCCACTTTAATCATGATCTCTAATAACAAGAAAAGAACTGAAATAAATATTCAAACAAAACACACACGGTTTCAAAAACTCAGCATAATTTATCGTAGCCCAGAACCTAAATATTCCATCAGTTACGAAACCCGACAAACGGCTCTGGACTGAGTCACCTGGTGCCAGACTTGTCCCCAGTCGTCGTTAGCGTGCGGGCGAACTTGAAGTCACCCGTTTGAGCTCATTAGTAATTGGGAAGAGGCACTACCGCGCTCGGTCCTAGGCCTCGCACGCAGCTAGATTCACTCTATAAGCGTGATTAGCGCTTGGGATCAAAGCTGATACGGTGCTAGTATAGCTGTATGAGGCCGTTTCTAGCAGTTGGTCATCAAGACAGGATGAGGGATCAGTTGAATAGAGTTATCCTGGCAATGCTTTATTTCCCTTCATTAAGATATACATAGTTCTTTAGTACAAGAAAGGTGCCCGCTCATCGTTCTCTTTTGTCCAATCTTATCTTTCAGCTGTTAACATTTTCATATGAAAATGTGCTATATACGAATTTGCATTACCCTTCCATTAAATAAAGTCTCGTCCCGTCAGAAATCCCGTTTCATGGCTTCTCTGTAATCCTTCCACCCCCTTTCTTCTAGCTTCCCACTCACCATTTTTTACCGTCTTTCCCACCCCTCCCTTTACAGATTTCTCTTAAATCAGCTTGGCAACGAGGCGGTAACGTCTTTGCAGTTGCCTATTTTGTTTAAAATGCTGTTTCGTTCTAATTCAGAGAAGTGGTTTCTGGAAAACATACTTGTTGGTGGGCAAAAAGGAATTCAACAAACCCTCTTCCACACGCCATGGCGGAAAAATTCGAACCCTCCTTTAAGTTTTTGAATGTTTACTACGCCATCTAAAGATCATATTTTAGATATAAGTTTGTTTACATTTAATATATATTTCTATTTACTAGAAAAGCTAAAAAAAGCTCTTTAAACACCATCAGTATTTATTTTGGAACGTGGAGAGGTTCTTACTTCTAAGTCAGTGCATATTATTCTGTACAGGTGGTTTCAAAATATTGATACTCTAGACTTATATTTTACTCACGGGCTTTTAGGCAACTCTCCCTTGTTTGTAATCACGTGCTTTTACCTTTCAGTTTGAAAATTATAAAGTGTGACCATTCAAATAAAAGCTACTGAGCAGTACTTTCCTGTGATGCTGTTTATTATGCTGTAACTTTTGAGCTTGTGGGTGAACTCGTAAAAGTGTGATCATTTATTTAGATGAAAGCTATTGAGCAGTACTTTCCTGTGGCTAGATTTACATGTACAGGATTCCTGTAGTATATTTTAACAAATATATTTTTGTCTTCGGTGAATTCTTTCTGTTTCTATAAACTTACGTTACTTATTATTAATATTTAATAATCGGCGCACATAGCGGTTCATTTCCGTCAAATTTGTTGGTAGGCCTAAATCGCGTCAGAAATTCGAATTCAATTCTAAAATCTAGCGTTTGCTTGGGTGTATTCTCTTGAAATTTTAGTCAAATGGAAAAATTAATTCCCTCTGTTGTGAAAGGGATGAAAAATGTCGTTATGAGAGCTAAATAAGGTCAGCTAGCAATTTTTGGAAAAACCAACCCGAGCAGCTTGAAAAATTCGGGAGATCGGATTCTGTTCCCTAAAATTTCCTGCGACTGAGAAATTCAGCTAAAGTATTTGAATAGATCAAATTGTGTTAGCCCACACAAATTAAATACAATGCGGCCTTTTAAGGCATGAAGAAGGTCTTTGAAAACAGAAACAACATTCGAAGTATTTTACCTAAATATTCTCTTTGGGCGTCTAGTTTACCTTAAAGTCATAGTATAATGTTCATATTACTGTTCATTTGTGTCGCTTGAATGTTACAACATAGGTCACTTTTTTAAACTCGTTGTTTATGTCTCTCTTGAGAAGAGCATAAACTAAAGGGTTAAGAGCAGAGTTTAAAACCAAAATAGGCAGTTTATATTCAACGTCTTCACACTTTGCGGAATAGACGACAGCTAAGATGGTACAACGTAAGAAAATGCCGTAACATAGAAGAAACAGCCCCACAACGATTGCCATTATTTTAACTGTAGCCTTCTCGTGAGTTTTAAATGGAACGCGGTGGTTAAAACGTAACTCGTTTGCCAACATGCGTGCTGCCCGAGCCCTGCGCTGCTTCAAAACAACATTTACCATGCATCCGACGCAGAATATTAACATAATACATGGCGAGAACTCAAAGAGTATTATTCCCAGCCAACTGAAAATATCCAAAAATACAGGCTTTGAAGAAATACGTGAACATAACGGCAAAATGTCAAGAACAACTGGAATTGCCCAGGAAAAGAAAATCATCTGCTTAACTTGTCGGCTTGTCATGAAGGTCAAGTATTTTAAAGGCTTCACGACGGCGATGTAGCGGTCCAGTACTAGACTGCATAAGTTCGTCACGGAAGCGTAACCGAACAGCCACCTTACCAACTCCATCCAAGGCACCTCAGTTCGCGTGCGCCATTTGCAGCTATTACCACAGAAGTGCTTTGAAGGAATAACGCTAAATCCAACACAGAAATCTGCCACCGCAAGTGAAACGACGAAGGCGTTGGTTTTGGTGCGGAGCTGTCGTTTGCTGCCGACAAGGAAAATAATGAATCCATTTCCAGCGATTGCTAGAATGGAAAGAAACCATCCTACAATCCAAAACCAGGTGTCCATTTGTTCAGTTAAGGCCCTTTATTCACTCCCGCAAATAAAACATGATGTGAAAAACTGTGCCCTTCTGTGAATTGAACTTCTTTGCTCTCTCACTGTAGATTTAACACAGAGACACAGAAATATATAAAATGCACATTCAGCTGTTTTCGACTTTAACTGCGTCTTAAAATTTACAAGTTAGAAAGAAAAGTATGCGGCCTCCCTTTTTGATTATGAAGATATTAAAAATACGTCAATAACAAATGGCAGTCGTCGCTTGATCACTTATCGGTTGACATTTTCACTCTTTTTTAATTTAGTCCTCCAACCCCTCCGTCCTCCATCGTCCACCTTGGTTTCTCTGTGTGTTGCTTTCCCTCTCTTTAATTACCAAATTAATGGTGAAACTAGTTACGAAACTAAGCAAGTAAACTTGGCCGAGAATTCAAAAATTTTTCAAACTGTGCGTGAGAAATATCCAAGGTTTCCCAACCAACAGATGCACATAAAGAATTACTTCGAATTTCCAAAGGGATATTTGTGCACGCTAGTCCAGTTTGAAATTTGATCTGTTGAATGCTTCAGTTGAATTTTTCAGTTGCTGAAACCTGTTAGCAAACAGAATCCGTTGCCCCGAATTTACGAGTTGCTGATGGCCATCCGAAAATCCTACTGACTATATAAGCACTCGAAATTAAATTTTTCGGCTTGCCTTTCCTTTTAAAAATAAAGAATTAATTTTCACATGTTAACGAAAGACTGACATGACATTTAACTGAAAATAGTAAACTGTAGTTTTTCATTACAATTAGATGTTAATTTCAGTGGTGATTAAGGCGTTCAAAACAGATATTCATCAGAAAGAACCGTTCGGTGCCTAACTTTTTTG
The DNA here is from genome assembly GCF_977016875.1 of Pavona decussata. Lineage (NCBI taxonomy): Eukaryota > Metazoa > Cnidaria > Anthozoa > Scleractinia > Agariciidae > Pavona > Pavona decussata. The sequence continues at coordinate 3,811,504 of NW_028145515.1, read as the reverse complement.
AATAATGGTTCTACCGAAGCCAGATGTACTGTCCAACTGATTGAAAGACTGGTAACGGAAGGGGATACAGGGGGGAGGGGGGAGGGGTGTATCCAGATCCCAAAGTTTGTGTTATAGATGACTGTGGTTCGAACAAAGGCTTGTATACAAAATTCAAGACTTTTCTCAAACCATTATCTTCTTTTTCCAGACTCAAGGTTATATTATTCAACATACCAGACAGTAACGTAATGGAGTTAAAGCGACTTCTCACGATTCTGCGATTGAGCATTTTGACTAAGACGAAATTAAACTAAAATTTGACTAGACAAAGATTTCACTCGCCTTAGCAATTCAGTAAGCAGTGTTACAGCGCTGAAAAAATCCAGACTTTTTTGCCTTCCTTCCAGACTTTATCTCTATTTGGCCGGAAAGACTTGTGTTTACAGATTTCCATATTTTCCAAGAATTATAGACTGTACGAACCCCCCGGTCTCTCTTCTATGGACTAGTTTTCGAGGGTGTCAGTTTTCGAGAACCTTCAATAATTCACACTATCAACAAATATAACACAAGCAAAGCTAAATAAATATTGTAACCGGGTTTTAACCGAGTTGTTGTCGAAAACGCCAAGCAATTTTACACAAAGACGTCAGAAAAGTGTAAATTGATAACGAGTTTACGAAGAACGGGTACTTATTAGCGTATCTTCCCTAAATCCCACTTTACAGATGATTTCTTATTGGATTGCCGAGCGCGCTAGATAGAAAACTAAAGAAATCCGCCACCGCAAGTGAAACGACTAAGGCGTTGGTTTTGGTGCGGAGCTGTTGTTTGCTGTCGACAGGGAAAATAATGAATAATTTCCAGCGATTGATAGAATGGAAACAAACCATCCTAGAATCCAAAACAAGGTGTCCATTTGTTCAGTTAAGGCCCTTTATTCACTCCCGCAAATAAAACATGATGTGAAAATCTTGTGGCCTTCTATGAATTGAACTTCCTTGCTGTGTGTATGCTCTTCATACACACAGCAGAATACATAAAATGCAGATTCAGCTGTTTCGCAACTTTAATTGCTTCTTAACATTTGCAAATTAGCAAAGGAAGCGCTCGGTCTCCCTTTTTCATTACGAAGATATTAAAAAATACGTCAATAACAAATTATTATCGATGACAGACGTTGCATGTCATCACTTACCGGCTGACATTTTGACTTCTTTTTTAATTTAGTCTTCCAACCCTTTAACCAATGAAAGAACCATCGCCCACCTTGGTTTCTCTTTTTGTTGTTTTTCTCTTTAATTACCAAATTAATGGTGGAACTAGTTACGAAATTGAGCAAGCAAACTTGTGAGATAAAAATTTTGAAATTCTGCCTGCTGAGAACGCCCAAGGCTTCCCAACCAACAGGTACACCCAAACAACTTCTCAATTTTAAAATTTTAAAACGCCGCCTTAAAAGAGATATTTGTGTACGTTAGCCCATTTTGATCTGTTCGAATACTCTAAGTGAAATTTTTCAGTTGCTGAAATGTTTAGGAAACAGAATCCGTTACCGCGAATTTACGAGCTGCTGTTGGCTCTCTGAAAATCTCAGCTAACTTTGGGCGCATTCCTTTTGGAAGCTATTCCGTTTTTGGAATGAACGGAATGTCATTCTGTTCATTCTGCTCCTGATAGCAGAATGAACAGAATGGAAGGAATATGGTTTACTCGGAATAGACAGAAAACGCGTTCTTTTGGGAATTTTTTGGCGGGAAATCCTACGCAGCCGCTCGCTCGCAGACACACTGAGGCAGCTCGACTAGCTCAATAAGCGTGATTAGGCTTAGGAACGAGGCTGACCGGGTGCTACTATAGCTGTATGTGGCCGTTTCGTCCTGTTTGCCATCAAGACAGCATGAGGGATCTCGATCAGTCGAATATGGCAACACTTTATTTGCTTTCATTAAGATATACATAGTTAATTAGTACAAGAAATGTGTCCGCTCATCCTTCTCTTTTGTCCAATCTTATCTTTCAGCTGTTAACATATTCATATGAAAATGCACTATATATAAATTTACGTTACCCTTCCATTTAACAGAGTCACGTCCCGTTTGAAATCCCGTTTCATTGCTTCTGTGTAATCCTTCCACCCCCTTCCTTCCAGCTCCCAACCCACTACTTTTTACCCGCTTTCCCACCCCTCCCTTGTCAATAAGACGGAAACCCCTTTGCAGTTGCCCATCCTGTTTAAAATGTGTTTCGTTTTATTTTATGGAAGTAGTTTCTGGAAAACATGCTTGTTGATGGGCAAAAACGGATTCAATAAACAGCTTCCACACGCCATGGCCGCAAACTCCGAACCCTCCGTTGAGTTTTTGAATGTTTACTACGCAAACTAAACCTCATATTTTATTATTAATTTATTGATTTAATATATATTTCTATTTACTAAAAAGGTAAAAAGATCTTTAAACGCCCCAAGTATTCATTTTTCTGACGTGGTTCTTACCTCTGAGTTTGTGCATATTATTCTAGATCTGTACAGGTGGTTTCTAGATATTTTAAAATACTGGAGACATACACTTTACTCCCGAGCTTTTAGGCAACTCTCCCTGGTTTGTTTTACCTTTAAGTTCCAAAATTATAAAGTGTGACCATTTAAATGAAAGCTACTGAGCAGTACTTTCCTGTGGTGCCGTTTGTTATGCTCAGTACACGGTCGTTCTAAGTTTTGAGCCTGTGAGTGAAATCGTAAAAGTTTGACCATACAGTTTAGATGAATGTTACTGAGCAGTACTTCCCTGTCGCTAGATTTGCATGTACAGAATCCCTGTAGTATATTTTAACATACAATTTTTTTGTCTTCGGTTAATTCTGTGTGTTTCTGTAAACTTATGTAACTTACTATTAATATTTGAACCGGCGCACCCATCGGTTCAGCATTTCCGTGAAATCTGTTGGAAGGCCTAAATCGCGTCTGAAATTCGTTTGCCTGGTTATCTTCTCCTAAAAGTTTAGTAACATGGAAAATTAATTCCTTTTGTTGTCGAAGGGATGAAAAATGTCGTTAAGAGAGCTAAATAAGGTCTGCTAGCATTTTTTGGAAAAACCAACCCGAGCAGCTCAGTTTTAAAACTCGGGAGATCGGGTTTTGTTCCCTAAAATTTTCTGCGACTGAAAAATTCAGCTAAAGTATTCCAATAGATCAAATTGTGTTGGCCCACAAAACTTAGATATGCCTTTCAAGGCACGAAAAACACCTTTGAAAACAGAAAACGACATTAGAAGTATTTCACTTGAATTTTCTCGTTAAGCGCCCCGATATAACACTTAGTATAGTTAGGACCAGTACTCACTATAAACAATAGATCGTCTAATTTTCCTTAATCGTAGGAGACCTGAAACAATTCATTGTGCTCATTTGCCTCTTTTAAATTTCACAACATAGGTCACTTTTTTAAACTCCTTCTTTATGTCTCTCTTGAGAAGAGCATAAACAAAAGGGTTAACAGCGGAGTTCAAAACCAAAATAGGTATTTTAAATGCATCATCTTCACAGTTTGCGGAATAGACGACATTTACGATGGAACAACGTATAAAAATACCGTAACAGAGAAGAAACAGGCCCACAACGATTTCCTATTATTTTAACTGTAGCCTTCTCGTGAGTTTTAAACGGAACGTGGTGGTTAAAACGTAACTCGTTAGCCAACATGCGCGCTGCCCGATCATGCTTCAGCACAACGTTTACCATGGATCCAACGCAGAATATTAACATAATGCATGGCAAGAACTCAAAGAGTATCATGACCAGCCAAATGGAAACATGACGAAATACAAGTTTTCGAGAAATGACATAAGATAACGGTAAAATGTTAAAACCAACTGGGATTGCCCAAGAAAAGAAAATCATTTGCTTAACGCGTCGGCTTGTCATGAAGGTCAAGTATTTTAAAGGCTTCACGACGGCGATGTAGCGGTCCAGTATTAGACTGCATAAGTTCGTCACGGAAGCGTAACCGAACAGCCACCTTACCAGCTTCGAGCAAGACGCCCGAGCTTGAGGCCATTTGCAGCTACTACCACAGAAGAATGGGAGTGGAATAACGCTCAATCCAACACAGAAACCTGCTACCGCAAGTGAAACGACAAAGGCGTTGGTTTTTGTGCGGAGTTGTCGTTTGCTGCCGACAAGGTAAATAATAAATCCATTTCCAGCGCACGCTAGAATGGAAAGAAACCATCCTAGAATCAAAAACCAGGTGTCCATTTCTTCAGTTACTCAGTAGCTAGGCCCTTTATTCGCTACCGCAAATGAAACATGACGTGAAAACCTTGTGGTCTTCTGTGAATTGAACTTCCTTACTCTCTCACTGTAGTTTTACTCCTCATACACACAGCGGAATATATTAAATGCACATTCAGCTGTTTTGCAACTTTAATTGCTTCTAAATATTTACAAATTAGAAAAGGAAACGCTCGGTCTCCCTTTTTGATTACGAAGAGATCAAAAATACGTTAATAACAAATTATTATCGATGACATTCGCCCCATTGATTACTTACCGGCTGACATTTTGACCAATGAAAGAACCATCGCCCACCTTGGTTTCTCGGTGTGTTGCTTTCGCTCTCTTTAATTACCAAATCAATGGTGAAACTAGTTACGAAACTAAGCAAGTAAACTTTGCCGAGAAAATTTTTCAAACTGTGCGTGAGAAATATCCAAGGTTTCCCAACCAACAGGTGCACATAAACAACTTCTAGCCAAGCACGCTAGCCAAGTTTGAAACTTGATCTGTTCGAATGCTTCAGTTGAATTTTTCAGTTGTTGAAACTTTCAGCAAACAGAATCCGTTACCCCGAATGAGCTGCTGATGGCCATCCGAAAATCCTACTGACTATATAAGCACTCGAAATTAAATTTTTCGGCTAACCTTTTCTTTGTAAAATAAAAGATTAATTTTCACATGTTAACGAAAGACTGACATGGCATTTAACCGAAAATAGTAAACTGTAGTTTTTCATCCCAATTAGATGTTAATTTCAGTGGTGATTAAGGCGTTCAAAACAGATATTCATAAAAAAGAACCATATATTGAGTGCCTAACTTTTTTGAATAATGGTTCTACCGAAGCCAGATGTACTGTCCAACTGATTGAAAGACTAGTAACGGAAGGGGATACAGGGGGAGGGGGGGAGGGGGGAGGGGTGTATCCACATCCCGCAAAATTGGTGTTATAGATGACTGTGGTTCGAACAAAGGTTTGCATACAAAATTCAAGACTTTTTTCAAACCATTATCTTCTTTTTCCAGACTCAGGGTTATATTATTCAAAACACATACCAGACAGTAACGTAATGGAGTTAAAGCGACTTCTCACGATTCTGCGATTGAACATTTTGACTAAGACGAAATCAAAATAAAATTCGACTAGCAGACAAATAGAGCCAAAGATTTCACTCGTCTTAGCAATTCTGTAAGCAGTGTTACAGCGCTGAAAAAAATCCTGCGTTGTTTTCCTCCTTGCAGACTTATCTTCATTTTGCCTGGACGACTTTTGTGTTTACAGATTTCCACATTTTCCAACAATTTTAGACTGTACGCACCCCCCGGTCTCTCCTCTGTGGGCTAGTTTTCGAGGGTGTCAGTTTTCAAGAACCTTCAATAATTCACACTCTTAACAAATATAACACAAGCAAAGGTAAATAACTATTGTAACCGGGTTTTCACCGAGATGTTGTCGAAAACGCCAAGCTGCAATTTTACACAAAGGCGTGAGAAAACTGTAAATTGATAGCGAGTTTACGTAGAGCGGGTACTTATTACTGTATCTTCCCTAAATCCCACTTTACACATGATTTCTTATTGGATTGCCGAGCGCGCTAGAAAGAAAACAAAGGAAATCCGCCACCGCAAGTGAAACGACAAAGGCGTTGGTTTTGGTGCGGAGCTTTCGTTTGCTGCCGACAAGAAAAATAATAAATCCATTTTCAGCGATTGCTAGAATGGAAAGAAATCATCCTAGAATTCAAAACAAGATGTCCATTTGTTCAGTTCAGGCCCTTTATTCACTCCCGCAAATAAAACATGATGTGAAAATCTTGTCGCCTTCTGTGAACTGAACTTCCTTGCTCTCTCACTGTAGATTTAACTCATACACACAGCGGAATATATTAAATGCACATTCAGCTGTTTGCAATTTTAATTGCTTCTTAACATTTACAAATTAGAAAGGGAAGAGCTTGGCCTCCCCTTTTGATTATAAAGATATTAAAAATACGCCAATAACAAATTATTATTGATGACAGTCGTCGCTTGATCACTTACCTGGTGACATTTTGACTCCTTTTTAATTTAGTCCTCCAACCCCTCCACCAATGAAAGAACCATCGCCCACGTTGAAATCTCTGTGTTGTTTTTTCTCACTTTAATTACCAAATTAATGGTGCAACTAGTTACGAAACTGAGCAAGCAAACTTGTGAGATAAACATTTTGAAACTCTGCCTGCTGAGAACGCCCAGGGCTTCCCAACCAATAGGTGCACCCAAACAACTTCTAAATTTTGAAATTTTAAAACGCCGCCTTAAAAGAGATAATTGTGTACGTTAGCCCATTTTGATCTGTTCGAATACTCTAAGTGAAATTTTTCAGTTGCTGAAATGTTTAGGAAACAGAATGTCGTTACCCCGAATCAACAAGCTGCTGTTGGCTATCTGAAAATCCCAGCTAACTTTGGGCGCATTCCTTTTGGGACTATTTCGGAAAAGGAATACTCGGATTAGACGGTATTTGTTTTCTTTTGGGAGCTATTCCGTTTTCGGAATAAACGGAATGTCATTCTGTTCATTCTGCTCCCAATAGCAGAACGAACAGAATGGAAGGAATGCGGTTTACTCGGAATAGACAGAAAACGCGTTCTTTTTGGAATTTTTTGGCGGGAAATCCTTCGCAGCCGCTCGCTCGCAGACATAGTAGTTCTCAGTTCACCTCCGCCATTGGTATTTCATTTCAGGTTTTTATGAGCATTCTTTTCAAAATTGAAATTCGTGTATTCTGTTACTCTTAAACCGGAATTAGAAAAGCTAGAATAGCCCCAAAAGAATGCGACCATTTTTTGTTCACTCAGAACATCCTTTTCTGTTTGTCCTTCGAAAACGAAAGTTGTCAATTTTTAGATGTTTACAAAAGACCGAAGTGATTTGTTACCAACAATATTAAACGTTTTCATCACATTTAGATGTTAATTCCTGTGTTGATTAAGGCCGTCTGAAAGATATTCATCAAAAACAAACTTTCTGGCGTCTTACAGCAGGTAAACCAGATGTCCAACGGATGGAAAGACTGGTAACGGAAGGGGGTACGGGGGGGGGGGGGGGGAGGGGGGAGTGGAGAGTTCAGTGATATCCCTAAATTTGCGTTATAGATGACTTTGGTGCGAACAAAATTTTTTGGGTAAAATTCAAGACTTTTTTTTCAAACCATTATTATTATAATTATGTTTTTTTTCGCAGACTCCAGGTTATTAGTCAAAACATATGCCAGACATAAAGTTCATGGGGTAGGGAAGAGCAACTTCTAACGATTCTGTGATTGAACATTTTGAGAAAGACGAAATTAAAATAAATTCGAGTAGCAGACCAAGTGAGACAAAGATTTGACTCGGCTTAGTAATTAAGCACTGTCAGAGCGTTGAAAAAAACTCCAGACTTTCTTGCCTTTCTTCCAGACTTTATTTTCAATTTCCATACATTTCTCAGCCCTGAAAAACTAGTTTTTGCAGATTTCCACATTGTCCCAAGAAGTTTAGACCCTGTACGAACCCCGGTACAGTCTCTCTTCTGTGGACTAGTTTTTGAGGATCTCAGTTTTTGCGCACCTTCAATGATCACACCATTAGCATAAACAAAGCTAAATAAATGTTTTAATCGGGATTTGACCGAATTGTTGTCGAAAACGCCAAGCAAATTTATACAAAGACGTCAAAATTAATGTAAATTGATGACGAGTTTACGTAGAGCGGGTACCTATTAGCGCATCTTCCCTAAATCCCACTTTACTCATGATTTCTAATGGAATTGCCAAGCGCAAGTAAAAATAAAAGAGAAACCCACAAAACAACAAGGAAAGAACTGAAATAAACATTCAAACAAAACACACACAGTTTCAAAAACTCAGCATAATTTATCGTCGACCAAATTCTAAAAATCCCATCAGTTTCGAAACCAAACAAACGGCTCTGGACTGAGACACTTTGTGCCAGCCTTGTCCCCAGTCGTCCATGGCGCGCGGATGAACTTGAAGTCACCCGTTAAGCTAATCGGGAAGACGCGTTAAAGCGCTCGGTTCCAAGCCTCACACAGGCAGCTCGACTCGCTCGAAAAGCGTGATTAGTGCTTGGGAACGAGGCTGAGCTGGATGCTAGTATAGCTGTATGTGGCCGTTTTCTGCTGTTGGTCATCAAAACAGCATGGGGGATCAGTTGAATAAATTTATCCATGCAATGCTTTATTTGCTTTCATTAAGATATATATAGTTTATTAGTACAAGAAAGGTGCCCGCTTATCCTTCTCTTTTGTCCAATCTTATATTTCAGCTGTTAATATATTTCTAGAAAAATATGCTATATATTAATTTCCATAACCCTTCCATTGAACAAAGTCCCGTCCCATGAGAAATCCCATTCCACGGCTTCCCTGTAATCCTTCCACCCCCCTTCTTCTAGCTTCCCACTCACCGTTTTTTTTACCTGCTTTCCCACCCCTCCCTTCACAGATTTCTCTTAACTCAGCTTAGCAACAAGGCGGGAACGTCTTGGCAGTTGCCTATCCTGTTAAATGCTGTTTTGTTTTAATTTAAGGAAGTGGTTTCTGGAAAACATACTTGTTGTTGTGCAAAAAGTTATTCAACAAAGCCCTGTCACACGCCAATGTGGAAAACTTTGAACACTCCGTTAAGTTTTTGAATCAGTTTACTACGCTCCATCTAAACCTCATATTTTATTTATTAATTTATTTATTAAATATATATTTCTATTTACTATAAAGCTTAAAAGCTCTTTAAACACCACTGGTATTCATTTTGAGACGTGGTTTAAACTTCTGGGTCAGTGCATATTACTCTGTACAGGTGGTTTCCAGATATTAATACCGGGGACTTATTTACTCCCGGGTTTTAGGCGACAAGTGTGACCAATCAAATAAAAGCTACTTAGCAGTACTTTTCTGTGGTGCTGTTTATTATGCTGTACAAGGTGGTTCTAACTTTTGAGCCTGTGGGTAAACTCGTAAAAGTGTGACCATATATTTAGATGAAAGCTACTGAGCAGTACTTTCCTGTGGCTAGATTTACATGCACAGGTTCCCTGTAGTATATTTTAACATATAATTTTTTGTCTTTGGTTAATTCTGTCAGTTTCTACAAAATTATGTAGCTTACTATTAATAACCGGCGCACACAACGGTTCATTTCCGTGAAATCTTTTGGAAGGACTAAATCGCGTCAGAAATTCGAATTCAATTCTAAGAACTAGCGTTTGCTTGAGTATAGTCTCCTAAAAGTTTAGTAATATGGAAAATTAATTCCTTTTGACTTGTTGTCGCAGGGGTGAAAAATGTTGTTAAAAGAGCTAAATAAGGTCAGCTAGCATTTTTGGAAAAACCAAGCCATGCAGCTTTCTTAAATTCGGGAGATCGGGTTCTGTTCCCTACAATTTTCTTCCACTGAAAAATTCAGTTAAAATATTCGTCGAACAGATCAAATTTTGTTACGTACACAAATTAAATATGCCTTCTAACGCCTATAAAAGGCCTTTGAAAAAGAAAAAAACAACATTTGAAGTATTTCATTGAAAGTTTTAACGTTGCCGCCCCGATATAACACTTAGTATAGTTAGGACCAATACTTACTTTAAACGATAGATCGTCTAGTTTTCCTTAATGTTTTAATTTCGTAGAAGACCTTCAAAAATTCATTGTCAGTTCATTTGCCTCGCTTGAAAGTCATTTTTTTAAACTCCTTCTTTATGTCTCTCTTGAGAAGGGCATAAACAAAAGGGTTAACTACAGAGTTTAAAACCAAAACAGGTATTTTATATTCATCATCTTCACATTTTGCTGAATAGACGACAGCTAAGATGGTACAACGTATGTAAATACCGTAACATAGAAGAAAAAGACCCACAACGATTGCCATTATTTTAACTGTAGCCTTCTCGCGAGTTTTAAACGGAACGCGGTGGTTAAAACGTAACTCGTAAGCCAACATGCGCGCTGCCCGGTCATGCTTCAGCACAATGTGTACCATGGATCCAACGCAGAATATTAACATAAGACATGACGAGAACTCAAAGAGTATTATGCCCAGCCAAATGAAAATATCTGAAAATACAGGCTTTGAAGAAATAAGTGAACATAATGGCAAAATGTCAAGAACAACTGGGATTGCCCAAGAAAAGAAAATCATTTGGTTAACGCGTCGGCTTGTCATGAAGGTCAAGTATTTTAAAGGCTTCACGACGGCGATGTAGCGGTCCAGTACTAGACTGCATAAGTTCGTCACGGAAGCGTAACCGAACAGCCACCTTACCAACTCCACCCAAGGCACCTCAGTTGGCGTGCGCCATTTGCAGCTATTACCACAGAAGTGCTTTAAAGGAATAACGCTCAATCCAACACAGAAATCTGCCACCGCAAGTGAAACAACGAAGGCGTTGGTTTTGGTTCGGAGCTGTCGTTTGTTGCCGACCAGTAAAATAATAAATCCATTTCCAGCGATTGCTAGAATGGAAAGAAACCATCCGAGGATCCAAAACCAGGTGTCCATTTGTTCTGTGAAGGCTCTTTATCTGTCGATACCATCAACCGGTCGGTCCCGCAAATGAACGGGACATGATGTGAAAGCCATGTGCCCTTCTGTGAATTGAACTTCCTTGGTCGCTCAGTGTAGATTCTACTCATAAACACAGCGGAATATATACAATGCACATTCAGCTGTTTCGCTTTTTCAATTGCCTCTTAAAATTTACAAATAAGAGAAGGAATAGCTTGGGCAGCGTTTTTGATCATGAAGATATTAAAATTACGTCAATGACAAATTATTATCGATGACAGTCGTCGTTTGATTACTTACCGGCTGACATTTTCACTCCTCTTTAATTTGCTCCACCAATGAAAGAACCATCGCCCACGTTGGTTTCCCTCCGTGTTGCTTTTTCTCTCTTTAATTACCAAAAAAAATGGTGGAACTAGTTACGAAACTGAGCAAGCGAACTTGACAGATAAAAATTTTCAAACCTTACCTGATAAAAATGTCCAAGGCTTCCCAACCAACCGGGTGCACCCAAACAACTTCCTCAGTTTCGAAATTTTAAAACGCCGCCTTAAAAAGAATATTTGCGTACGTTAACCCAGTTGATCTGTTCGAATGCTTCAGGTGAATTTTTCTGTTGCTGAAATGTTTAGGAAATAGAATCGGTTACCCCGAATTTACGAGCTGCTGTTGGCTTTCTTAAAATCACAGCTAACTTTGTTTGGCATTCGAAACGACCTTTTCAGTTTGTCCTTCGAAAACAAAAGGGATTATAATTTTCACATGTTTACAAAAGACTAAAGTGCCCTGTCACTTGGCAAAGATATATTGAACTCTAGTAAGTTTTCATCACAGTTAGATGTTAATTTCTTTGGTGATTAAGGCCCCCCGAAAAGATATCTCATTAACATCTATTGAAATCTTTGTCTCACTTTGTCTGGTAGTTAAATTTTATTTTAATTTCGTCTTGGTCGAAATGTTCATTCGCAGAATCGTGAAAAATCGCTGCACCCTACCCTATTACGATACTGTCTTTTATATATTTTGACTAATAACCTTGAGTCAAGAAAAAGAAAATAATGATTCGAAAAACGTCTTGAATTTTGCATACAGACCTTTCCTCGAACCACAGTCATCCATAACACAAATTTAGGGATGTAAATGCACCCCCACCCGTACCCACTCCCGTTATTAGTCTTTCGCATCAGTTGGACATCTGGTTTAGGTTTACCTGCTGTAAGACACCCAAAAGTTCCTTTCGAAGAATATCTTTTCGGAGGGCCTTAATCACCACAGAAATTAACATCTAACTGTGATGAAAACTTTTTTTTTAACTGTGATGAAAACTTACTAGAGTTGAATATATCTTTGCCGAGTGACAGGTCACTTCAGTCTTTCGTAAACATGTGAAAATTATAATCCCTTTTGTTTTCGGAGGGCAAACTGAAAAGGTGGTTTTGAGTGCCAAACGAAGTCAGCTGTGATTTTAAGAGAGCCAACAGCAGCTCGTAAATTTAGGGTAACGGATTCTATTTCCTAAACATTTCAGCAACAGAAAAATTCACCTGAAGCATTCGAACAGATCAACTGGGCTAACGTACGCAAATATCCTTTTTAAGGCGGCGTTCTGAAATTTCGAAATTGAGGAAGTTGTTTGGGTGCACCTGTTGGTTGGGAAGCCTTGGACATTTTTATCAGGTACGGTTTGAAAAATTTTATCTGCTAAGTTTGCTTGCTCAAATTCGTAACCAGTTCCACCATTAAGTTGGTTATTAAAGAGAGAAAAAGCAACACAGAAAGAAATCAACGTGGGCGATGGTTCTTTCATTGGTGGAGCAAATTAAAAAGGAGTGAAAATGTCAGCCGATAAGTGATCAAACGACGACTGCCATCGATAATAATTTGTCATTGACGTATTTTTAATATCTTCATAATCGAAAACGCTAGCCAAACTCCTCCTTTTCAAAATTTGTAGACATTAAAAAGCAATTAAAGTTGCGAAACAGTTGAATGTGCATTTAATATATTCCGCTGTGTGATGTATGAGTTGAATCTACACTGAGCGGGCAAGGAAATTCAATTCACAGAAGGGCACATGGCTTTCGCATTATGTCCCGTTCATTTGCGTGAACGAACCCGTTAATGATATCGACAGATAAACGGCCTTAACTGAACAAATGGACACCTGGTTTTGGATTCTAGGATGGTTTCTTTCCATTCTAGCAATCGCTGGAAATGGATTTGTTATTTTCCTTGTCGGCACCAAACGACAGCTCCGCACCAAAACCAACGCCTTCGTCGTTTCACTTGCGGTAGCAGATTTCTATGTTGGTTTTAGCGTTATTCCATTCCCATTTTTCTGCGGTAGTAGCTGTAAATGGCCAAAAGCTGGGGCGTCTTGGATGTACCTGGTAAGATGGCTGTTCGCTTACGCTTCCGTGATGAACTTATGCAGTCTAGTACTGGACCGCTACATCGCCGTCGTGAAGCCTCTAAAATACTTGACCTTCATGACAAGCCGACGTGTTATGCAAATGATTTTCTTTTCTTGGGTAATCCCAGTTGTTCTTAACATTTTGCCATTATCTTCACTTATTTCTCCAAGGCCTGTATTTATGACTATTTTCAATTGGCTGGTCATGATATTCTTTGAATTCTTGCCATGTTTTATGTTAATATTCTGCGTTGGATCCATGATACATGTTGTTTTGAAGCAGCGCAGGGCTCGGGCAGCACGCATGTTGGCAAACGAGTTACGTTTTAACCACCGCGTTCCGTTTAAAACTCACGAGAAAGCTACAGTTAAAATAATGGGAATCGTTGTGGGCCTGTTTCTTCTATGTTACGGTATTTTCATACGTTGTTCCATCTTAGTAGTCGGTGTCGATTCTACAGCGAACTGTGAAGATGATGAATATAAAATGCCCCTTTTGGTTTTAAACTCCGCTGTAAACCCCTTAGTTTATGCTCTTCTCAAGAGAGACATAAACAACGAGTTTAAGAAAGTGACCTATGTTGTGACATTCAAGCGAGACAAATAAACACAATGAATTGTTTGAGGTCTTCTACGAAAATTAAAACATTATTCTATGATTGTAAGGTAAACTAGAAGATCTATTGTTTATAGTGAGTACTGGTCCTAACTATACTAAGTATTATTTTTGGGCGCCCAACGAGAATATTTAAGTAAAATACTTCAAATATCCTTTTCTGTTTTCAAAGACCTTCTACATGCCTTAAAAGGCGTATTTAATTTGTGTGGGCTAACACAATTTGATCTATTCGAATACTTTAGCTGAATTTCTCAGTCGCGGAAGATTTAAGGGAACAGAACCCGATCTCCCGAATTTTGCAACCTGCTCGGGTTTGTTTTTCTAAAAATGTTAGCTGACCTTATTTAGCTCTTTTAACGACAGTTTTTAATCCCTTCGACGACAAAAGAAATTAATTTTTCCATGTTACTAAACTTTTAGGAGACTATACCCAAGGAAAAGATAGCTTTTAGAATTGAATTTGAATTTCTGACGTGATTTAGGCCTTCCAACGGATTTCACGGAAATAGACGGTTGTGTGCGCCGGTTATTAAATATTAATAGTAAGTAACTTAAGTTTTATAGAGACACACAGAATTAACCAAAGACAAAAAAATCATATGCTAGAATATGCTACAGGGATCCTGTACATGCAAATCTAGGCACAGGAAAGTACTGCTCAGTAGTTTTCATCTAAATAAATGGTCACACTTTTACGAGTTCACCTACATTCTCAAAAGTTAGAACCATGTTGTAAAGCCACAGGAAGGTACTAGCTTTCAGTTGATTTGTCACATCTTATAATTTTGAAACTGAAAGGTAAAACCACACGATTGCAAACTAGTGAGAGTTGCCTAAAGCCTTAAGTATAATTCTCCAGTAACAATATCTGGAAAGCCTCCGTGCAATGGAATTATGGTCGATTAGGCTAACCCATAAGTAAGAAGCACGTCACACTTGTGAATTAAGATTCTGTTCAAGTGAAACAGTTACAAGTATGTAAAAAAATAATTATTGTAGTTAGACAAAAAGAACTAAGAGAAACTATAATAAAATTTTGTTTGTGTATCATACCCGACGAATAACGCAATGTTATAATTTGTTAATTAAGCGCCCTCTTCCCTCAACCCCCACTCCAACTCCTCCCTTCTTGAGGCCTCGACATCAATGCCCCGGGCTGTAAAACAGCTTTTTTAAAAGGAAACAGCATTTTAAACAGAATAGGCAACTGCAAAAACGTTACCGCCTGAATTAAGATAAATCTGTTAAGGGAGGGATACAACACGATAACGCCATTTAGAGACGGTGATTCCATCAGCTATATATTAATTATTATTAACTAACTATCTATCTGATCTACCTAATTACAATTATAAAAGAAAAAAAAATTAAAACAATAAATGCTGCTTTTCTTGGAGGCCGTGTTTAAAATCCTACTTAAAACTGAGAAAAGGTAAGAAAAGGTGGGTGGGAAAGTAGAAGAAAATGGGGGGGAAGGAATACACGGAAGCGGAAAACGGGATTTCTAACGGGACGGGACTTTAAATTTTTTAAATTGAAGGGTAATGTAAATTGATTTAGTGTATATGACACAAGTGAATAGTTCATTTTCGCGTGCGCTGATTGATCGGAGGTGATTAGCCAAGTACTATTCACCTCTGAGAAGCCAAAAAGAAACAAGATGGCTTCCCGTTTCGCCATGATTACTTAAGAGGAAATTATTTCGATAAACGAGGCGGCTGTTCCAAAAAAAAAACAAAATGATAAATGGCAACGAAGTTTGGTTTGACGGCATTAAATGGTAAGTTGTTTAATCTTTTTAACCTCATGAAAAATGAAAATACAATCCCTTGTTTACTGCCGAGGACTAAAATTACAATAAAAACAATGAAACATCTAATATTTTTAAGCATGGTTTCAGCAACTAGACGAATTTCAAACAAAAATTGAAGAAATGACACTGTACGAACTAAACAAGTGTCTCCAAAAGTTTTTTTTGTCTGTAAGAAAGCGAAAGGAACTGCCTACAATGACAAATCACTTACTGGGTGACGCGCGAGATTTTAAAATTTCATACCATTTGTCGGTATATTGTCAGAAATAAAACAATTTTTTGGTCCACTAGTTATTCAGCCTGTGTGGTTTATACTAAAACAATTATTCACCCCAATGTTGGTGAAAGTGATGTGTCCACTTCGGTGAATAATTGTTAAAGTGCCCCTAGGACGAAAATTTCATTTTCCATCTTTTTGCATTTTCGTGTAGAATATGACCTTCTTACTCATGTTACCAAATTTCAATCCTTTACGGCGATTGGAAGTATTTTTTTTTTTTAGCTTTTTATTCGAGATTTCACGGCCGCCATTACTTGGCCTTGTTCCGGAAGTTAAGGCTCAAATTACAGGAAGTGACGTCATTGGCTCAACACGAAAAATTCTAAATGGCTAATTTTCATATGGATTCTACTTCATAAACTGTATTCTGCTGTTGCGAACTAAAGTAGAATCCATATGAAAATTAGCCATTTAGAATTTTTCGTGTTGAGCCAATGACGTCACTTCCTGTAATTTGAGCCTTAACTTCCGGAACAAGGCCAAGTAATGGCGGCCGTGAAATCTCGAAGAAAAAGCTAAAAAAAAAAATACTTCCAATCGCCGTAAAGGATTGAAATTTGGTAACATGAGTAAGAAGGTCATATTCTACACGAAAATGCAAAAAGATGGAAACTGAAATTTTCGTCACCGGGGCACTTTAAATATAGCACATTTTTTATATGAATTTGTTACCAGCTTAAACATAACATTGGACAAAAGAGAAGGATGAGCGGGCACTTTTCTTGTACTCTTGTACTAATGAACTATGTATATCTTAATGAAAGCAAATAAAGCATTGCCAGGATAACTTTATTCAACTGATCCCTCATGCTGTCTTAATGGAAATGAGAAAGAAACGCCCACATACAGCTATACTAGCACCCAGTCAGCTTCGATCCCAAGTGCTAATCACGCTTATCGAGCGAGTCAAGCTGTCTGTGTGAGGCATGGGACCGAGCGCGGTAGCACGTCTTGCCGATTAGCTCAACGGGTGACTTCAAGTTCGTCCGCGCGGCAAGGACGACTGGGGACAAGGCTGGCACCAGGTGTCTCAACCCAATCTCGTACCCAGAGTTTTCAGGCTTTTTGGTCAGCGGGGCAACGCCGGGAAGACTCTGGGGACATCGATAAAATTCAATTTTTTTGATTGGCTGTTCCGTAACAGTTTCCATTGTTTTACCGCAGAAATCCTGCTGTGATAAAATTTGATGTCCCCAGAGTCTTCCTGGCGTTGCCCCGCTGACCAAAAAGCCTGAAGACTATGGGTACGAGATTGGTCTCAACCCAGAGCCGTTTGTCGGCTTTCAAAAGTGATGAGATTTTAGGATTTGGGCGACGATTATGCTGAGTTTATGAGACCGTGTGAGTTTTGTTTGAATGTTTATTTCAGTTCTTTTCTTGTTGTTTTGTTAGTTTCTCTTTTATTTTTACCAGTGCGCTCGGCAATCCCATTAGAAATTATAATTATAAAGTAGGATTTTAGGAAGATACGCTAATTAGCACCCGCTCTACGTAAGGGACTGTGCAATAATTATCAGGAGGGAGGGGGGGGGGGGGGGCATTACCTAAAATTGCTGCTAAGATAGAGGGGCTCAAAGTAAAATCACTCATTTGACAGAGGGGGGGGGGGGGGGCCTTAAGTTTTATTCGAAATGTAAATAAAGTTAAACTCAATAAAAGATTCTCAATACAGGCCTCATGATAGACTGTAACAAATATCAATACGAACAGCTGTTAAACGATTATCGAAAAAATTCCATCAAAATGAAAAGATAACTGATTAATTTTAACCCTTCTTCTATTTAATTAAGCTGACCCTATGTAAAGCAAAAATCATGTACTTGTTTTTCAGCATCCCCCGTAAAACAATGGGAATCAAACAGATCTCGTAGACAGGCTTTGTCGGTTTTTGATGTGAATAAAAGTAATGTTTCTTCACCGACTGAATCGATTTGCTGAATTTCATACATCTCTGGCTCATAACAAAGTTCAACAGGCTCTCCTCCCAAGGATCTAAATATAATGCAAGCCCTTTTTCGTCTGTTATTTGAAGCGTCCAATCTCCTGTTCTTTGATTTTTTTTCTCTGCTCCTTTCTCTTTCTGGCTCCCGAAATTTTGGATTTTGAGCCAGTGTGGTAAGCACCCCGGTACTTAGCAAATTATTTGTCTAAATCTTCAATCAAGCGATCAACATCCTTCTCGATACCAGATGTTACATAATAACGTTTGTCATTATTGAAGCTGTGATGGCAGCTCAGTCCAGGCTTGAGTTTACCAGTGTTTTCAGAGAAGAGGCTGTCGTGTGTGTTGGGGGGGGGGGGGGGGGGAGGGGTGGGGGATGCGACGTTATTTTTAACATAACAGAGGGGAGCTTAGAACTAATTTTTTAGTTTTGGAGGGGGGGTTCTGTCTAAGTTTTTGATAGATAACTCTGGTTTTTCAGCCCCCCCCCCCCCTCCTGATAATTATTGCACAGTCCCTAAACTCGCTACCAATTTACATTTTTTCTGATGACTTTGTATAAAATCGTTAGGCGTTTTCGACAACAATTCGGTCAAAACCCAGTTATAATATTTATTTAACTTTGCTTGTGGTATTAGTGTGAATCATTGAAGGTTTGCAAAAACTGAAACCCTCGAAATCCAGTCCAGAGAAAAAAGAACGGACCGGGGTTCGTACAGGGTCTAAAATTCTTGGGACAATGTGGAAATCTGCAAACACTACTCTTCCAGTCCTGGCAAAAGTATAAAAAAGGAAGATAAAGTCTGGAAGAAAGGCAAAAACGTCTGGAGTTTTATCAACGCTGTAACAGTGCTTTACTGCTAAACCGAGTGAAATTTTGTGTCACTTTGTCTGCCAGTCGAGTTTTATCTTAATTTGGTCTAAGTCAAAATGTTCCATCGCAGAATCGTGAGAATTTGCTCTACCCTACCTCATTGCTTTACCGTCTGGTATGTGTTTTGACTAATAACCTTGAGTCTGTAAAAAGAAAATAATAGTTCGTAAAAAGTCTCGAATTTTGCATACAAACTTTGTTTGAACCGTGACACTCATCCATAACACAAATTTAGGGATGCCAGTGAAAACCCAATTAAAGGCAATTAAAGTTGCGAAACAGCTGAACGTGCATTGTATATTTTCTGCTGTGTTTATGAGTAGAACCTACACTGAGCGACCAAGGAAGTTAAATTTACTGAAGGCCACATGGTTTTCACATCATGTCCCGTTCATTTGCGGGACCAACCGGTTGATGGTATCGACAGATAAAGAGCCTTAACAGAACAAATGGACACCTGGTTTTGGATTCTGGGATGGTTTCTTTCCATTCTAGCAATCGCTGGAAATGGATTTATTATTTTACTTCTCGGCAGCAAACGACAGCTCCGCACCAAAAACCAACGCCTCTGTCGTTTCACTTGCGTTGGCAATTTCTGTGTTGGGTTGAGCGTTATTCCTTTAAAGCACATCTGTGGTAATAGCTGTAAATGGCGCAAGAAAACTGAGGTTCCTTGGATGGAGTTGGTAAGGTGGCTGTTCGGTTACGCTTCCGTGACGAACTTATGCAGTCTAGTACTGGACCGCTACATCGCCGTCGTGAAGCCTTTAAAATACTTGACCTTCATGACAAGCCGACGCGTAAAGCAAAAGATTTTCTTTTCTTTCGCAATCCCAGTTGTTCATGACATTTTGCCGTTATCTTCACTTATTTCTTCAAAGCCTGTATTTTTGCATATTTTCAGTTGGTTGGGAATAATACTCTTTGAGTTCTCGCCATGTCTTATGTTAATATTCTGCGTCGGATCCATGGTAAATGTTGTTTTGAAGCAGTGCAGGGCTCGGGCAGCACGCATGTTGGTAAACGAGTTACGTTTTAACCACCGCGTTCCGTTTAAAACTAACGAGAAGGCTACAGTTAAAATAATGGGAATTGTTGTCGGTCTGTTTCTTCTATGTTACGGTATTTTCATTCGTTGTACCATCGTATCAGTCGTCTATTCCGCAAGCTGTGAAGACGTTGAATATAAACTACCTATTTTGGTTTTAAACTCCGCTGTTAACCCTTTTGTTTATGCTCTTCTCAAGAGAGACATAAATAACGAGTTTAAAAAAGTGACGTACGTTGTGACATTTAAGCGAGGCAAATGAACACATTGAATTGTTTGAGGTCTTCTACGAAAATTAAAACATTATACTATGATTTTAAGGTAAACTAGACGATCTATCGTTTATAGTAAGTATTGGTCCTAATTATACAAGTGTTATATCGGGGCGCCCAACGAGAACATTTAAGTGAAATACTTCAAATGTCGTTTTCTTCTTTCAAAGACCTTTTTCGTGCGTTGAAAGGCATATTTAATTTGTGTGGACTAACACAATTTGATCTATTCGAATACTTTAGCTGAATTACTCAGTCGCAGAAAATTTTAGGGAACAGAACCCGATCTCCCGAATTTTAGAAGCTGCTCGGGTTGGTTTTGCCAAAAATGCTAGCATACCTTATTTAGCGCTCTTAACGATATGTTTCATCCTTTCGAAAACAAAGGAAATTAATTTTTTCATGTTACTAAACTTTTAGGAAACTATACCCAAGCAAACGCTAGGTTTTAAAATTGAATTCGAATTTCTGACACGATTTGGGCCTTAAAATATATTTCATGGAAAGGAACCGTTGGGTGCGCCTGTTATCAAATATTAGAAGTAAGTTACATAAGTTTGTAGAAACATACAGAATTAACCGAAGCAAGGTCCTCTCTTGACCGAAGACAAAAATTTTTATGTTAAAAAATAGTACAGGGATCCTGTACATGCAAATCTAGCCACAGGAAAGTACTGCTCAGTAGCTTTCATTTGAATGGTCAAACTTTTACGAGTACACCCACAGGCTAAAACGTACAGCATAATAAACAGCACCACAGGAAAGTACTGCTTAGCAGCTTTCATTTGAATGGCCACACGTTATAGTTCCAACTGAAAGGTAAAACCACGCGATTGCAAACAAGGGAGAGTTGCCTAAAAGCCCGTGAGTAAAGTACAAGTCTCAAGTATTAATATCTGGAAACCACCTGTACAGAATAATATACACTGACTCAGAAGTTAGAACTGCGTCTCAAAATGAATACCCGGGGGGTTTAAAGAGCTTTCTACAATTTTTAGTTAATATAAATATATATTAAAAAGTTAATTAATAAATAAAATGTGAGGTTTAGATGGCGTTGTAAACATTCTCAAACTCAACGGAGGGTTCGAAGTTTGCCGCCATGGCGTGTGGGAGCGGTTTGTTGAATACCTTTTTTGCCCAACAACAGATATGTTTTCCAGAAACCACTTCCCTAAATTAAAACAAAACAGCATTTAACAGGATAGGCAACTGCAAAGACGTTACCGCCTTGTTGCCAAGCTGAATTAAGAGAAATGTGTAAAGGGAGGAGTTGGAAAGTGGGTAAAAAATAGTGAGTGGGAAGCTAGAAGAAAGGGAGTGGAAGGATTACACAGAAGCCATGAAACGGGATTTCGAACGGGACGGGACTTTGTTAAATGGAAGGGTAATGCAAATTACATGAAATATATAGAACATTTTCATATGAACATGAAGTAACATGGGGGTTTTGATATCTTTTGTTAAAAATGATGAAATAAGACATTCAATCAGCTGCCAAATAATTCTAGAATGACGAAAGGAACGAAATCAACTCAATTCTTGAAAGAAACAACTTGTGATCTGTTCTAGCGTATTTTGGAAACAAAAATGCGAGAACTTGAAAAACATTAGCCTAATATTTTTTCAAGTTTAAATACAAACCGGCCTACTCTGTCTCTGGCCAGAGGCACTAGTCGACAGTTTTATTGCACTGGGGTGATAATTTTTAACAAACTTGGCAATTATTTCGTTGTTTCTGCGGACAGTCAAACATTTTTGGGTTTTGAAATGACATCAAATTTTCGTGATACTTCCCCTTCAAAGATAAGATTGGACAAAAGAGAAGGATGAGCGGGCAGCTTTCTGGTACTAATGAACTATGTATATCTTAATGAAAGCAAATAAAGCATTGCCAGGATAACTTTATTCAACAGATCCCTCGTGCTGTCTTGATGGCCAACAGCAAGAAACGGCCACATGCAGCTATCAATTAAAGCAAGTGACACACTAGGACACCAACCCACGGCCTGGCCAGTACCTTACGCATGCGGACTGCCATATCACCCGGGCAGTGGCAGCAATGGACAGCTGTTTCGACCTTGTTAGGCCTCATCAGCATCGCATAGCCGTCGGGCACCGAGCGACCAGAAGGCCGTGTATCAGGCACCCATTACTACCGAGGTGGGTCTCCACAGCACACATGTGGTAGCTGTTGGCTGGGAACCGCAGGGCAGTTCTCTCACGGCATGCACTGGGAAGGTGGATCAGCCTTTAGGCCGACAGCTACCACAGCTACCACATGTGTGCTGTGGAGCTGTCGCTTAAAGGGGTGTTTTACACCCGCCTCGGCAGTAACACTGCCTTCTGGTCCTTCGGTGCCCGAGGGTTATGCCATGCTGATGAGGCCTTAGAAAGCCGAAACAGCTGTCCATGGCTGCCACAGCCCGGGTGATATGGCTGTGCGCATTCGTAAGGTACTGGCCAGGCCGTGGGTTGGTGTCCGAGTGTGTCACTTGCTTTAATTGATTGACATACAGCTATACTAGCACCAGGTTAGCCTCGTTCCCAAGCCTGATCATGTTTATCGAGCGAGTCGAGCTGTCTGTGAAAAGCTTGGGACCGAGCTTCCCGATAAGCTCAATCGGGTGACTTCGAGTTCGGCCACGCGCCTAGGAGGACTGGGGACCAGGTGTTTCAGTCCAGAGCTGTTTATCAAGTTTCGAAACTGATGGGATTTTAGGATTTCGGCGACGATAAATTATGCTGAGTTTTTGAAACCGTGTGTGTTTTCTTTTACTTTGAATGTTTATTTGTTTTCTTTTCTTGTTCTTTTGAGGGTTTCTCTTTTATTTTTACTAGCGCGCTCAGCAATTCCATTAAAAATCATGAGTAAAGTGGGATTTAGGAAAGATACGCTAATTAGTACCCGCTCTACGTAAACTCGTTATCAATTTACATTTTTCTGACGTCTTTGTATAAAATTGCTTTGCGTTTTCGACAACAATTCGGTCAAATCCCGGTTACAACATTTATTAAGCTTTGCTTATGCTAATGGCGTGAATCATTGAAGGTGCGCAAAAACTGAGATCGTCCAAAACTAGTTTACGTAGATTAGACCAGCTTAACCTACTACCTCTTGATTTTTGTAGCAAAACCATGATTTAGTTCTCCTATTTAAGTATAAAACTGAAACTGTTACCAGTAACTTTGGACGTAATATGTCAAAAACGAGGGCGAGTGCTTTATCACGGGTTCCAAATACTGAGAAACAGATGAAAGCACGAGGCCGCAGGCCGAGTGCTTTCATCTGTTTCGAGGTATTTGGAACCCGTGATAAAGCACGAAGCCCGAGTTTTTGACATGTCTTCTCAAATGAAACAATAAGAAATTAATCTTATTAAAATGCAAATGTTTGATCTCAGATGAAAAACATGTTTCATCTCAGATGAAAACCTGGTGGTGTTTCATCTGGTGTTTCATTGGGGTATCAAGATTCATCCACCTGACCGAAATGGAGGTCATTTATTGGCTTTTGACTGCATGAATTATTAATGAGTTTGAGAAGTTTCATTCAAACTGCCACTTGGCAGTATAGAACCCGTAATTTTCATCAAGCCAACTTTGACCTGCTTTCTAGGCACAATCAGGGATACTATTGTAATAGCTACTTTCCTAGGACTGTTAAGTTGTGGAACAGCTTACTTAATATACTTACGTCTAGCCAGGATCTCTTGTGGTTTAGAGTCCATCTTAACGATCACTTTAGAGGACTACTACAAACTTATAGTCCACCATGATTTGTCAATTATTTCATATATTACGCAGTCTAATTAATTCTATGATGAATTTTCTTTTTTTTTTTTCTTTTTTTTTTTTAGCCTAGGGGATACGTTACAAATGGGGCTCTGCCTGTTCGTCTCTCCGGTCACGCCACAGCATTGCTATTCTTCTTCTTTTTCTAATGTCATATGTCAATTTATGTATTTATTTCCTTGTGACGAATTACAATAAACTAAACTAAACTAAACTAAACTAGTCCACAGAACATGGAGAGACTGAAGCGGGATTCGTACAGGATCTAAACTTCTTGGGACAAACACTGGTCTTCCAGGCCTGGGAAAAGTATGGAAATTGAAGATAAAGTCTGGAAGAAAAGCAGAAAAGGCTGGAGTTTTTTCAACGCTGTAACAGTGCTTAATTGTTAAGCCGAGTGAAATCTTTGTCTCACTTTGTCTGCTAGTCGAATTTTATTTTTAACTCGTGAATGCGCGCATGCACAATGAACGAGTTATAGCGATAGCTGACTGTTGCCTTGGTTGGTTGGTCGGTTCTGTCGTTAACTTTTGGGCGTGCGCAGTGAATGAGTTTTAAATTCAATTAGTGGAAAAAACACGCGAACATTTATTGTTCACGGCGCTTCAGGATTTTCTTATTCAATATGTAGAGAATAATTTGACGATCATTTAGTGCAAGAATGGAGATTTTTCGTTAAATCTGAGCAAAGTTACAAGTTTTATTCAGTTTTTCAGAGTGTCCGGGGTCGTAAACTCAATTAGTAAAAAAAAAAAAAGACGTGAAAATTTTTTTCACGACCCTTCAGAATTCTATTATTCATTCTGTAGAGAATAATTTGACAATCATTTTAGTCTAAG
Source organism: Pavona decussata (assembly GCF_977016875.1). Taxonomy (NCBI): domain Eukaryota; kingdom Metazoa; phylum Cnidaria; class Anthozoa; order Scleractinia; family Agariciidae; genus Pavona; species Pavona decussata. The sequence goes on along the minus strand of NW_028145515.1, from coordinate 3,786,808 downwards.
AATGGAGATTTTTCGTTGAATCTGAGCAAAGTTATAGGTTTTTTCGTTTTTTTTCCATAAAGTGAGATTCTTTTGAGAATTACAAATAATTTAATTTAAAAGTAATTGTCGGCATGGACTTTGAATAAACAAGACGCTCTTTAGAGCTTTTACCTTCAGCACTAGGGGCCTTATTTATTGTAGGCCTCACCGATTTTTTAACCTATCCTCCCTTGGCGATTGAACTAACTGAATCGTTTTAGGCAGAAAGAATGCGTGATATTGCGCAACTTAAAATTTTGCCACCAAAAAATATTTCCCGCCAGAAAATGTCTTTAAAAAAACACAAAATCTACCAGGAAGTTAAAATAAAGTATGCCCTACAGTAATTTTGTAATTTTATTTTCCAAAAAAAAAAAAACCTTCACTTGCGCATCGGGCGAGTGATGGGCAGAATCCACTAGCCCGATCGCAAAATCCAGTAGCCCCGGACTATCGGACACGAATTTGCATGACGTAGCTGCACATGGCGTGCTTCTATGAACTTTTAATAAAAAAACACGTGATTTTTTTTAATCATTGCATCAGAATAATCTTATTCAATCTGTAGAGAATAATTTGACAATCATTTTTATAGTACAAGAATGGTTATTTTTCGTTATATAATCGGGCAAAGATATAATTTCTTTTAGTTTTCAAGGAAGTTTCCGTAGCAGTCTAAATTTCAATTACTATGTGTCATCTGCATTAACGAGTTGGCTCACAGGAGCCTTTGATTAATTTAGTCCCCTCCACCAATAAAAGAGCCTTCGTCCACCTTGGTTTCTCTGTGTGTTGCTTTTTTGTCTCTTTAATTAGCAAATTAACGGAGCAACTAGTTACGAAACTAAGGAAGTAACCTCGGGCGACGAAAATTTTTAAACTGTGCGTGAGAAATGCCCAAGGTATTTCAACCAACAGGTGCACATAAACAACTTCGAATTTCGAAATTTTAAAACGCCGCAGTAAAAGGGATATTTGTGCACGTTAGCACAGTTTGATGTGCTCGAATTCGTTAAGTGAACTTTTTCAGTGGCTGAAACTTTGAGGAAACAGAATCCGTTACCCCGAATTTAAGAGCTGCTGTTGGCTCTCTGAAAATCCCAGCCTACTTTATTTGGCACTGGAAACGACCTTTTCAGTTTCTCCTTCGAAAACGAAAGATTGAAGTGACATGTTGCCAAAGATATTAAACTTTAGTTAGTTTTTATGACAGTTAGATATAATTTATGTGGTGATTAAAGGCTCTCCGAAAAGATATTCATAGAAAAGAACCACTCAAGAAGTATAAGGCCTGGGTAAAGGGCTTTTTAAGAGGAAAAATCGTTTATTCGAGATAACTTGAACAAATTGAACGACTCTGAACTCAAATTTGGCAAATAAAAAGGTCTTATCATCTTTAAAAATTTTAAGCATATAAGCAGTGCTTTAGATCACGTGATTTGTCACGTGACCGTTTAGGCGGAAAAAGTAAAGATTTAATAGTAGGTAACGGTTTTAAGTGAAAAAAATCAATCTGTCTTATAAAAACGTTTTTTAAGAAAAATTAAATATCTCCAGCCCCTTAGGAATGATCGTCCATTGTTGTCTAAAAAAGATTTCTCAGGCCAAAGGTCATTTCTAAGTGGAAAATTCGACCTTTGATTGTTAAGAATTACTCGAATTCAAAAACTTGAGGACAATCATTCCAAACGTAGAATGTTCAATATTTTAAATCTACAGCAGAAACGGCAATTCACCTAAGAAAAACGTAAGAAAGAAAAGAAAGAAAATTCGCCACCGTATCACCGACTTACGAAACTTTCCTTTTTTGGCCACGTAATGCGTCACGTGATCAACTAAAATCATTAAGTTTTATGATCACGGAAAATTTCATCCTGTTGTAAGCAGACAAACGGAAGATATGTTGGATCATTCATAATTTCTGAACAGCCTTTAAACCCAGGCCTTTAACTGCTTGAGTGTCTTTCAGTGAGTGGGTGAACCTAAACCAGATGTCCAACTGATGCGAAAGACTGGTAACGAATGGGGGTACGGGGGAGGGGAGGGGTGCATTCACATCCCTAAATTTGTGTTATGGATGTGTGTGGTTGGAACAAAAGTTTGTAGACAAAATCCAAGACTTTTTTCAAACCGTTATTTTATTCTTCCAGCCGGTGATTAAGGTTATTCGTCAAAACGCATACCAGACGGTAACGCAGTGGGGTAGGGTAGAGCAATTCTCCCAAATCTGCGATTGAACATTTTGACAAAGACGAAATTAACATAAAATTCGACTAGCAGACAAAGTGAGAAAAGATTTCACCCTTTATTTTCCATTCTTTTTCCAGGTCTGGAAGACCAGTGTTTGCAGATTTCCACATTGTCCTAAGAAGTTTAGACCCTGTACGAATCTCGGTGCGGTCTCTCTTCTGAGGACTAGATTTCGCTGATTTCAGTTTTTGCGAACTTCAATGATTCACACAATTACCACAAGCAAAGCTAAATAAATATTGTAACCGGGTTTGGACCGAATTGTTGTCGAAAATGCCAAGCAATTTTAAACAAAGACGACAGAAAAATGTCAAGGGATAACGAGTTTAAGTAGAGCGGGTACTAATTAGCGTATCTTTCCTAAAACCCCACTTTACTCATGATTTCTAATGGGATTGCCGAGCGCGCTAGTATAAATAAAAGAGAAACCAACAAAACAACATGAAAAGAACTGAAATAAACATTCAAAGTGAAACAAATTAAAACACACAGTTTATAAGACTCGGCATTATCGTCGCCCAACTCCTAAAATCCCATCAGTTTCGAGACCCCACAAACGGCTCCGGATTGAGACACCTGGTGCCAGCCTTGTCCCCAGTCGTCCTTGGCGCGCGGATGAACTTGAAGTCACCCGTTGAGCTTATCGGGAAGATGTGATACCGCTCTTGGTCCCAAGCCTCACACAGGCAGTTCGACTCTCTCGAAAAGCGTGATTATGCTCGGGAACGAGGCTGACCTGGTGCTATTATAGCTGCATGTGGCCATTTCTTTCTGTTTGCCATTGAGACAGCACGACGGATCAGTTGAATAAAATTATTCTGGCAATGCTTTATTTGCTTTCATTGAGATATACATAGTTCAATAGTACAAGAAAGGTGCCCGCTCATCCTTCTCTTTTGTCTAATCTTATCGTTGAGCTGTTAACATATTGATATGAAAATGTGCTGTGTATGAATTTGCATTATCCTTCCATTTTACAAAGTCCCGTCCCGTTAGAAATCCCTTCTAGCCCACCCATCATTTTCTATCCTCTTTCCCACCCCTCTCTTTACGGATTTCTCTTAATTCAGCTTGGCAACAAGGCGGGAACGTCTTTGCAGTTGCCTATCCTGTTTAAAATGCTGTTTCATTTGATTTTAGGGAAGTGGTTTGTGAAAAACATACTTGTTTATGGGCAAAAAGGGATTCAACAAACCGCTTCCACGCGCCATGGCGGCAAACTTCGTACCCTCCGTTGATTTTGTGAATGGCTAAAACGCCATCTAAACCTCATATTTTGTTTATTATTTAATTTATTTAATATATATATTTCTATTCACCTAAAATTGTAAAAAGCCTCCTTAAACACCCTGGATATTCAAATTTCTGAAACGGAAATTACATTCCTGGACACTGGTTTATAAAGGCAACAGATTCAATTACCGAATCAGTGCTCGATATACGCACTCACCACAAAGCTACTGACACATTCCAGTACACATATTTCTCCTCGTGTCAGCCACCAAGAGTAAAAAGAGGTTTCATCAAAGGAGAGGCCCTCAGACTTCTCCGGACAAACTCAACAAAAGCAACATTTGAAGAAAAATCAAACATTTCGAATCACGACTTATCGAGAGGGAGTATCCAAAAACTCTATTGCAGAGAACTCTCTTAGAAGGGATTTTTGAGAATAGAAAACAGGCGCCCCTTCAACAAAAACCTCGCACAAACAAAAAAGAATCTTGCCTTTTGTCAAGCAATACCACCCATCAGTTACTAACTTGAAACAAATACTTATGGAAAACTGGCATTTAATAGAACGACAACCAAAATATATTGCCCAGAGAAATTTACAAAGAACCTCCTCTAATTTCATTCAAAAGAGGAAGGTCTCTCAAGGATATACTCGTGAGAGCAAAACTCTAAAAACAGCTAAAACACGCACGTGAGTGTCGCGCAGGCCTGTCCCTTTTTATAAAATATAAAAACCTCTTTAAACACCCTAGGTATTCATTTTCAGACGTGGTTCTAACTTGTGAGTCAGTATATATTATTCTGTATAGGTGATTTCCAGATATCAATACTGGAGACTTATACCTTACTGAAGGGCTTTTAGGCAACTCTCCCTTGTTTGCAATCGCGTGGTTTTACCTTTCAGTTTGAAAATTTGAAAGTGTGACCATTCAAATAAAAACTACTGAGCAGTACTTTCCTGTGGTGCTGTTTATTATGGTGTACAAGGTGGTTCTCGGTCTTGAGTCTGTGGATGAAATCCTAAAGTGTAACCATTCAAATAAAAGCTACTGAGCAATAAAGAATTATTCTTTTTTGTTGTGCTGTTTATTATGCTGTGCATGGTGGTTCTAACTTTGAGTCTGTGGCTGAAATCCTAAAGCGTGACCATTCAAATGAAAGCTACAGAGCAGAATTTTCGTGTGGTGTTCTTTGTTATGCTGATCAATGTTGTTCTAACTTTTGAGTCTACGGATCAAATCCTTAGAGTGACGATTCAAGTGAAAGTTACTGAGCAGTACTTTCCTGTGGCTAGATTTGCATGTACAGGATCCCTGTAGTATATTTTAACATATAATTTTTTTGGTCTTCGGTTAATTTTGTATGTTTCTACAACTTATGGAACTTACTATTAATATTTAATAACCAGCGCACACATCGGTTCATTCCCGTGAAATCTGTTGGAAGGCCTAAATCGCGTCAGAAATTCGAATTCAATTCTAAAACCTTGCGTTTGCATGGGTATAGTCTCCTAAAAGTTTAGTAATCTGGAAAAATTTATTCTTTTTAACTTGTTGTCGAAGAGATAAAAAATGTTGTTAAGAGATCTAAATAAGGTCACGTAACATTTTTGGAAAAACCAACCCGAGCAGCTTGTAAAATTAGGGAGATCGGGTTCTGTTCCCTAAAATGTTCTGCGACTGAAAAATTCGGTTAAAATATTCGAACAGATCAAATTGTGTTACGAACACAAATTAAATATGCCTTTTAACGCCTAAAAAAGGCCTTAAAAAAAACGACATTTGAAGTATTTCGCTTAAATTTTCTCTTCGGCGCCCTGAAATAACACTTAGTATGGTTAGCACCAATACTTACTATAAACGAATAGATCGTCTAGTTTACTTTAAAATCAAAGTATAATGTCAAGACCTAAAACAATTCATCAGGTGATCATTTGCCTCGCTTGAATGTCATAACAAAGTTCACATTTTTAAACTCGTTGTTTATGTCTCTCTTGAGAAGAGCATAAACAAAAGGGTTAACAGCGGAGTTTAAAACCAAAATAGGTAGTTTATATTCAGCGTCTTCACACTTTGCGGAATAGACGACAGACACGATGGTACAACGAATGAAAATACCGTAACATATAAGAAACAGACCCACAACGATTGCCATTATTTTAACTGTAGCCTTCTCGTGAGTTTTAAACGGAACGCGGTGTTTAAAACGTAACTGGTTTGCCAACATGCGTGCTGCCCGAGCCCTGCGCTGCTTCAAAACAACATGTACCATGGATCCCACGCAGAATATTAACATAATACATGACGAGAACTCAAAGAGTATTATGACCAGCCATTTAAAAATAGTCATAAATACAGGCTTTGAAGAAATAAGTGAAGATAACGGCAAAATGTCAGTAACAACCGGGATTCCCCAAGAAAAGAAAATCATTTGCTTAACGCGTCGGCTTGTCATGAAGGTCAAGTATTTTAAAGGCTTCACGACGGCGATGTAACGGTCCAGTACTAGATTGCATAAGTTCATCACGGAAGCGTAACCGAACAGCCACCTTACCAGCTTCGGCCAAGACGCCCGAGCTTGAGGCCATTTGCAGCTACTACCACAGAAGAATGGGAGTGGAAAAATGCTCAATCCAACACAGAAATCTGCTACCGCAAGTGAAACGACAAAGGCGTTGGTTTTGGTGCGGAGCTGTCGTTTGCTGCAGACAAAGAAAATAATAAATCCATTTCCAGCGATTGTTAGAATAGAAAAAAACCATCCGAGAATCCAAAACCAGGTGTCCATTTGTTCAGTTAAGGCCCTTTATCTGTCGATACCATCAACCGGTCGCTCCTGCAAATGAACGGGACATAATGTGAAAGCCACGTGCCCTTCTGTGAATTGAACTTCCTTGGTCGCTCAGTGTAGATTCTACTCATCAACACAGCGGAATATATACAACGCTTATTCAGCTGTTTCGCAACTTTAATTGCCTCTTAACATTTACAAATAAGAGAAGGAAGAGCTTGGGCAGCGTTTTTGATCATAAAGATATTAAACATACGTCAATGACAAATTATTATCGATGACAGTTGTCGTTTGATCACTTACCGGCTGACATTTTCACTCCTTTTTAATTTGCTCCACCAAGGAAAGAACCATCGCCCATGTTGGTTTCTCTCTGTGTTGTTTTTCGTCTCTTTAATTACCAAATTAATGGTGGAACTGGTAGGGTTACGAAACTGAGCAAGCAAACTTGACAGATAAACATTTTCAAACCGTACCTGATAAAAATGTCCAAGGCTTCCCAACCAACCGGGTGCACCCAAACAACATCCTCAGTTTCGAAATTTTAAAACGCCGCGTTTAAAGGATATTTGCGTACGTTAGCCCAGTTGATCTGTTCGAATGCTTCAGGTGAATTTTTCTGTTGCTGAAATGTTTAGGAAATAGAATCCGTCACCCCGAATTTACGAGCTGCTGTTGGCTTTCTTAAAATCACAGCTGACTTTGTTTGGCACTCGAAACCACCTTTTCAGTTTGTCCTTCGAAAACAAAAGGGATTATAATTTTCACATGTTTAAGAAAGACTGAAGTGACTTGTCACTGGGCAAAGATATATTGAACTCTAGTAAGTTTTCATCACAGTTAGATGTTAATTTCTTTGGTGATTAAGGCCCCCGAAAAGATATCATTTAAAAAGAACTTTTGGGTGTCTTGCAGCAGGTAAACTTGAAGCAGATGTCCAAATGATGCGAAAGACTAATAACGGAAGTGGGTACGGGTGGGGGTGCATTCACATCCCTAAATTTGTGTTCTGCCGACCGTCGCTCGAAGAAAGGTTTGTATGCAAAATTCAAGACGTTTTTCGAACCATTATTTTTCTTTTTCCAGACTCAAGGTTATTACTCAAAATACATAAAAGACAATATCGTAATAGGGTAGGGCGCAGCGATTTCTCGCGATTCTGTGAATGAACATTTCGACCAAGACGAAATTAAAATAAAATTTAACTACCAGACAAAGTGAGACAAAGATTTCACTCGATGTAGCAACTTAGTAAGCACTGTTACAGCGGTAAAAAAAACCCCTAGACTTTTTTCCATTTTTTTCCAGACTTAATCTTCATTTTCATACTTTTCCTAGGTCTGGAAGGCCAGTGTTTGTACGAACCTCCGCCTCTTTTCTGCGGATTAGTTTTCGAGGGTATCAGTTTTTGAGAACCTTCAATAATTCACACTATTAAATAGCATACCTCAGTGACCGACTATAGCGTAACGCGCAATCTGATTGGCTACACATGTGCCGTCTATCTATCGATCGATATCAAAATTTATGAAATAAAAATATTTTTTTTGCTTCATAGATCGATCACTGAGGTATGCTAAAACAATTAGACGGCTCGCTCTCGGTTTCTATCGCCTTTGATAGTTGGCTCGGGGCGAATCAGCCGATAAAAATCTCTAGCTCGCCGTCTAATGTGAATTATTGAAGGTTCTTAAAACTGACACCCTCGAAAACTAGTCCACAGAAGAGACACTGGTGTTCGTACAAATACTGGTCTTCCAGACCTGGGAAAAGTTTGAAAATGAAGATAAAGTCTGGAAGAAATGGAAAAAAGTCTAGAGATTTTTTTTTTATTACAGCTGTAACAGTGCTTACTAAGTTGCTACATCTATTGAAATCTTTGTCTCACTTTGTTTGGTAGTTAAATTTTATTTTAATTTGGTTCAAAAAACGTCTTGAATTTTGCATACAAACCTTTCTTCGAACCACAGTCATCCATAACACAAATTTAAGGATGTGAATGCACCCCCACCCGTACCCACTTCCGTTATTAGTCTTTCGCATCAGTTGGACATCTGGTTTAAGTTTACCTGCTGTAAGACACCCAAAAGTTTCTTTCGAAGAATATCTTTTTCTAGGGCCTTAATCACCACAGAAATTAACATCTAACTGTGATAAAAACTTTTTTTTTTTTTAACTGTGATGAAAACTTGCTAGAGTTTAATATATCTTTGCCGAGTGACAGGTCACTTCAGTCTTTCGTAAACATGTGACAATTGTAATCTCTTTTGTTTTCGAAGGGCAAACTGAAAAAGTGGTTTCGAGTGCCAAACAAAGTCAGCTGTGATTTTCAGAAAGCCAACAACAGCTCGTAAATTCAGGGTAACGGATTCTATTTCCTAAACATTTCATCAACAGAAAAATTCACCTGAAGCATTCGAACAGATCAACTGGGCTAACGTACGCAAATATCCTTTTAACGCGGCGTTTTAAAATTTCGAAATTGAGGAAGTTGTTTGGGTGCACCTGTTGGTTGGGAAGGCTTGGACATTTTTATCAGGTACAGTTTGAAAAATTTTATCTGCCAAGCTTGCTTGCTCAGTTTCGTAACTAGTTCCACCATTAATTTGGTAATTAAAGAGAGAAAAAGCAACACAGAAAGAAATCAACGTGGGCGATGGTTCTTTCATTGATGGAGCAAATTAAAAAGGAGTGAAAATGTCAGCCGGTAAGTGATCAAACGACAACTGTCATCGATAATAATTTGTTATTGACGTATTTTTAATATCTTTATGATCAAAAACGCTGCCGAAGCTCCTCCTTCTCTTATTGTAAATGTTAAGAGGCAATTAAAGTTGCGAAACAGCTGAAAGGCATTGTATATATTCCGCTGTGTTTATGAGTAGAATCTACACTGAGCGACCAAGGACGTTCAATTCACAGAAGGGCACATGGCTTTCACATCATGTCCCGTTCATTTGCGGGACCGACCGGTTGATGGTATCGACAGATAAAGAGCCTTAACTGAACAAATGGACACCTGGTTTTGGATCCTCGGATGGTTTCTTTCCATTCTAGTAATCGCTGGAAATGGATTTATTATTTTACTTGTCGGCAGTAAACGACAGCTGCGCACCAAAACCAACGCCTTTGTCGTTTCACTTGCTGTGGCAGATTTCTGTGTTGGGTTGAGCGTTATTCCTTTAAAGCACATCTGTGGTAATAGCTGCAAATGGCGCACGAAAACTGAGGTGCCTTGGATGGAGTTCGTAAGGTGGCTTTTTGGTTACGCTTCCGTGACGAACTTATGCAGTCTAGTACTGGACCGCTACATCGCCGTCGTGAAGCCGTTAAAATACTTGACCTTCATGACAAGCCGACGCGTTAAGCAAATGATTTTCTTTTCTTGGGCAATCCCAGTTGTCCTTGACGTTTTGCCGTTATCTTTACTTATTTCTTCTAAGCCTCTATTTTCAGATATTTTCAGTTGGCTGGGAATAATACTTTTTGAGTTCTCGCCATGTCTTATGTTAATATTCTGCGTCGGATCCATGGTACACGTTGTTTTGAAGCAGCGCAGGGCTCGGGCAGCACGCATGTTGGCAAACGAGTTACGTTTTAAACACCGCGTTGCGTTTAAAACTCACGAGAAGGCTACAGTTAAAATAATGGCAATCGTTGTGGGGCTGTTTCTTCTATGTTACGGCATTTTCATTCGTTGTACCATCTTGTCTGCCGTCTATTCCGCAAGGTGTGAAGACGCTGAATATAAACTACCTATTTTGGTTTTAAACTCCGCTGTTAACCCTTTTGTTTATGCTCTTCTCAAGAGAGACATAAACAACGAGTTTAAAAATGTGAACTTTGTTGTGACATTCAAGCGAGGCAAATGATCACCTGATGTATTGTTTTAGGTCTTGACATTATACTATGATTTTAAAGTAAACTAGACGATCTATCGTTTATAGTAAGTATTGGTGTTAACTATACTAAGGCCCGGTTCATACGTCGAACTTTACATGAGCCGAACCTAATAATTTGTTTCGGCGCATGTAAAGATCGACGTATGAATCAGTTAGGATCGACAGATTTTTATTTGGGTCGACCCGCCGTTCTATTCGACTGCGCCAGTCGAATAGAACGGCAAAAGTTCGGCTTCGATTCAGACGTCGAACTTTTCATGTGCCGAACCAAATGCATACGTTACGTATAAATTATATAAATTATATCTATCCCAGAGGTCTGCGCGTTCCATCGACTTGGCATGCGCAAAGGACTTCATTCTGAACAAGATGGCAGGAAAAGAGGAATGTGCTTGTTCTTCTTGTTTCGAAACAACTGAATATACTTGTCTGAGATGCGAAAGATTGAAAAAAAAAAAAAAAGAATCTATTCTTGAAGTGCACACGCACTTCAAACCGACAGAAACTTTCCAATACAGGCTATATCAAAGGCGAAGCGTCAAGACTTCTCAGAACAAAATCTTCAAAAACAACATTTGAAGAAAACATTATTCTATTCAAACAGAGATTACGCAATAGAGGTTAACTCGATAACCTTATAATAAAACTCTTTCAGAAGTCGACCTCCGCGAAAGAATGTCGGCACTACAAAACAAACTAAAAACGCGCACAAACATTTTGAAGTTTGATATGGAATATCGCCCTTCTTTGCCTAACCTTAAACAATTCAGATGAGTAAATACAGGAGGCATAATCAGGGATGGAGACCGTAAGCGTGGGGTCCACGCTTACCCATGAGTTGTACCAAAAAAATCTATTTTTAGAAAAAATTGCCCCCCCCCCCCCCTTCTCACGTCATAAACCCGCGTGAATACACGCAAATTTGCGTGGGGCTACTACCTTATATGTGACACGGAAAGCAGCTGAGAAAAAATTCACTAAAGATAAAATAGTCCTTACCTGTCTGAGTACATGTCCGTAGAGTGTAAGCTTTTTTCATTCATTTAACAGTAGCAACGCACGCAGCGCCACCGTTTTGGCGCCTTTTTGACTTTACTGTGAGAGTCATGTGATCAATAGGCCGCCTATTCCAACTTTTCCCGTCTTCTTTCAATTGTTACCTTTTCTTTGTGAGAGTCTAATTCCTTAAATGTTGGCACTGAGGAGATATTCCCTGGCAGAATTTTAAAATTTGGACGCCGTTTTGAACAGGTGGAAAAAAATTTCAATTTCTCCACGCGCGATCCTGGCCGTTTACACGCGTGCGCCCACGCGCGTATGGCGCAATTTTTTTCTAAAAATAGATTTTTTTGGTACAATACATGGGGACGGGCCCACAAGTCAAATTGGCATCTCGTTACGGTCTCCATCCCTGATTATGGCTCCTGTTAAATGACACTTGATAGAAAATCTGCCTCTGCTAAGGGAGATCTAAAAAAAACCCTCCTTATACTTTCTTACAGAAAAGGGAGATCTTTGAAAGACGCACTCGTGAGAGTAAATTAGCTTTGAAGGTCATATTCTTCCTATCTCGCTCAGTAGGAGCCGTGTTTGGCCTGTCTTCATTATTTTACCAAACAAGCTCTTCCATGTCAGAATTCATCTTTCCCGCCATTTTGAATCTTGTTGAGTAAAAACAACAGCCGCTGACCACGAAAATCTACTTTCTCACTTTAGCTTTCATTAAGTTCGACTTCAGTTAGGTTCGACGTCTGAATCAACTGCCGAACTTAATTATTTGGGTCGACCTTAATAGGGATTAGGTTCGGCTCATGTAAAGTTCGACGTATGAACCGGGCCTAAGTGTTATTTCGAGGCGCCGAAAGAGAAAATTTAAGCCTTTTTTAGGCGTTAGAAGGCCTGCATATTTAATTTGTGTACGTGACACATTTTGATGTGTTCGAATATTTTAACTGAATTTTTCATTTGCAGAACATTTTAAGGAACAGAACCCCATCTCCCGAATTTTACCAGCTGCTCGGGTTGGTTTTTCCAAAAATGCTACGTGACCTTATTTAGGTCTCTTAACAACATTTTTCATCCCTTCGACAACAAGTTAAAAGGAATTAATTTTTCCAGGTTACTAAACTTTTAGGAGACTATACCCATGCAAACGCTAGATTTTAGAATTGAATTCGAATTTCTGACGCGATTTACGCCCGTCCAAGAGATTTCACGGGAATGAACCGATGTGTGCGCTGGTTATAAAATATTAATAGTCAGTTACATAAGTTTGTAGATACATACAGAATTAATTGAAGACAAAAAAAGTATATGTTAAAATATACTACAGGGATCCTGTACATGCAAATCTAGCCACAGGAAAGTACTGCTCAGTAACTTTCACTTGAATGGTCACTCTTAAGGGTTTGATCCATAGACTCAAAAGTTAGAACCACCTTGTTTAGCATTGCAAACAACACCATAAGAAAGTTCTGCTCAGTAGCTTTCATTTGAATGGTGACACTTTAGAATTTCATCCACAGACTCAAAAGTTAGAACCACTTTGTACAGCACAATAAACAGCACCACAGGAAAGTAATTCTAAGTAGCTTTCATTTGAATGGTAACACTTTAGGATTTCATTGACAGACTCAAAAATTTGAGCCACCTTATACAGAATAATAAACAGCACCACAGGAAAGTACTGCTATGTAGCTTTCATTAGATTGGTCATACTTTATAATCTTGAAAGTGAATGGTAAAACCACGCGATTGCAAACAAGGGAGAGTTGCTCAAAAGCTCGTGAGTAAGGTATAAGTCCAGATATCAATATTTAGAAACCACCTGTACAGAATAATATGCACTGACTCTGCTGTTAATCCAGGGTGTTTAAAGAGCTTTCAAGCTCTTATAGTAAATAAAAATATATATATTAAACGAATTCCTGAATAAATAAAATATAAGATTCAGATGGCGTAGTAAACAATGGAGGGTTCGGAGTTTGCCACCATGGGGTGTAGAAGCAGTTTGTTGAATCCCTCTTTGCTCATCAACAAGTATGTTTTCCAGTAACTATTTCCCTAGATTAAAATAAAACAGCATTTTAAACAGGATAGGCAACTCCAAAGACGTTACCGCCTTGTTGCTAAGCTGGATTAAGAGAAATCTGTTAAGGGAGGGGTACGATACGAGACGATAAGTTTATTTAGAGACGGTAATTCTACCAGCTTTATATATTAGTTATCATCACCTTACAATGTATGTACCTAACTACAATTATAAAAGTTAAAACAAATAAAACAACAAATGGTGCTTTTCTTGGTAGCCGTGGAAAAAGTAGAAAATGGTGGGTGGGAAACGAGACGTAAGTGGTGGAAGGAATACACAGAAGCCATAAAACGGGATTTCTAACGGGACGGGACTTTATTACATGGAAGGGTAATGCAAATTCATATACAGCTCATATTTCATATGATTATGTCAACAGCTAAAAATATAAGACTAGACAAAAGAAAAGGATGATAGGCACCTTTCTTGTCCAATGATGAAAGCAAATAATGCATTGCCAGGAAAAGTTTATTCAACTGATCGAGATCCGTCATCCTGTCTTGATGGCCAACAACTAGAAACGGCCACATACAGCTATACTAGCACTAGGTCATTGCTTGACGTTTTGGCAACAATTCGGTCGACACCCGCTTACAATATTTATTTCGCATGGTTGTGTTATGTTTCCTAATAGTATGAATCATTTGAATTTCGCAAAAACTGAAATCCTCGAAAATTAAAAGTAGTCCACAGAAGAGAGAGCGGGGGTTCGTACACAGTCTAAATAAAATTTTTGGGAAAATGTGGAAATCTGCAACAAATAGTCTTCCATTCCTGGGAAAAGAATGGTAATTGAAGATAAAGTCTGGAAGAAAGGCAAAACAGTCTGAAGTTTCCAACGGTGTACACAACAGTGTTTACTGAATTGCTAAGACGAGTAAAATATTTGTCTCACTTTGCCTACTAGTCGCATTTTATTTTAATTTGGTCTCTGTCAAAATGATCAATCGCAGAATCGTGAGAAGGCACCCTACCCTAACCCATTACGTTACTATCTGGTATGTGTTTTGAGTAATAACGTTGAGTCTGCAAAAAGGGAAAAAATGGTTTGAAAAAAGTCTTGAATTTTGCGTACAAATCTATCTTCGAACCACAGTCACCCAAAACACAAATTTAGGGATGTGACTGCAACCCCCCCTCCCTCCCCAACCCTCCCCCTATTTAAGTACATTGAAAAAACATTTCTGCGGTCAGATTTAAGATTTCCGATTTAAAAGCGATTTTTTTGTACTCCAGTCAAACCAACCTGTTCCGGAATATAGGGTCAATCGAACGCATGCACCCTTAGGTTCACCCACTCGCTGTAAGACACCGAATGGCTCCTTTTGACGAACGTCTGTTTGGAATGCCTTAATCAAGGCATAGTTAATTTGTGTACGTAACACAATTTGATCTGTTTAAATATTTTAACTGAATTTCTCAGTCGCAGAAAATTTTAGGGAACAAAACCCGATCTCCCGAATTTAAGAAAGCTGCATGGCTTGGTTTTTCCAAAAATGCTAGCTGACCTTATTTAGCTCTCTTAACAACATTTTTTACCCCTTCGACAACGAGTCAAAAGGAAAACTTTAAGGAAACTATACCTAAGCAAACGGTAGTTCTTAGAATTGAATTCGAATTTCTGACGCGATTTAGTCCTTTCAACAGATTTCACGGAAATAAACCGTTGTGTGCGCCGGTTATCAATAGTAAGTTACGTAAGTTTGTAGAAACCGACAGAATTAACCGGAAAACTTATATGTTAAAATATACTACAGGGATCCTGTACATGTAAATCTAGCCACAGGAAAGTACTGCTCAGTAGCTTTCATCTAAATATATGTTCAAACTTTTACGAGTTTACCACAGGCTCAAAAGTTAGAACTACCTTGTACAGCATAATAAACAGCACCACAGAAAAGCACTGCTGAAGTAACTTTCATTTGATTGGTCACACTTTATAATTTTGAGACTGAAAGGTAAAACCACGCGATTGCAAACAAGGGAGAGTTGCCTAAGACCCGTGTGTAAATAAGTCCCCAGTATTAATATCTGGAAACCACCTGTACAGAATAATATGCACTGACCCAGAAGTTAGAACCACGTCTCAAAATGAATATCAGTGGTGTTGAAAGAGCTTTTAAGCTTTATAGTAAATAGAAACATATATTTAGTAAATAAATTAATAAATAAAATATGAGGTTTAGATGGAGCGTAGTAAACTGATTCAAAAACTTAACGGAGGGTTCAAAGTTTTCCACTTTGGCGTGTGGGACGGATTTGTTGAATAACTCTTTGCACAACAACAAGTATATTTTCCAAAAACCACCTCCCTAAATTAAAACAAAACAGCATTTAACAGGATAGGCAACTGCAAAGACGTTCCCGCCTTGTTGCTAAGCTGAGTTAAGAGAAATCTGTAAAGGGAGGGGTGGGAAAGCAGGTAAAAAACGGTGAGTGGGAAGCTAGAAGAAAGGGGGTGGAAGGATTACAGAGAAGCCGTGGAATGGGATTTCTTATAGGACGGGACTTTGTTAAATGGAAGGGTAATAGAAATTAATATATAGCACATTTTCCTACAAATATATTAACAGCTGAAAGATAAGATTAGACAAAAGAGAAGGATGAGCGGGCACCTTTCTTGTACTAATAAACTATGTATATCTTAATGAAAGCAAATAATGCATTGCCAGGATAAATTTATTCAACTGATCCCTCAGGCTGTCTTGATGACCAACAGCAGCAAACGGCCACACACAGCTATACTAGCATCCAGCTCAGCCTCGTTCCCAAGCACTAATCACGCTTTTCGAGCGAGTTGAGCTGCCTGTGTGAGGCTTGGAACCGAGCGCTTTATCGCGTCTTCCCGATTAGCTTAACGGGTGACTTAAAGTTCATCCGCGCGCCAAGGACGACTGGTGACAAGGCTGGCACCAGGTGTCTCAGTCCAGAGCCGTTTGTCGGGTTTCGTAACTGATGGAATTTTTAGGATTTGAGCGACAATAAATTATGCTGAGTTTTTTTAAACCATGTGTGTTTTGTTTGAATGTTTATTTTAGTTCTTTCCTTGTTGTTTTGTGGGTTTCTCTTTTATTTTTACTAGCGCGCTCGGCAATTCCATTACAAATCATGAGTACAGTGGGATTTGAGGAAGATGCGCTAATAAGTACCCGCTCTACGTAAACTCGTCATCAATTTACATTTTTTTGACGTCTTTGTATAAAATTGCTTGGCGTTTTCGACAACCATTCGGTCAAATCCCGACTAAAACATTTATTTAGCTTTGCTTATGTTAATGGCGTGAATCATTGAAGGTGCGCAAAAACTGAGATCCTCAAAAACTAGTCCACAGAAGTGAGACTGTACCGGGGTTCGTACAGGGTCTAAACTTCTTGGGTCAATGTGGAAATCTGCAAAAACTAGTCTTTCAGGCCTGGGAAAAGTATGGAAATTGAAGATAAAGTCTGGGTGAAAGGCAAGAAAGTCTGGAGTTTTTTCAACGCTGTAACAGTGCTTCATTACTAAGCCGAGTCAAATCTTTGTCTCACGTACTTTGTCTGCTAGTCGAATTTATTTTAATTTCGTTTTTCTCAAAATGTTCAATCACAGAATCGTTAGAAGTTGCTCTTCCCTATCCCATTAAGTTTATGTCTGGCATATGTTTTGACTAATAACCTGATAATAATAATGGTTTGAAAAAAAAGTCTTGAATTTTGCCCAAAAAATTTTGTTCGTACCACAGTCATCTATAACGCAAATTTAGGGATATCACTGAACTCTCCACTCCCCCCCCCCTCCCCCCCGTACCCCCTTCCGTTACCAGTATTTCCATCCGTTGGATATCTGGTTTACCTGCTGTAAGACACCAGATAGTTTGTTTTTGATGAATATCTTTTCAGACGGCTTTAATCAACACAGAAATTAACATCTGAATGTGATGAAAACGCTTAATGTCTTTGGTAACAAATTACTTCGGTCTTTCGTAAACATCTAAAAATTGACCCCTTTCGTTTTCGAAAGACAAACAGAAAAAGATGTTCTGAGTGAACAATAAACGGTCGCATTCTTTTGGGGCTAATCTAGCTTTTCTAATTCCGGTTTAAGAGTAACAGATCAGAATACACGGAATTTAAATTTTGAGAAGAATGCTCATAAAATCAGGAAATGAAATACCCACGGCGGAGGTCAACTGAGATGTTCGAGAAGCGGACTTTGAATTAGATACTCTAGATCCCTCGCCAAAATCTAGGTCCTATCGGGTCGGGTCTTGTTTCTTTTTACATAGTATAGTTTGATGTTTTTTTTTTAATTAGGTAAATAGCAGCAAACGAATGATACTATTGTAACTTGATGAGATTTTTTTAACTTTTTCTTCAAAAAATTGTGCTTAAAAATAGTCTCTTTTTAATCGAAAAGAATTGTACATAGGTTTAATAGCTCTTTTCTCTACTTTTAACCTGTAAATGACATTTTACTTGAAATATTTTAATAAAGAGGCTATTATTATTTAATAAAAAAGAAATTATTATTAATATCATCAATTATTATTATTATTACTATTATCATTATTATTATTATTATTATTATTGTTATTATTATCATTATTTAACTATAAAAGTTAACGCTAAAAGAGAACGACGTTTCGACCGTCCGACGGTCATTTTCAAGTTCAAAATGAGAAGTAAAATATGTGCTTATATACAATTGTGAAAAAACTAATGAGATACTGACTTAAAAAGCTCTAAGATATTCACATCTAAACAATATAAAAAAATAATAGCGTGAATGATAAATACAAAGGAACACTAAAAACGATAAAAGGTATTTAAAAGGTATTTAAAAGTGAAATAATTAAACAAATAACTTCGCGCGGATCGAGTCGCATTGTTTGTGTAGTTTCGGCTTTAGGTCGCGAATAAACAACATCTCGAAGATCAAGCAGTCGAGTTTGTTCTGACGTTTTTTCAGGAATTTAAAGTTGCTTTTAATGGTCTCTCTGGGATCCTGTCCATGCTCGTCCTTTACGTGATTGCCAATTGCTGATCGCTTGTGTTCCTCCACACGTTGATGTAAGTGTCGACTCGTGAAGCCAACATAGTCTGCATCGCACAGACCACATTTGAAATAATAAACAACGTTTTGTTGATTCACAATTGGAGGTTTATGTTCCTTTGGTTTGATTTTGCTTTTAATCTTCTGACTTGTGTAGACAGGATGGACATCAGCATCACTCTGTTGATAATTTCGTGAAGGAGACACAGTGTGGAGTTGGCAAAAGTCTTCAGAATTTTTATCGGGAAGGGAAGTTTCGCTCGATGAAAATATTAATTTATCTAAAAAAGCTCTGTCAACCCTGTTTTCACAAAATTAAAAATATTTAAGAATTGCAGTCTTAAATGGAAAAGAGTCTATCTTCGCAGGAGCTTTCGTTGGCTGAGACAAAATTGAAAGAGCTCGCAGGTCTACGCATTGAATGGCCAAATTTCCCGAGCCTATCGGTGCAAACTGCTTTTCGCCCAAGTGGTACCACAAATGGCTGGAGCATTCCTTACAAAATTTCTCACTTGGAATAAAGTACAGTAAAGGACATCTCTCTCAGCTCCTTTAGCTTTGCGATGTAAGGCAGCAAGAAGGCCTCTATTTCATGTATGTTGATATCTGAGTAGCAGTGTAAAATATGTTCTTTCTGTTTGAGTTCACTTCAATGATGTGATGACAGGATCCACCGCATCTCTAAGGAATCTGAAATTATATCTCGTTTTCTCTGTTGCTGTTGCTGTCAGTGCAACTATGAGTACGGAATCATGGCACTTAACATACCTAGGAACAGGTCTAAAAATAATTATTTCCCTATGAATGTTATTAATTATTAACACGTTTAATATGCAGTTGTTTTGCAACATCCATTGTCTGATTGATTGTTTTTTTCGGGGGGGGGGGGGAGGGGGTGGTTGCGGAATTTGAGAAATTACCCACTTGAAAGTGGAAGAGGGCAACACGAATAATTTACATGTGGCTGCACTGTCATCCCTTCAAATCTAATACCTGAAAATGAAAATACTGAAAATATGAAAATTCCTTAAAATTGTATATAATTTTGTCATAATAGAAATTGCATTCGACATTTGGTCTTTTTTAGAACAAATTTTTAATTTACTTAATATTTGGAACACTTATTGAACCCAATGAATTTAAAATAAGTCTCTTGAAGGCTACAGACACATAACATGACTAAACACACAAATGTCAATGTGTAATATAATAAGTGAATGGGTTAATGTTAGCTGAAGTCAACAATGGGTAAATTTATAGCAGAGATGGATAATCCAACCCGATGAATCTGTATGGTAGTTAATTTGCAGGCATATAAATACTAGAGATGGAGTATTACTAGTTTGTCTGATAATCAGTCATCTGTGTATAACATTATGGACACAGATTATCCTTCTAATGCTATTCATGTACTAAAATTATTAAAAGCATAATTGTTAATAGAACTGAGTGGAGTGCAAAGTTCAATATTTAGTAATTTATTACACCCATTTTGAAATCACATTTCTTGTTGTCAATGGTAATATTGATCTGCTGCAAGTAACCCAATTTTTAAGTTATTATTATTATTATTTCATTTTATTTTCATGGGCTAAAGGGAAGCGCTTTGGAGTGCGGTTCACGAATAAATCGCACTGATGAGAGCCAATCAGATTGCAAGGATCACCCGTCCAGTGATTTTAAAAAAGGCGTAATAAACATAGAAGCAAATTATTGAATGATCCATCAGATGATCCATCTGTATTACAAATCGAGCCCTAGAAACACAAGTTCTTTCCTAAAAATGCGAACGTACTGTAGTCATTTAATTTGCATAACATTGTACAACTTTTATATAATGACAGATTAACCCTCACAGGTTTGCATAGTGTAATTTAGGCAGATCACAAAGAATATAGTTCTAGAGTATCTGTATGTTTATTGCGAAAAGAAGTAGAATAAAACTTGTTACCATTCTGCAATGAGATGTGCCTCATCAACTACAGCTGCCGGCTTTGATCTTTTCCCTAATCTCAACACTGTCCAAAACCTTCCTGTTTTTTTTTTTTTTTTTTTTTTCAATTAACTTAAATACACTTAATATTCCATCCATTTGGGATACAGAGAAGTCTAACGATTCGCCTCAAAGAATCATTGCAGATGGAAATTTCATGCTGTCAAGTTTGATATCTGATCCCGCATCAGTGCATTCAACGGCGATGCGACCAAAATGATGGAGTCATTGACCTCCATGAGTCAAAACAAAGGGCAGAAGCTGGAATATTAAGGATTTGTCGAAAGCAGAGACACCTGACACATCCCTCCTTTTTTCAGCAATAATTGTAATTGCGTTCCCAAGCTGCTCACGAAGAGAAATCGATTCCAAAATAAGAAGACGCAGAACATTCGCCAGTATCTCAATAAACTTATGGCTTCTGGCAGCCGCCTGGTTATTCTCAGTAAATTTAATGACATTTCAAGACTTCATACATGAATACCGGAAGTCCTAGAATCTAGGACTTCCGTAATCCTGTGTTCCCAGAGCCACTTGGTCCTCGTGCCCAGCCTCCAGCGACCTAAGAGGACCAAGCGGCTCTGGGGACGAGAATGAGACACCTGGTGCCAGCCTCGACACCAGTAGTCCTTGGGGCGCGGCCAAACTTCAAGTCACCCGTTGAGCTTATCGGAAAGACGCGCTACCCCGCTCAGTCCCAAGCCTCACACAGGCAGCTCGAACCGTTGGATAAGCGTGATTAGGCTTGGGAACAAGGCTAGCCTCCTGGTAGTATAGCTGTATGTGTTTTTTTCTTGCTGTTGGCCATCAAGACAGGATGACGGATCAGTTAAATATACTTATCCTGGTAATCCTTTATTTGCTTTTGTCATTAGTACAAGAAAGGTGCTCGCTTATCCTTCTCTTTTGTCCAATCTTATCTTTCAGCTGATAGCATATTGATATAAAAATGTGCTACATATGAATTTGCATCACCCTTCCATTAATAAAGTCCCGTCCCGTTAAAAATCCCGTTTCATGTCTTTTGTGT
Organism: Pavona decussata; assembly: GCF_977016875.1. Classification (NCBI taxonomy): domain Eukaryota; kingdom Metazoa; phylum Cnidaria; class Anthozoa; order Scleractinia; family Agariciidae; genus Pavona; species Pavona decussata. The sequence continues at coordinate 3,765,467 of NW_028145515.1, read as the reverse complement.
ATTACCATTTTCTACCCTTTCCACGCCCACCAAGGAAAGCAGCATTTATTGTTGCAGGTTTTTTTGTAACTGTAGTTAGATACTAGATACATTGTTAGTTGATGATGATTACTATACAGCTGTTTCGACAAAGGTTGTCCAAAAAAGCGTAAAAGCGTACGCGACAATGCCGAAAGGTAGTTTGGGAAATACCCAATAAATTTCAATAAAAGCTCAAAATCCATATTGCCTCGACCGTGCAGCGAAGACTTGAGATGACTGGCGATATGGAATCTGAGCTTTTATTGAAATTTATTGGGTATTTTCCAAAATACCTTTCGGCATTGTCGCGTACGCTTTTACGCTTTTTTGGGCAACCTTTGTCGAAACAGCTGTATATAGCTGATGGAATTACCGTGCCAAAATAAAATTATCATATGGTATCCCTCTCTTAACGGATTTCTCTTAATTTAGCTTAGCAACAAGGCGGTAACGTCTTTGCAGTTGCCCATCCCGCTTAATATACTGTTTCGCTTTAATTTAGGGAAGTGGTTTCTGGAAAACATACTTTTTGATGGACAAAGAGGAACTCAACAAACCGCTTCCACACGCCATGGTGGCAAACTCCAAACCCTCCATTGTTTACTACGCTATCTAAATCTCATATTTTATTTATCAATTAATTTGTTTAATATACATTTCTATTTACTATACGAAAAGCTTAAAAGCTCTTTAAACACTCAATGGTATTCATTTTGAGACGTGGTTTTAACTTCTGAGTCAGTGCATATTATTCTGTACAAGTGGTTTCCAGATATAAATACTAGAGACTTATACCTTACTCACGGGCTTTTAGGCAACTCTCCCTTGTTTGCAATCAAGCTGGTGGTTTTACCTTTCAGTTTCAAAATTATAAAGTGTGACCAATCAAATGAAGGCGAGTACCTTCCTGTGGTGCTGTTTAATATACTGTACAAGGTGGTCCTCACTTTTGAGCCTGTCGGTGAACTCGTAAGAGTGTGACCATTAATTTAGATGAAAGCTACTGAGCAGTACTTTCCTGTGGCTTCATTTACAAGTACGGGATCCCTGTAGTACACTTTAACATATAATTCTTTTGTCTTCGGCTAATTTTGTATGTTTCTACAAACTTATGTAATTTACTTAAATATTTATTAACCGGCGCACCCAACGGTTCATGTCCGTGAAATCTGTTGGAAGGCCTCAATCGCATCAGAAATTCGGATTGAATTCTAAAATCAAGCGTTTGCTTGGGTATAGTCTCCTAAAAGTTTAGTAAAATTTAAAACTTAATTTCTTTCAACTTTTTTTCGAAGAGATTAAAAATGTCGTTAAGAGAGCTAAATAAGGTCTGCTAGCATTTTTGGAAAAAACCAAGCGGAGCAGCATGTAAAATTCGGGAGATCGGGTTCTGTTTCCTAAAATTTTCTGCGACTGAGAAATTCAGATAAAATATTCGAACAGAATAAATTGTGTTACGTACACAGATTGAATGTCTTCTAACGCCTGTAAAAAGCCTTTGAACAAAACGGCGTTTGAATTATTTCACTTACATTTTTAACGTTGGGCACCCCGATATAACACTTAATATAGTTAGGACCAATAATTACTATAAACGATAGTTGTGTTCATTTGCCTCGCTTGAATGTCACAACATAGGTCACTTTTTTGAACTCCTTTTTTATGTCTCTCTTGAGAAAAGAGTAAACTAAAGGATTAACAGCAGAGTTTAACACTAAAATTGGTACTTTAAATGCATCGTCTTCACACTTTGCGGAATAGACGACAAATACAATGGAACAACGAATGAAAATACCGTAACATACAAGAAACAGCCCCACAACGATTCCCATTATTTTAACTGTAGCCTTCTCATAAGTTTTAAACGGAAACCGCTGGTTAAAACGTAACTCGTTTGCCAACATGCGCGAGCCCTGCGCTGCTTCAAAACAACATGTGCCATGGATCCAACGCAGAATATTAACATAATACATGGCGAGAACTCAAAGAGTATTATGCCCAGCCAGTTGAAAATATTCATAAATACAGGCTTTGAAGAAATGACATAAGATAACGGTAAAATGTCAAGAGCAACTGGGATTGCCCAAGAAAAGAAAATCATTTGCTTAACGCGTCGGCTTGTCATGAAGGTCAAGTATTTTAAAGGCTTCACGACGGCGATGTAGCGGTCCAGTACTAGACTGCATAAGTTCGTCACGGAAGCGTAACCGAACAGCCACCTTACCAAATCCATCCAAGGCATCTCACCTTGAGTGCGCCATTTACAGCTATTACCACAGAAGTACTTTGAGGGAATAACGCTCAATCCAACACAGAAATCTGCCAACGCAAGTGAAACGACAAAGGCGTTGGTTTTGGTGCGGAGCTGTCGTTTGCTGCCGACAAGGAAAATAATGAATCCATTTCCAGCTATTGTTACAATGGAAAGGAACCATCCTAGAATCCAAAACCAGGTGTCCATTTCTTCAGTCAAGGCCCTTTATTCGCTCCTGCAAATGAAACATGATGTGAAAACCTCGTGGTCTTCTGTGGATTGAACTTCCTTGGTCTTTCACTGTATATTTAATCCATACACACAGCGGAATATATTCAATGCACATTCAGCTGTTCGCAACTTTAATTACCTCTTAACATTTACAAATTAGAAAAGGAAGAGCTTGGCCTCCGTTTTTGATTATGGAGATATTAAAAATACGTACAATAACAAATTATTGTCGATTATTTTGACTCCTTTTTAATTCAGTCCTCCAACCCCTCCACTAAAGAAAGAAAGAACCATCGTCCACCTTGTTTTTTGTTTTCGTATGTTACTTTCCCTCTCTTTAATTCCAAATTAATGGTTAAACTAGTTACGAAACTAAGCAAGTAAACTTGGCCGACAAAATTTTTTAAGCTGTGCGTGAGAAATGCCCAAGGCTTGCCAACCAACAGGTGCACCCAAACAACTTTCTCAATTTCGAAATTTTAAAACGCCGCCTTAAAAGGGATATTTGCGTCCGTTAGCCCAGTTGATCTGTTTGATCTGAATGCTTCAGGTGAATTTTTCTGTTGTTGAATTTTTTAGGAAACGGAATCCGTTACCCCGAATTTACGAGTTGCTGTTGGCTATCTGAAAATCCCAGCTAACTTTATTTGGCACTCGAAGCGATCTTTTCAGTTTGTCCTTCGAAAACGAAAGGGATTATAATTTTCACATGTTTACGAAAGACTGAAGTGACCTGTTACCTGGCAAAGATGTATTGAACTCTACTAAGTTTTCACCACAGTTAAAAAAAAAAATTATAAAAAAAAAAAATTTTCATTACAGTTAGATGTTAATTTCAATGGTGATTAAGGCCCTCCGAAAAGATGTTCATCGAAAGGAAATATTGGGTGTATATGTCTCACAGGAGGTAAGCCTAAACCAGATGTCCAACTGATGCAAAAGACTGGTAACGGAAGGGGGTACGGGGGGGGGGGGGGGGGTGCATTCACGTCCTTAAATTGGTGTTATGGATGACTGTGGTTCGAAGAAAGGTTTGTATGCAAAATTCAAGATGTTTTTTGAATTACTATTTTCTTATCTCCAAACTTAAGGTTATTAATCAAAATACATAAAAGACAGTATTGTAATAGGGTAGGATGCAGCGACTTCTCACGATTCTACGATTGTGACATTTCCACCCAGATGAAATTAAAAAAAAATTGACTACCAGACAAACTGAGAAAAAGATTTCACTCAATGTAGCAACCCAGTAAGCACTGTTACAGTGGTGAAAAAACTCCAGACTTTTTTTCATTTCTTTCAGACTTTATCTTCATTTTCATACTCAGTTCCCAGGTCTAGAAGACCAGTGTTTGTACGAACCCCCGTCTCTTTTCTGTGGACTAGTTTTCGAGGGTGTCAGTTTTTGAGAACCTATCACACTATCAGCAAATATAACACAAGCAAAGCTAAATAAATATTGTAACCAGGTTTTAACCGAATTGTTATCGAAAACGCCAAGCAATTTTATACAAAGACGTCAGAAAACTTTAAATTGATAACGAGTTTACGTGAAGCTGGTACTTATTAGGGTATCTTCCCTAAATCCCACTTTACACGTGATTTCTTATAGGATTGCCGAGCGCGCTAGAATGCAAACTAAAGAAATCCGCCACCGCAAGTGAAACGACAAAGGCGTTGGTTTTGGTGCGGAGCTGTCGTTTGCTGCCGACAAGGAAATAATAAACCCATTTCCAGCGATGATTGCTAGAATGGAAAGAAACCATCCTAGAATCCAAAACAAGGTGTTCATTTCTTCAGTTAAGGCCGTTTATTCACTCCTGCAAATAAAACATGATGTGAAAAATTGTGGCCTTCAGTGAATTGAACTTCCTTGCTGTGTGTATGCTCTTCATACACACAGCGGAATATATAAAATGCACATTCAGCTGTTTCGCAACTTTAATTGCTTCTTAACATTTGCAAATTAGAAAAGGAAGCGATCGGTCTCCCTTTATGAAGATATTAAAAATACGTCAATAACAAATTTTTATCGATGAAAAGACGTCGCATGATCACTTACCGGCTGACATTTTTACTTCTTTTTTAATTTAGTCCTCCAACCCTTCCACCAATGAAAGAACCATCGTCCACCTTGGTTTCTCTTTTTCTTGTTTTTCTCTTTAATTACCAAATTAATGGAGCAACTAGTTACGAAACTGAGCTAGCAAACTTGTGAGATAAAAATTTTGAAACTCTGCCTGCTGAGAACGCCCAAGGCTTCCCAACCAACAGGTGCACCCAAACAACTTCTAAATTTTGAAATTTTAAAACGCCGCCTTAAAAGAGATATTTGTGTACGTTAGCCCATTTTGATCTGTTCGAATACTTTTTATTTATTTTTTTTATTTAATTCAATATTTATTCAGGGGCATCCAATTTAGCAGAGCTAGTTTAAATGGAGCCCTGACACAGTACAAGACAAAACATTGAAACATAAAAAAACTAGACAAATAATTAAGTTATAAATGCAGCATGTGCCGCAGGCGTTATTGCTTAAGATGGCACTTAAGTTTAGTTTTAAACTCACTGAACGCCTCTACCTGTCTAATGGTCAAGTGAAATTTTTCAGTTGCTGAAATGTTTAGGAAACAGAATCCGTTACCGCGAATTTACGAGCTGCTGTTGGCTCTCTGAAAATCCCAGCTAACTTTTGGGCGGATTCCTTTTGGAAGCTATTCCGTTTTCGGAATGAACGGAATGTCATTCTGTTAATTCTGCTCCCGATAGCAGAATGAACAGAATAAAAGGAATACGGTTTACTCGGAATAGACAGAAAACGCGTTCTTTTGGGAATTTTTTGGCGGGAAATCCTACGCGGCCGCTCGCTCGCAGACATAGTAGTTCTCAGGTCACCTCCGCCATGTGTATTCCGCTTCATATTGTGTAGTGGTTCAAAAAAAAGTTTGTATGCAAAATTTGAGACTTTTTTCAAACCATTATTTTCTTTTTGCAGACTCGGTGTTATTAGACCAAACAAATGAGCGACTTCTCACGATTCTGCGATTGAACATTTTGACTAAGACGAAATTAAAATAAAATCCGAATTGCTGACAAAGTGAGACAAACATTTTACTCGGATTAGCAATTTTAAAAGCACTGTTACCGCATTGAAAAAACTCCAGACTTTTTTGCCTTTCTTCCAGACTTTATCTTCAATTCCCATACTTTTCCCAGGCCTTGAAGACTAGTGTTTGCCGATTCCCACGTTTCTCCAAAAATTTTAGACTCTGCATGTGATGAGGTCCAGACCTGTTTCTCTTCTGTGGACTAGTTTTCGCGGATTTCAGTTTTTGCGAACCTTCAATAATTCACACCAGTAGCAAACATAACACAAGCAAAGCTAAATAAATATTTTAAGCGGGTTTTGACCGAATTTGTTGTCAAACACACGAAGCAAAAATACAAAGACGTAAGAAAAAAAAGGAAATTGATAACGAGTTCACGTAGAGCGGGTGCTAATTAGCGTATGTTCCCTTAATCCCTCTTTACTTATGATTTCTAATGAGATTGCCGAGGTCGCTAGTAAAATTAAAAGAGAAATCCACAAAACAACAAAAAAAGAAAACAAATAAACATTCAAACAAAACACACATGGTTTCAAAAACTCAGCATAACTTATCGTCGCCCAAATCAGCCTAAAATCCCATCAGTTTCGAAACCCGACAAAAGGCCCTGAACTGAGACACCTGGTGCCAGCCTTGTCCCCAGTTATCCTTGGTGCGCGGCCGAACTTGAAGTCACCTGTTGTGCTAGAAAATCCCTAATTAACAATGACTGGAACCAGGTTTGTGAGCCCGCGAGAATTGGCACCCCCACCAAATCCATGTTTTCGCCAAAACCGATGGGCTCTGAAATCTGGTTCCAGTCCTTGTTATTTAAGGTCTTCCGTTGTGCTAATCGGGAAGATGCGTTTAAGCGCTCGGTTCCAAACCTCACAATGGAAGTTCGACTCGCTCGAACAGCGTGATTAGCACTTGGGAACGAGGCTGACCTGCATGCTAGTATAACTGTATGTGGCTTTTTCTTGCTGTTGGCCATCAAGACAGCATGAGGGATCAGTTGAATAAAGTTATCCTGGCAATGCTTTATTTGCTTTCATTAAAATATACATAGTTCATTAGTACAAGAAAGTTGCTTGCTCATCCTTCTCTTTTGCCCAATCTTATCTTTGAGCTACATGTATGAAAATGTGCTATATATGAATTGCATTACCCTTTGATTTAATAAAGTCTCGTCCCGTTAGAAAACCCGTTTCCCGCTCCTGTGTATGCCTTCCAGCGCCTTTCTTTTAGCTCCCAACCCACCATTTTCTACCCGATTTCCCACCCCTCCTGTCAGAAACCTGTAAATTGATAAGGAGTCTACGTAGAGCGGATAGTAATTAGTGTATATCCCTAAATCCAACTTTACTCGTGATTTCCAATGGAATTGCCGAGCACGCTGGTAAAAATAAAAGAAAAATCGACAAAACAACAAGAAAAGAAAACAAGTGAACATTCAAACAAAACACACAAAGTTTCAAAAACTCAGCATAATCGTCGCCCAAATTCTAAAATCCCATCACTTTCTAAACCCGACAAACGGCTCTGGACTGAGACACCTGGTGCCAGCCTAGTCCCCAGTCCTCCTTGGCGCGCGGATGAACTTAAAGTCACCCGTTGAGCTAATCAGGAAGACGCGATAAAATGCTTGGTCCCAAGCCTCACAAACGCAGCTACACTCGCTCGAAGAGCGTGCTTAGGGTTGAGAACGAGGCTGAGCTGGATGCTAGTATAGCTTTATGTGTTTTTTTTCTTGCTGTTGGCCATCAAGACTGCACGAGGGATCATTTGAATAAATTTATCCTGGCAATGCTTTATTTGCTTTCATTACAGTGTAAGACATACATAGTTTATTAGTACAAGAAGGTGCCCGCCCATCCTTTTCTTTTGTCAAATCTTGTCTTTCAGCTGTTAGCATATTCATATGAAAATGTCCTATATATGAATTTGCATTACCCTTCCATTAAACGAAGTCCCGTCCCATTAGAAATCCCGTTTCACGGCTTCTGTGTATTCCCTCCACCCCTTTCTTCTAGCTTCCCACCCACCATTTCCTACCCTTTCCATGCCCACCAAGAAAAGCAGCATTTGTTGTTTTATTTGTTTTTCCTATTTTAATTACATAGATACATTGTTAAGTGATGATGATTAATATATATAGCTGACGGAATTACCATGTCTAAATAAAGTTATCCTATCGTACCCCTCCCTTAACAGATTTATTTGAATTAAGCCTTGCAACAAGGCGGTAACGTCTTTGCAGTTGCCTATCCTGTTTAAAATGCTGTTTCATTTTAATCTAGGGAAGTGGAAAACATAATTGTTGATGGGCTAATAGGGACTCAACAAACCGCTTCCACACGCCGTGGTGGCAAACTCCGAACCCTCCATTGTTAACTACGCCATTTAAATCTCATATTTTATTTATTAATTAATTTACAAAAGCTTAAGAACTCTTTTAACACTCTATCGTGGTTTTGCCGTTCAGTTTCAAAATCCTAAGGTGTGACCATTCAAATGAAAGCTACTGAACGGTACTGTACTGTTTATTATGCTGTACAAGGTGGTTCTAACTTTTGAGTCTGTGGATGAAATCCTAAAGTGTGACCATTCAAATGAAAGCTACAGAGCAGTACTTTCCTGTGGTGCTATTTCGCATGTACAGGATCCCTGTATTATATTTTAACACATATATATTTTTTTGCCTTCAGTTAATTCTGTATGTTTTCTACAACGTTGATGTAACTGACCATTAATATAACAGGCGCACCCAACAGTTCATTTCGGTGAAATCTTTTGGAAGGCCTAAATCGTAAAGAAATTCGAACTGAATTCTAATAACTAGCCTTTGCTTGGGTATAGTCTCCTAAAAGTTAAGCAACATTTAAAAATTAATTCCTTTTGTTTTTGAAGGGATGAAAAATGTTGTTCACGGACGACGAAATATTACAAGTCAGCTAGCATTTTAGGAAAAACCAACACGCAGCTTATAAATTCAGTTCTAGCCAACCACGCAGTCATTTTTAGGGAACTCATATTACCTCCTTCCCAGAAAACGACTGTGTGGGAGGCCAGTAAAATTCGGGATATCGGGTTCTGTTCCCTAAAATTTTCTTCGATTGAAAAATTTGGCTCAAGTATTCAAAAGTATCAAATTGTGTTACGTGCACAAAAAGGCATTTTAAGGCCACAAACGGTCTTTGTAAACAGAAGACGACATTTGAAGTATTTCACTTAAATATTCTCGTTGGGCGCTCTGGTATATAATACTTAGTATAGTTAGCACCAATACTTACTATTAACGATAGATCGTCTAATTTTCCTTAATCGTAGTATAGAAAACCTCAAACAATTCAGTGTGTTCATTGGCCTCGCTTGAATGTCACAACAAAGTTCACTTGTTTAAACTCGTTATTTATGTCTCTCTTGAGAAGAGCATAAACTAAAGGGTTAACAGCGGAGTTTAAAACCAAAATAGGTAGTTTAAATGCTTCATCTTCACACTTTGCGGAATAGACGACAACTAAGATGGTACAACGAATGAAAATACCGTAACATAGAAGAAAAAGACCCACAACGATTGCCATTATTTTAACTGTAGCCTTCTGGTGAGTTTTAAACGGAACGCGGTGGTTAAAACGTAACTCGTTTGCCAACATGCGTGTTGCCCGAACCCTGCGTTGTTTCAAAACAACATGTATCATGGATCCGACGCAGAATATTAACATAAAACATGGCGAGAACTCAAAGAGTATCATGACCAGCCAATTGAAAATATCAGCAAATATGGGCTTTGAAAAAAAAAGAAAAGATAACGGTAAAATGTCAATACCAACTGAGATTGCCCAAGAAAAGAAAATCATTTGCTTAACGCGTCGGCTTGTCATGAAAGTCAAGTATTTCAAAGGTTTTACGACGGCGATGTAGCGGTCCAGTACTAGACTGCATAAGTTCGTCACGGAAGCGTAACCGAACAGCCACCTTACCAGCTTCGGCCAAGACGCCCGGGCTTGAGGCCATTTGCAACTACTACCGCAGAAGAATGGGAGTGGAATAACGCTCAATCCAACACAGAAATCTGCCACCGCAAGTGAAACGACGAAGGCGTTGGTTTTGGTGCGGAGCTTTCGTCTGCTGCCGACAAGGAAAATAATAAATCCATTTCCAGCAATTGCTAGAATGGAAAGAAACCATCCTAGAATCCAAAACCAGGTGTTCATTTGTTCAGTTAAGACTGTTTATTCGCTCCCGCAAATGAAACATGATGTGAAAACCTTGTGGCCTTCTGTGGATTGAACTTCCTTGCTCTCTCGCTCTAGATTTAACTCAGTCACACAGCAGAATATATTAAATGCTTTTTCGCAACTTTGATTGCTTCTTAACGTTTAGGGAAGATCTTGGCCTCCCCTTTTGATTATGAATATATTAAAAATACGTCAAAAGTAAATCATTATCGCTGAGAGTCCGTCGTTTGATCACTTACCTGATGACATTTTGACTCCTTTGTAATTTAGTCCTCCAGCCCCTCGACCAATGAAAGAACCATCGTCCACCTTGGTATCTCTGTGTGTTGCTTTTTCTATCTTTAATTACCAAATTAATGGTGGAACTAGTTACGAAACTAAGCAAGCAAACTTGACAGATAAAATTTTTTAACTGTGCCTTAGAAATGTCCAAGGATTCCCAACCAACAGGTGCACCCAAACAAGTTCTTCAATTTCGAAATTTTCGAAACGCCGACGTAAAAGGGATATTTTTGCACCCTAGCCCAGTTTGATCTGTTCGAATGTTTTAGGTGAATTTTTCAGTCGCTGAATTTACAAGCTGCTGTTGGCTATCCGGCCGAAAATCGAAGCTAACTTTATTTTGCTCTCGAAACGATCTTTTCAGTTCTGTCCTTCGAAAACGAAAGGGATTAATTTACACATGTTAATTTACTAAAGGCAGAGGTGACATTTTACCAAAAATGTCAGTTAAACTCTAGTTTTTCATCACAATTAGATGTTAATTTTTGTGGTCATTTAAGACCTTCCAAACAGGTATTCAGCAAAGAGATCCATTGAATGTCTTTCAGTGCGTGGGTGAACCTAAACCAGATGTTCAACTGTTGCGAAGAACTGGTAACGGAAGGGGATACAGAGGGGGAGGGGGAGGGTGCATTCACATCCCTAAATTTGTGTTATGGATGTCTGTGATTCGAACAAAAGGTATGTATGGTAATTTCAAGACTTGTTGCAAGACATTAGTTACTTTTTTGAGACTCTTTAGCCTGTATTAGTCAAAACACATATTAGACAGTATCGTAATGGGGTAGGGTAGAGCGACGTCTCACGATTCTGTGATTGAGCATTTTGACTAAGACAAAATTAAAATAAAATTCGACTAGCAGACAAAGTGAAACAAAGATCTCACTCGTCTTAGCAATTCAGGAAGCATTGTTACAGCGCGGAAGAAACTCCAGACTTTTTTGCCTTTCTTCCAGACTTTATCTTCATTTGCCCTGGAAGACTAGTGTTTACAGATTTCCAAATTTTCCAAGAATTTGAGAATGTACGAACCCCTTGATCTCTCTTCTGTGGACTAGTTTGCGAGGATTTTAGTTTTTGAGAACCTTCAAAAGTTCACACTATAAGCATTATAACATAAGCAAAGCTAAATAAATATTGTAACCGGTTTTTCACCGAATTGTTGTCGAAAACCCCGGGGAGGGGAGGGGGGCGGTAATCAACAGATGCTTAGGAGGGGAGGTGCAGCCCGGGCGTTTAAACCCTGACCCTGTTTAAGACACAATTCTCTGATTTCCCTATCCTGTTTAAGACAGAATTCAAAATTTTCAGACAATCAGACATTTAACCTAAAACCATACCCTGATTAAGACTACTAGAATGAAATAATACACTAGTTTCTTACTGTATTTTAATGCATTGGCAATGAATAACAATAGCGTCCATTGGCGGTCCTTTGCAGATTACTTTTACTTCATTGAAATATACTTCGTTCTTCAAAAGCCCAATAAACAGAAATCTACTCTTATCCTGTTTAAGCCATTAGGTCATGTAGTGATACCCTCTTTAAGACAGAAAGTGATGAAATAGATACCCCGTTCAGGACAAAACACTCTGAAAACCATACCCTATTTAGCCGCACGTCCCCGTTAAGGCCACCTAAGGGAGTACCTCCCCCCCCCCCCCTAACCCCCAGGTCGAAAACGCCAAGCAATTTTATACAAAGACGTCAGAAAACTGTAAATTGATAACGAGTTTACGTAAAGCGGGTACTAATTAGCGTATCTTCCGTAAATCCAACTTTACTCATGATTTCTAATGGGATTGCCGAGCGCGCAAGTAAAAATAAAAGAGAAACCCACGAAACAACAAGAAAAGAAAACAAATAAACATTCAAACAAAACACACACGGTTTCAAAAACTTTGCATTATCGTCGCACAAATCCTAAAACAGCTAAAATCCCATCAGTTTTGAAACCCAACAAACGGTTCTGGAGTGAGACACCTGGTGCCAGACTTGTCCCCAGTCGTCCTTGGGGCGCGGATGAACTTGAAGTCACCCGTTGAGCTAATCGGGAAGACGCGATAAAGCGCTCGGTTCCATGCCTCACAAACGCAGCTACACTCGTTCGAAAAGCGTGATTAGGCTTGGGAACGAGGCTGATCTGGATGCTACTATAGCTGTATGTGGCCGTTTCTTGCTTTTGGCCATCAAGATAGCACGAGGGATCAGTTGAATAAAGTCACCCTGGCAATGCTTTATTTGCTCTCATTAAGAATATTATACATAGTACAAGAAATGTGCCCGCTCATTCTTCTCTTTTGTCTAATCTTATCGTTGAGTTGTTAACATATTAAGCTGAAAATGTGCTATATATGAATTGCATTACCCTTCCATTTAATAAAGTTCCTTTCCGTTAAAAGTCCCGTTTCATGGCTTCTGTGTAATCCTTCCACCCCTTTGCTTCTAATCTCCTAGCGACTATTTCCTATCCTAGTTTCCCAGTTTCAAGAAGCACTTTAAACACGGCCTCCAAGAAAAGCAGTATTTATAGTTTTAACTTTTTTTCTTTAATAATTGTACTTAGATAGATGCATTGTTAGTTGATGATGATTAATATATAGCTGATGGAATTACCGCCTCTAAATAAAGTTAACGAATTCGTAATTCAGCTTGACAAAAAGGCGATAACATCTTTGCAGTTGCCTATCCTGTAAAATCTTGTTTTGTTTTGATTTAGGGAAGTGATTTCTGGAAAACATACTTGTTGATGGGCAAAAAGGGATTCAACAAACCGCTTCCACAAGGCATGGCGGCAAACTTTGAACCCTCCTACATTATTCGTCACGTGTGATTATAAAACAAACTAAATATTATTATAGTTTCGCTTAATTTTTGTTTTGGCTATTTATAATTTCTTTTTGGCATAACCGTTTCACCTGAACAGAACAGTAATTCAATAGTGTGACGTGGTTCTAACATCTGAGTCAGTGCATATTATTCTGGTTTCCAGATATTAATACAGGAGACCTATACTTTACACACAGGCTTTTAGGCAACTCTCCCTTGTTTGAAACCGCGTGATTTGCCTTTCAGTTTCAAAAGTATAAAGTGTGACCAATCAAATAAAAGCTACTGAGCAGTTCTTTCCCGTGGTACGGCTTATTATGCTGAGCTGAGGTGGTTCTAAGTTTTGAGTCTATGGATGAAATCCTAAAGTGTGACCATGAATGAAAGCTACTGAGCAGTACTTTCTATGGTGCTGTTTGTTATGCTGCACAAGGTGGTTCTAACTTTTGAGTGTGTGGATGAAATCCTAAAGTGTGACCATTCAAATGAAAGCTACTGAGCAGTACTTTCTATGGTGCTGTTGTTATGCTGTAAAAGGTCGTTCTAACTTTTGAGTGTGTGGATGAAATCCTAAAGTGTGACCATTCAAATGAAAGCTACTGAGCAGTACTTTCCTGTGGTGCTGTTTATTGTGCTGTAGAAGGTGGTTTTAACTTTTAAGTCTGTGGATGAAATCCTTAAGTGTGACCGCTCAAGTGAAAGCTACTGAGCAGTACTTTCCTGTGGTGCTGTTCAATATGCGGTACAAGGCTGTTCTAACTTTTGAGTCTGTGGATGAAATCCTATAGTGTGACCATTTAGATAAAAGCTACCGAGCAGTACTTTCCTGTGGCTAGATTTGCATGTATACAGGATCCCTGTAGTATATTTAAGCATATATATTTTTTTTGTCTTCGTTTAATTCTGTATGTTTCTACCTTGAACTTATGTAACTTGCTATTAATAACCGGCACGCCCAACAGTTCATTTCCGTGAAATCTGTTGGAAGGCCTAAATCGCGTCAGAAATTCAAATTCAATTCTAAAACCTAGCGTTTGCTTGGGTATACTCTCCTAAACGTTTAGTAACATGGAAAAATGGAAAAAATAACTCCTTTTGTTGTCGAAGGGATGAAAAGTGTTGTTAAGAGAGCTAAATAAGGTCAGCTAACATTTTTGGAAAAACCGTCTCGAACAGCTGGTAAAATTCGGGAGATCGGGTTCTGTTCCCTAAAATTTTCTGTGACTGAAAAATTCAGCTAAAGTATTCGAGCAGTGTACACAAATTAAATAACACTTATCAGCACTGAGACACACGTACCATCGCACAACATATCACCCGGGCAGTGGCAGCCATGGACAGCTGTTTCACCCTTATTGAAGCTCATCAGCATGGCATGGCCGTCGGGTCAAGGAGCGGGAGTAAACCCGCGTATCGGTGACCCTTTACTGCCAAGGCGAGTGCATAGCACTCCTTTAAGCGCCAGCTCCACCGTAGGCAAGTGGTAGCTGTTGGTTGGGAACTACAAAACAATTCTCCCACGGCAATGCGTATGGAGATATTTATTTTGAGCACACAGGTCTGTAAGTGATCCCATCTCCATAGGTGTTGTCGTGGGAGAACTGTTATGCAGTTCCCAACCAACAGCTACCACTTGCCTACGATGGAGCTGGCGCTTAAAGGAGTGCTATGCACTAAATTCATGACTTTTTGCGAGACTCAAGCCTGTATTAGTCAAAACACATACTAGACAGTATCCTCATAAGGTAGGGAAGAGTGACTTCTTACAATTCTGTGATTGACCATTTTGACTAAGACAAAATTAAATAAAATTCGACCACCAGACAAAGTGAAACAAAGATTTAACTCGTGTCAGCAATTCAGTAACCAATAATACAGCGCTGCAAAAACTTAAGACTTTTTTTTCCTTTCTTCCAGACTTTACATTTATTTGGCCTGGAAGACTAGTGTTGCAGATTTCTACGTTTTTCCATGAATTTTAGACCCTTTACCAATCCCGGTCTCTCTTCTGTTAGCTTGTTTTCGAGGATTTCAGTTTTTGCGAACCTTCAATGATTCAAACTATTACAAACATAATACAAGCAAGGCTAACTAAATAATGTAACCAAGTTTTGACCTAATTGTTGTCGAAAACGCCAAGCAATTTTATACAAAGACGTCAGAAAACTGTAAATTGATATAACGAGTTTACGTAGAGACGGTACTAATTAGTGCATCTTCCCTTAATCCCACTTTACTTATGATTTCTAATGGGATTGCCGAGCGCGCTAGTAAAAATAAAAGAGAAATCCACAAAACAACAAGAAAAGAAAACAAATAAACATTCAAACAGAACACACACGGTTTCAAAAACTTTGCATTATCGTCGCCCAAATCCTAAAACAGCTAAAATCCCATAAGTTTTGAAGCCAAAACAAACGGCTCTGGACTGAGACACCTGGTGCCAGCCTTGTCCCCAGTCGTCCTTGACGCGCGGATGAACTTGAAGTCACCCGTTGAGCTAATCGGGAAGACGCGATAAAGTGCTCGGTCCCAAGCCTCACACAGGCAGTTACACTCGCTCGAAAAGCGTGATTAGGCTTGAGAACGAGGCTGAGCTGGATGCTAATATAGCTGTATGTGGCCGTTTCTTGCTATTGGCCATCAAGACAGCATAAGGGATCAGTTGAATAAATTTATCCTGGCAATGCTTTATTTGCTTTCATTAAGATATACATAGTTCATTAGTACAAGAAACGTGCATAGTCATCCTTCTGTTTCGTCCAATCTTATTCAACTGTTAACGTATTCGTATGAAAATGTGCTATATATGAATTTGCTTTACCCTTCCATTTAATAAAGTCTCGTCCCGTTAGCAATCCCGTTTCATGGCTTCTGTGTAATCCTTCCACCCCTTTCTTCTAGCTTCCCACCCACCATTTTCTCCTCTTTCCATGCCCACAAAGAAAAACAGCATTTGTAATTTAATTTGTTTTTCCTTTTTTAATTCTAGTAAGGTAGATACATTGTGAGGTGATGAGAATTAATATATAAAGCTGATGGAATTACCGTGTCTAAATAAAGTTATCCTATCGTACCCCTCTCTTAACAGATTTAATCTTAATTCAGTCTCGCAACAAGGCGGTAACGTCTTTGCAGTTGCCTATCCTGTTTAAAATGCTGTTTCATTTTAATCTAGGGAAGTGGAAAACATAATTGTTGATGGGCTAACAGGGACTCAACAAACCGCCTCCACACGCCATGGTGGCAACTGCTCCGAACCCTCCATTGATAACTACGCCATTTAAATCTCATATTTCATTTATTAATTGATTTACAAAAGCTTAAAAACTCTTTTAACACTCCATCGTGGTTTTGCCGTTCAGTTTCAAAATCCTAAGGTGTGACCACTCAAATGAAAGCTACTGAGCAGTAATTTCCTGTGGTGCTATTTCGCATGTACAGGATCCCTGTATTATATTTTAACAATATTTTTTTGCCTTCAGTTAATTCTGCAGGTTTTCTACAACGTTGATATAACTGACCATTAATCAATTTAATTTAACCCTTATCGTACTGACTTTAAGATCCGGTTACAATCACTCAGACGGACTTTTTTTACAATAGTACACTTGTACTAAACAGGGGCGCCTTTCTCCAGCGACGAAATCTTAACTTTTGTTCAAACCTCAACAAGCTATATATCAAATTAAAGCTTAATAAATTGCCTTACCGATTATAGTGATAAAAACGAATTTTGCTTAAAAACTGCTTTCAAACTCCAATTGTGGAATACCATTTGTTTAAATAATTGACAAAAATTATAGAAAAACAAAAAATAATCAAACGAATTTCTTCCAAAACTTATCTACACAACTCTAAAATGGCAACCAGAGCTGATCACCAGTTCCATCAGCTTAATAAAACAATTATTGGCCAGCTACGCAGGCTATTCACCAGGCAATAATCGTGGCAAGAAAAGCTTTCATCTCGCCTGATGTCACGCCACGCAATTCTAAAGCGCGAGTGCTGTGGCAAGCGATCTCTTCGCTGTAAAGATGTGATCGCTTCCCTGGCATATTTATTAGTTTGGTTTGCTACCTCATCTACAAGGTTATCGGGGAAAAGGAGATAAAAGTAGTCAGAGAATGAAGGATTGTCTGGAAGCTGCACGTTCAGTCATCGATCAGCTGTGAAGTCAAACCTTCGCGGAAGACGTGCTGTCGTCTTCGCTTTCTTCGTCGCTTTCTTCTTCGCTATCGCTCTCTTGCTCACTCCTGTCATCTTCCTCTCCGCTGCTTTCAGAATCACTCGTGTCTTGATCTTCATCGCTATCCTCTCCGCCAACAACTTCAACTATATTTCCTTCGATTCGTCTACAAACAGAATCCTAGCCGCCATCTTTGTTTATTTTGTTGGCATGCAAAATATATTTTTATGCTAATTAATTCTATTATTGAATTCGGGTCTTCGGAACTCTGTCGGGTACTTTATTTATGTTCCTTGGTTGGGCCCAGAACAATAACCGATAAAGGTCCGAGGTCTACCAAGCTTAGCCGTCAGTAAAACAATAGTATTCGGAAACCCGGAATATTCCGGGATCCGTCCACGCGGACGTACACGCGCGTCCGGAATATTCCGGGACCCGCACGAACAGCCGCACCCGATCGCGACGGTTCATTTTGGTGAAATCTGTTGGAAGGCCTTAATCGCATTAGAAATTCGGACTGAATTCTAAAAATTAACGTTTGCTTTTGTAAAGTCTCCTCAAAATTTAGTAAAATGGAAAAATTAATTTCTTTTTCTTTTTTTTTCGAAGAGTTGAAAAATGTTGTTCAGACGGGCCGAAATAAAGTCAGCTAGAATTTTTGGAAAATTGTAAAATCAGTTCTATCAAACCACGCAGACGTTTTTAAGGAACTCGTATTACCTCCTTCCAAGAAAACGACTGCGTGGGAGGCCGGTAAAATTCGGGAGATCGTGTTCTGTTCCCTAAAATTTTCTGCGACTGAAAAATTCAGCTCAAGTATTCAAACATATCAAATTGTGTTACCGCACACAAATATACTTTTCAAGGGCAAAAAAGGTCTTTGCAAACAGAAGACGACATTTCAAGTATTTCACTTAAATATTCTCGTTGGGCGCCCCCGCGGTATATAATACTTAGTATAGTAAGCGCCAATACATACTATTAACGATAGATCGTCTAGTTTTCCTTAATCGTAAAAACCTCAAACAATTCAGTGTGTTCATTGGCCTCGCTTAAATGTCACAACAAAGTTCACTTTTTTAAACGCGTTATTTATGTCTCTCTTGAGAAGAGCATAAACAAAAGGGTTAACTGCAGAGTTTAAAACCAAAATAAGTAGTTTAAATGCTTGATCTTGACACTTTGCGGAATAGACGACAAATACGATGGTACAACGAATGAAAATTCCGTAACATAGAAGAAACAGCCCCACAACGATTCCCATTATTTTAACTGTAGCCTTCTCGTAAGTTTTAAACGCAACGCGGTGATTAAAACGTAACTCGTTTGCCAACATGCGTGCTGCCCGAGCCCTGCGCTGCTTCAAAACAACATGTATCATGGATCCGACGCAGAATATTAACATAATACATGACGAGAGTATTATTCCCAGCCAACTGAAAATATCCAAAAATACAGGCTTTGAAGAAATACGTGAAGATAACGGCAAAATGCTAAGAACAACTGGGATTGCCCAAGAAAAGAAAATCATTTGCTTAACGCGTCGGCTTGTCATGAAGGTCAAGTATTTTAAAGGCTTCACGACGGCGATGTAGCGGTCCAGTACTAGACTGCATAAGTTCGTCACGGAAGCGTAACCGAACAGCCACCTTACCAACTCCATCCAAGGCACCTCAGTTTTCGTGCGCCATTTGCAGCTATTACCACAGATGTGCTTTAAAGGAATAACGCTCAACCCAACACAGAAATCTGCCACCGCAAGTGAAACAACAAAGGCGTTGGTTTTGGTGCGGAGCTGTCGTTTGTTGCCGACCAGTAAAATAATAAATCCATTTCCAGTGATTGTTAGAATGGAAAGAAACCATCCGAGGATCCAAAACCAGGTGTCCATTTGTTCAGTTAAGGCTCTTTATCTGTCGATACCATCAACCGGTCGGTCCCGCAAATGAACGGGACATAATGTGAAAGCCATGTGCCCTTTTGTGAATTGAACTTCCTTGGTCGCTCAGTGTAGATTCTACTCATAAACACAGCGAAATATATACAGTGCACATTCAGCTGTTTCGCTTTTTCAATTGCCTCTTAAAATTTATAAATAAGAGAAGGAAGAGCTTGGGCAGCGTTTTCGATCATGAAGATATTAAAAATACGTCAATTAGAAATTATTATCGATGACAGTCGTCGTTTGATCACTTACCGGCTGACATTTTCACTCCTTTTTAATTTGCTCCACCAATGAAAGAACCATCGCCCACGCTGATTTCTCTCTGTGTCCTTTTTAATTACCAATTAAATGGTGGAACTAGTTACGAAACTGAGCAAGCAAACTTACAGATAAAATTTTCAAACTGTACCTTATAAAAATATCCAAGGCTTCCCAACCAACAGGTACACCCAAAAAACTTCCTCAATTTCGAAATTTTAAAACGCCGCCTTAAAAAGGATATTTGCGTATGTTAGCCCAGTTGATCTGTTCGAATGCTTCAGGTGAATTTTTCAGTTGCTGAAAGGTTTAGGAAATAGAATCCGTTACCCCGAATTTACGAGCTGCTGTTGGCTTTCTGAAAATCATAGCTAACTTTGTTTGACACTCGAAACGACCTTTTCAGTTTGCCCTCTGAAAACAAAAGGGATTATAATTTTCGTATGTTTACGAAAGACTAAAGTGACTTGTCATCCGGCAAAGATATATTGACCCCAGTAAGTTTTCACCACAGTTAAAAAAAAAGTTTTCATTACAGTTAGATGTTAATTTCTGTGGTGATTAAAACCCTCTGAAAAGATATTTATTGAAAGGAACTTTTGAGTGTCTTACAGCAGGTAAACCTAAACCAGATGTCCAACTGATGAGAAAGACTGGTAACGGAAATGGGTACGGGTGGGGGTGCATTCACATCCCTAAATTTGTGTTATGGATGACTGTGGCTCGAAGAAAGGTTTGTATGCAAAATTCAAGACGTTTTTCGAACCATTATTTTCTTTTCTCCAGACTCAAGGTTACTAGTCTAAACACATAAAAGACAGTATCGTAATAGGGTAGGGTGCAGCGATTTCTCACGATTCTACGATTGAATTTAAAATACAATTTGACTACCAGACAAAGTAAGACAAAGATTTCACTCGATGTAGCAACTCAGTAAGCACTGTAACAGTGGTGAAAAAACTCCAGACTTTTTTTCATTTCTTCCAGACTTTATCTTCATTTTGATACTCAGTTCCCAGGTCTAGAAGACCAGTGTTTGTACGAACCCCCGTCTCTTTTCTGTGGACTAGTTTTCGAGGGTGTCAGTTTTTTAGAACCTTCAATAATTCACACTATCAGCAAATATAACACAAGCAAGGCTAAATAAATATTGTAACCGGGTTTTAACCGAATATTGTCGAAAATGCCAAGCAATTTTATACAAAGACGTCAGAAAACTGTAAATTGATAACGAGTGTACGTAGAGCGGGTACTTATTAGCGTATCTTCTCTAAATCCCACTTTACACATGATTTCTTATTGGATTGCCGAGCGCGCTAGAAAGAAAACTAAAGAAATCCGCCACCGCAAGTGAAACGACAAAGGCGTTGGTTTTGGTGCGGAGCTGTCGTTTGCTGTCGACAAGGAAAATAATAAATCCATTTCCAGCGATTGCTAGAATGGAAAGAAACTATCCTAGCAAGGTGTCCATTTCTTCAGTTAAGGCCATTTATTCACTCCTGCAAAAGAAACATGATGTGAAAAATTGTGGCCTTCTGTGAATTGAACTTCCTTGCTGTGTGTATGCTCTTCATACACACAGCGGAATACATAAAAGGCAGATTCAGCTGTTTCGCAACTTTAATTACTTCTTAACATTTGCAAATAAGAAAAGAAAGCGACCGGTCTCCCTTTATGAAGATATTAAAAATATGTCAATAACAAATTGTTATCGATGAAAAGACGTCGCATGATCACTTACCGGCTGACATTTTGACTTCTTTTTTTTATTTAGTCCTCCAAGCATTCCACCAATGAAAGAACCATCGCCCACCTTGGTTTCTCTTTTTGTTGTTTTTTCTCTCTTTAATTACCAAATCAATGGTGCAACTAGTTACGAAACTGAGCAAGCAAACTTGTGAAATAAAAATTTTGAAACTCTGCCTGCTGAGAGCGCCCAAGGCTTCCCAACCAACAGGTGCACCCAAACAACTTCTCAATTTTGAGATTTTAAAACGCCGCCTTAAAAGAGATTTTTGGTACGTTAGACCATTTTGATCTGTCCGAATACTCTAAGTGAAATTTTTCAGTTGCTGAAATGTTTAGGAAACAGAATCCGTTATTGCGAATTTACGAGCTGCTGTTGGCTCTCTGAAAATCCCAGCTAACTTTGGGCGCATTCCTTTTGGAAGCTATTCCGTTTTCGGAATAAACGGAATGTCATTCTATTCATATGTAGCAAACATAACACAAGCAAGGTTAAATAAATATGTTAACCGGGTTTTGACCGAATTTGTTGTCAAAAACACGAAGCAAAAATACAAAGACGTAAGAAAAAAAGGAAATTGATAACGAGTTCACGTAGAGCGGGTGCTAATTAGCGTATGTTCCCTTAATCCCTCTTTACTTATGATTTCTAATGAGACTGCCGAGGTCGCTAGTAAAAAAAAAAGAGAAATCCACAAAACAACAAAAAAGAAAACAAATAAACATTCAAACAAAACACACATGGTTTCAAAAGCTCAGCATAATTTATCGTCGCCCAAATCAGCCTGAAATTCCATCAGTTTCGAAACCCGACAAAAGGCTTTGGACTGAGACACCTGGTGCCAGCCTTGTCCCCAGTTATCCTTGGCGCGCGGCCGAACTTGAAGTCGCCCGTTGTGCTAGAAAATCCTTAATAACAATGACTGGAACCAGGTTTGTGAGCCCACAAAAATTGGCACCCCCACCAAATCCATGTTTTCGCCAAAACCGATGGGCTCTGAAATCTGGTTCCAGTCCTTGTTATCTAAGGTCTTCCGTTGTGCTAATCGGGAAGATGCGCTCAAGCGCTACGTCTGTAAGTGATCCCATCTCCATACGCATTGCCGTGGGAGAACTGTTTTGCGGTTCCCAACCAACAGCTACCACTTGCCTACGGTGAAGCTATGCACTCGCCTTGGCAGTAAAGGGTCACCGATACGCGGGAGTTGCGGGTTTACTCCCGCTCCTTGACCCGACGGCTATGCTATGCTGATGAGCCCCAATAAGGGCGAAACAGCTTTCGATGGCTGCCACTGCCCGGGTGATATTGTTGTGCGCATGGGTACGGTATTGGCCATACCACGGGGATGGTACGTGTGTCTCAGTGCTGATAAGTGTTGTTCACAATGGAAGTTCGACTCGCTCGATCAGCGTGATTAGCACTTGGGAACGAGGCTGACCTGCATACGAGTATAACTGTATGTGGCTTTTTCTTGCTGTTTGCCATCAAGGCAGCATGAGGGATTAGTTGAATAAAGTTATCCTGGCAATGCTTTATTTGCTTTCATTAAAATATACATAGTTCATTAGTACAAGAAAGGTGCCCGCTCATCCTTCTCTTTTGTCCAATCTTATCTTTGAGCTGCATGTATGAAAATGTGCTATATATGAATTGCATTACCCTTTGATTTAATAAGTCCTGTCCCGTTAGAAATCCCGTTTCCCGCTTCTGTGTATTTCTTCCAACCCCTTTCTTTTAGCTCCCAACCCACCATTTTCTACCCGCTTTCCCACCCCACCTTTTACATAGTTCTCTTAATTCAGTCTCGCAACAAGGCGGTAACGTCTTTGCAGTTGCCTATCCTGTTTTAAATGCTGTTTCATTTTAATCTAGGGAAGTGGTTTATGGAAAACATACTTGTTGGTGGGCAAAGAGGGTTTCAACAAACCGCTTCCACACGCCATGGCGGCAAACTTCGAACCCTCCGTTGAGTTTGTGAATGTTCACAACGCCATCTAAACCTCACATTTTATTTATTAATTTATTTATTTAATATATATTTTATATTTACTAATATTTGTAAAAAGCTCCTTAAACACCCCGGTTATTCATTTTGAGATAGACTGTTCACAGTCCCTCTATTTACCCGTGCGATTTTCGAGACCGGTACGCTTCGATGGAGCTGCGTCATCTTGGTTTGTAAAAGCGAGTACGATCTGGGGAGAGTGTCTAAACTACCGAGGGGAGGAGAGGAGAATATACTATACTAACACCCACTCCCGCTCCCCGCGGTAGTTTAGACACTCTCCCCAGATCGCGCTCGCTTTTACAAACCAAGATGGCGGCGGTTCCATCGAAACATACCGGTCTCGAGAATCCAACGGAAAAATAGGGGGACTGTGAACAGTCTAATTTTGAGACGTGGTTCTAGCTTCTGAGTCTGTGCATATTATTTTGTACAGGTGGTTTCTAGATATTGATACTCTAGACTTATACCTTACTCAGGGGCTTTTAGGCAACTCTCCCTTGTTTGTAATCGCGTGGTTTTACCTTTCAGTTTGAAAATTATAAAGTGTGACCAATCAAATGAAAGCTACTGAGCAATACTTTTCCGTGGTGCTGTTTATTAAATTAAGCTGTACAAGGTGATTCTAATTTTTGAGCCTGTGAATGAATTCCTAAAGTGTGATCATTCAAATGAAAGCTACTGAACAGTACTTTCCTGTTGCTAGATTTGCATGTACAGGATCCCTGTAGAATATTTTAACATATATTTTTTTCCTTCGGTTAATTCTGTATGTTTCTACAAACTTATGTAACTCTCCCAGACGGCATTAGGAACATTTCCAATTTTTTAGTTTTTAGACGTCTTATTAGAAACATGTAGACTTTTTTATCGATCTTATCCTTTTTACCTTTTATTTTTTAGATAGCTATATTTGTAATTTTTTTGTATTCTTACGTTAGATTTATGCAGGGCCTCAGTGAAAACCACATTTTGTGACGTGGGCTCCCTGTTAAAATATCTTATTTATTATTACTATCAATATTTAAGAGTCAATGTCTGAGAAAACCGGGCAAAATCTGAAAAAGCTGAAAGATGGGGGTCGGCCAAATTATTCCATACTAACATCATAGATAGGTTAGGTGGACTTATGGAAAAATTTACTAAAGTTTACTCTTCAAGTGTTTTGGTATAGGAGAAATGAGATCCACTCTCCATCACCCTCTCAGGTCCTAGTTTTTCTGGTAAATTTGACCCAAATTTGACAGCCAGCAAAAACTGTAAAATTTAGCGAACGGAGTTCATGTTTTGTACCTGATATAAATGGTCATAGAACTTCTTGTAAAAAGCCAGAGATTGCGAAATAAGCAAAAGTCACTCTACAACATTTACTTTTGGAATACCTATATTTCGTATCTGCGAATGAGCAAGAAATTAGCCATTTTCGAACTCACGCAGAACACACAACTAAATCTTCAGCAACAATCGGATGCTAAAACCAAACACTCTTACCTTCCCTCTATCAGAATCAGCAATAATCTTTTTGGGCCATTCAAACAGCAAGATGCTTCACCACCTCCATTACTCCTACCACTCGTTGTCATGTACAGCACGACACGACGCAAGCAATGTGCCGATTAAGCCGCTCTTAGATTCCACATTGGATTTCTCCACGGTTAAATATATGCAGTTGACTAAAGTGGTCGCCAAAAAATCAGAACCCCTCTCTGGCCAATTTAACTGAAGGAAAATTTAAAAAGAAATATGAACTAAACAGAACGACGCCATCTTGAGTTGGATTGCTCTCAAGGGACTGGGACCTACTTATTTTTACTTTGGGTAGGGAGGGAACAGGGAAGGACCTATCGCCGGCGCATTGTTGCTAGAAACGTCTGTTTGTCGCGATAAACAGCTCAAGATCTGACCAAGTAATGACATGAACGAATCATGCTCAAAATAGAGCCAGCAGAAGCGTGCAACAGCGTGAAAAAATAACTTCATTGGATTTTTTGTGAGCGCGCGGCTTTTGATGTACATTTCCACCGTCAAGAAATCAGAGATATCCAACTCCCGCGTTCTTCACAACTCGATAAAGCACACTAAAGCATGAACAACTGGAATATTTGAATTTAATAACAAAAATTGCAATGCCTTTATAAGAAAGTTTCCGTTTAGTAACTTCGAAAGAAGTTCCGTTATTTGACACTTGTACTACCTAGTAAAACAAATCTCTGTACAATGTATAAGCAAACTGATCACAGTTATTACTCAATAAATTGACTCTCCTAGGTTAATCTCTCATAAAATACGATATTTCAACAGGGAGCCCACGTCACAAAATGTGGTTTTCAGTGAGGCCCTGAACAAATCTGACGTAAGAATACAAAAAAAATTACAAATATAGCTATCTAAAAAAAAAAAGTAAAAAGGATAAGATCGATAAAAGAGTCTACATGTTTCTAATAAGACGTCTAAAAACTAAAAAATTGGAAATGTTCCTAATGCCGTCTGGGAGAGCGTTCCAGTCATCTACCGCATGACAAATAAAGCGATACCGACCCCATGAGCGCTTTGATTGTGGTTTACATTGATTGTGATTGTGATTGTGATTGTGCTCTACTCGACACGCTCCCCTGTGAATCACTGAGGAAAGCTGAAATATGATCTCTACCTTTACCGCAAAGCAATCAGATTGGATGTGTGAAATAAGTAGAAACAGTGTTCTACCTTTAAAATAAACTGCGTAAAACTAAAGATAACTGACGGAAAATGTGCGCTTGATATTTAGAAAAAAGAATTTTCCTTTCAGATCCCCTTTGGGTTGGAATTTCCTTTTTCCTATAGATAAGTGCCTTTTCCAGGGTATGTTTGCTTTTGCTTCCGATCTTTTGTTTACTTATTTTGAACTTTGCTAGTTCCGTTGGTCTGCCAATGAACACATGTCGTGAAGCGAAATATTTACCTAGGAGCCCTCACTGAATACGTCATTTGGTTTTAATAAAAGCGTTGGACTTATCATTCCGGCTTGTCATGTACACCAGAAGGCCCTTAGGAGTATGCGCTTTTTGGTTATAAAAGCTGCTATTGAAAACTTACACAACAAATTAACAAAAAATTAGTTTTGGCTTTATTATCTCCGCTTTGATACCTTGATAAATATGATAGGAGACGGGAAGGAGGAGCTGCCGGACCGTCAAGCACGCTATCAGAGAATAAACAAATAACATCACGTTAACGTAGAATCTGCAACGCCCGACTCTTAAACTCCACTGGGATCATCACAAAATTGTCTCCGGGTCGAAAAAATAAAGAAGTTATATATCGGTCCAAGGGAACAGTAATCAAAGGTAGCAAGGAGGTAGCATCCTCCACTTTAAATCTGCTTGAATGGCCTTTTCGACAAGTGTTACACAGGGCTGAAACAATATTTGAAATGTTGATTTCAATTGAATGAGATGTTTGTTACATTGTAACAAAACAACGCATCTGATTAATTAGCAGAGATTTCCGAACTGATATGAAACTACACGTAAGGTGAAAATATCTTTAGGTAACATATAAAGAGTACATTAAATACCAAAAATAGGTGAATTGCGAGAAAATAATTTAAATATTGGCTTATTGTACATACCGGATCCTATTGGAACTGAAACTTGAAACTCCTGGTATATTTCTTCCGACACCTGTTTGTTTACCCGACGAGGATTTTTAAATTTTTTCGCTTCACCTCTGTGAGATGGGTGAGAACAACTGGATTTTAACTTCTGGTAATGTGTTGTTAATTCGTATTTGTGCTTTGGACATTTCCCTGTCTTCCTCTGATAGAGAATGCAATCCGGCGCGATTGAGAATAACATCAGCTTCGTTAATCCGTGTCCCTAAGCCTCGACTTCGATCCACTGACACCCAGATTAGTTAGATAATCTGTTAAATCCTTTCTGTATGATTTTAGAGGAATAACATAAAGCTCATTTGGCGCTGATGGTGTTGGACCGCATACACGGGCGACAGTTGAAAATGAGCAGCTCATTTTGCGTTGTACATTACACTTCTGACTGCAATATAAATACTGTCGCAAAAGACTGGAGCGAAGACCATATGTCACGTAATAAATGTAAATATGGTAGGAACAAAATTGTCATAAAATACTTTCGTACGTGTATAGTCTCTTACGATATAAAATAATATGACGTTATTTTTTCGGATTTTTTTCCCTTTGTATTAAAACAAAATAGGGTTTCTGCAAGTGAATCTGCAAATAAGACTTCCAACTGGGCTACGGTGTTGTTTCTCCAAATTACTCTTGTGTTTTTGGCTCTTATTTGATTCGTTGTAATCATGTCTTTGACAATTCAAGACAGCTTGACCCAGAAACTTCGCCTAATCAAAGCCCACAAAATGCAGATTAAATTTCAAACCGATTTTCCCTGCCCAGCAAGCATAACAACATGTAGGCCATTTAATAAGCAAGGAAAATGGTTGTAACTCTCGTTGGTATCTTCATTTCCCAATAGTTTGTTATTCCTTGCCACTTACGGCATGAGCCTAAACCAGCCTTCCTTAAATCAAAAAGCTTACTTATGAAAAACAGCGTGGAACAATCATTCATGGCCAGCCTGGCTCCCTTACTACCAATCAACTAGTTCCCAGTCTATCCCGAGTGAACAAATTCAACATGGCGTCGTTTTGTTTATTTTCGCGTTTTCTTGATTTTCTTTCCGTTAAATTCGCAAGAGAGGAGATTTGAACTTTTTGTGGAACTAATTTGATCAACTGAATATTTTTAACTTAAGACAAACCCAATGCGAAATCCAGGAGCGGCTTAAACGGCACATTGATTGCGTCGTGTCGTGCTGTACATGACATCGAGTAGTAGGAGAAATGGAGGTGATGTAGCATGTTGCTGTTTGAATGGCCCAAAAAGATTATTGCTGATTTTAATAGATGGAAGGTAAGAGTGTTTGGTTTTGGCATCCAGTTTTTGCTGAAGTTTCAGTTGTGTGTTCTGCGTGAAGTCGAAAATGGCTAATTTCTTGCTCATTTGCAGATACGAAATATGGGTATTCCAAAAGTAAATGTTGTAGAGTGACTTTTGCTTATTTCGCATATCTCTGGCTTTTTACAAGAGGTTCAATGTCCATTTATATCAGGTACAAAACATGAACTTCGTTCGCTGAATTGTACAATTTTTGCTGGCTGTCAAATTTGGGTCAAATTTACCAGAAAAACTAGGACCTGAGGGGGTGATGGAGAGTGGATCTCACATCTCCTATACCAAAACACTTGAAGAGCAAACTTTAGTATATTTATCCATAAGTCCACCTAACCTATCTATGATGTTAGTATGGAATGATTTGGCCGACCCCGATCTTTGACCTCCTGCCTGGTTTTCTCAGACAATAACTCTTAAAAACCAGCGCACCCAACGGTTCATTTCGGTGAAATCTGTTGGAAGGCCTTAATCGCATCAGAAATTCGGATTGAATTCTAAAACCTAGCGTTTGCTTGGGTATAGTCTCGTAAAAGTTTAGTAACATGGAAAATTATTTCCTTTTGTTGTCGAAGTTATGAAAATTGTCGTTAAGAGAGCTAAATAAGGTCAGCTAACATTATTGGAAAAACCACCCCGCGAGCAGCTTGTAAAATTCGGGAGATCGGGTTCTGGCCTTAAATTTTCTGCGACTGAGAAATTCAGCTGGAGAATTCGAACAGTATCAAATTAAATATGCCTTTTAAGGCACGAAAAAGGCCTTTAAAAAAGAAATTCACTTAAATTTTCTCGTTGGGCGCCCCGAAATAACACTTAGTATAGTAAGCACAAATACTCGCTATAAACGATAGATCGTCTAGTTTACCTTAAGATCATACTATAATGTTTAAATTTTCGCAGAAGACCTAAAACAATTCATTGTACTTATTTGCCTCGCTTGTATGTCACAACATAAGTCACTTTTTTAAACTCGTTGTTTATGTCTCTCTTGAGAAGAGCATAAACTAAAGGATTAACAGCGGAGTTTAAAACCAAAATAGGTAGTTTATATTCAACGTCTTCACAGCTTGCGGAATAGACGACAAATACGATGGAACAACGAATGAAAATACCGTAACATATAAGAAACAGGCCCACAACGACTCCCATTATTTTAACTGTAGCCTTTTCGTGAGTTTTAAACGGAACGCGGTGGTTAAAACATAACTGTTTTGCCAACATGCGTGCTGCCCGATCATGCTTCAGCACAATATGTACCATGGATCCGACGCAGAATATTAACATAATACATGGCGAGAACTCAAAGAGTATTATGACCAGCCAACTGAAAATATCCAAAAATACACGCTTTGAAGAAATACGTGAAGATAATGGCAAAATGTCAAGAACAACTGGGATTGCCCAAGAAAAGAAAATCATTTGCTTAACGCGTCGGCTTGTCATGAAGGTCGAGTATTTTAAAGGCTTCACGACGGCGATGTAGCGGTCCAGTACTAGAATGCATAAGTTCGTCACGGAAGCGAAACCGAACAGCCACCTTACCAACGCGCGCCATTTGCAGCTATTACCACAGATGTGCTTTAAAGGAATAACGCTCAATCCAACACCGAAATCTGCCACCGCAAGTGAAACGACAAAGGCGTTGGTTTTTGTGCGGAGCTGTCGTTTGCTGCCGACAAGGAAAATAATAAATCCATTTCCAGCGACTGCTAGAATGGAAAGAAACCATCCTAGAATCCAAAACCAGGTGTCCATTTGTTCAGTTAAAGCCCTTTATTCGCTACCGCAAATGAAACATGATGTGAAAACCTTGTGGCTTTCTGTGAATTGAATTGCCTTGCTCTCTCACTGTAGATTTAATTCATACACACAGCGAAATATATTAAATGCACATTCAGCTGTTTTGCAACTTTAATTGCTTCTTAACATTTACAAATAAGAAAGGGAAGTGCTCGGTTTCCCTTTTTGATTATGAAGATATTAAAAATACGTCAAGAACAAATTATTATCGATGACATTCGTCGCTTGATCACTTACTGGCTGACATTTTGACTCTTTTTAATTTAGTCCTCCAACCCCTCCACCTATGAAAGAACCATCACCCACCTTGGTTTCTCTGTGCATTGCTTTTACTCTCTTTGATTACCAAATTAATGGTTAAACCAGTTACGAAACTAAGCTAGTAAACTTGGCAGATAAAATTTTTGAAACTGTGCCTGAGAAATGTCCAAGGCTTCCCAACTAATAGGTGCACCCAAGAGAGGATGAAGGTAAGAGAGGTAATCCCCCATATAGGTCCTATTCCCATTGCCTGATTTCATACCTTGGGGGTCTGGGTACGAGTCTGTGTATTATGGGTTATGGGACTCAACACCCACATAGCCGGAAAGAGCACACCGCAGTTTACAACATTTCCAAGTTTGGTGTTAATCAAGCTAATATTAGGAAAGATACAGCCATTCAAAAACTCCAAACTTTACTAAGAAATGTATGGAACTCCGGACGTGTGTCCGGCGTTCCATACATTTCTTAGTAAATTTTTAATTTTTTGAATGGCTGTATCTCGCCTAATATTAGCTTGATTGACACCAAACTTGAGGATGTTGTAAAGTTCGATGTGCTCTTTCCGGCTATATGGGTGTTGAGTCCCACAACCCATAATACACAGACTCGTACCCAGACCCCCACGGTATGAAATCAGGCAATCGTAATCCCTCTGAAGTTATTCTTAGATCTCCTGCGAGATCCAGTGTCCCAAGAGGGTTAAGTGATAGCCAATCATATATCCTGAATTTTACCTGCGTTGACAGCTGAGCCGATTCCCACGCAATGCTACGCGTCTTTCGCGAATTGATCTCAAAACAAAATGGCGGAACATGCATACAGGAAGCGGTGCCTGCGTATGTTTTGTGGACGAATGCGAGTTTAAAGTGGCTGTATTTGGACAACGCAGATTGGAAAAGAATCGCTCCGCATGATTTGTTTTAGAGCCCAGCTGTGCAGAAATTATGCAAGAATATTACAATACAATTAGCTGGCGAAAATTTAAGCCGTGATTGAACAGGCAAATACAAACATCTAAACCTAGGTACGAATTTTGACATTTTTATCGCAGTGAGTACAAAATCCCTTAGCTTCAGTCATTCAAATCTACCTTCTTTTTACTTTCTAATCACGTATGTAGTTAAGAGATTCGTTAGAAGAAACGCGAGAAACAAATCTTTTTTCATGCAAGAGTGTTACAGTTAGCTGTCGAAACATTGAAAGCCGCGATTGAACAGACGAGTAGAAACATCACAACCTCCGGCACGAATTTTGATATTTTTATCTCAGTGAGTTCAAAATCCGATTGGTCATTGAAATCTACATTCCATTAGCTTTCTAATTGTACGTGTAGTTAAGAGATTCGTTGGAACATACGCGAGAAACAAATCTTTTTTCATGCAAGAGTGTTACATTTTAGTAGCTGTCGAAACAGTGAAAGCCGCGATTACACAGACGAGTATAAACATCACAACCTCGGCACGAATTTTGATATTTTTATCGCAGTGAGTACAAAATTTCTTCAGTCATTGAAATTTACGTTCTATTTTCTTTTTAATCACGTATGTAGTTAGGAGATTCGTTGGAGGAAACGCGAGAAACAAATCTTTTTTTCATGCAAGAGTGTTACATTTAGCTGTCAAAACATTGAAACCCGCGATTGAACAGACGAGTATAAACATCACAACCTCGGCACGAATTTTGATATTTTTATCTCACCCTTTGGTCATTGAGATCTACATTCCATGAGCTCTCTAATCACGCATGTAGCCAAGAGATTTTTTAAAAGAAAGGCGAGAAACAAATCTTAGCTTTATTTTTGCAAGAGTGTTACATTATATTTGAATTAAGGCCGCGATTGAACAGACGAGCATAAACATCACAACCGCGGCACGAAAAATTTTGATATTTTTGTCACAGTGAGTTTAAAGTCTATTCAAACATTCAAATCTACATTCTATTAGCTTTCAAATCACGTTTATTACTAAGAGATTCGTTGCAAGTAACGCGAGAAACAATTTCTTTTATGGAAGTGTCTGATTGTGATTAGCCGTTGTAAAATTAACAACGGTGAAAGACACGTAACGCGCGAGGTAACATTATCCGCGAAAAATTCGATACCCTCTAAAAATAACTTCAGAGGGATTACGATGGGGATAGGGCCTATATGGGGGATTTCCTCTCTTACCTTCATCCTCTCTTGGTGCACCCAAACAACTTTTCAATTTTGGAATTTTAAAACGCCGCCGTAAAAGGGATATTTGTGTACGTTAGTACATTTTGATCGGTTCGGATTCTTTAGGGGAATTTCTCAGTTGCTGAATGTACCAGCTGCTGTTCGCTATCCGGCCAAAACTCCCAGCTAACTTTATTTTGCACTCGAAACGATCTTTTCAGTTCTGTCCTTCGAAAACGAAAGGGATTAATTTACACATGTTTACTTAAGGCTGACGTGACATTTTACGAAAGATATTACACTCTAGTTTTTCATCACAATTAGATGTTAATTGCTGTGGTCATTTAAGGCCTTCCAAACAGATATTGAGCAAAAAGATCCATTGAGTGTCTTTCAGTGAGTGGGTGAACCTAAACCAGATGTCCAACTGATGTGAAAGACTGGTAACGTAAGGGGATACAGAGGGTGGGTAGGGGGGGGGGGGTGCATTCATATCCCTAAATTTGTGTTATGGATGACTGTGGTTCCAACAAAGGTTTGTGTGCTAAATTCAATATTTGTAGCAAAACATTAGTTACTTTTTCGAGACTGAAGCCTGTATTAGTCAAAACAAATGCAAGACGGTATCGTAATGGGGTAGGGTAGAGCGAAATCTCACGATTCTGCAATTGGGCATTTTGACTAAGACAAAACTGAAATAAAATTCGACTAGCAGACAAAGTGAGACAAAGATTTCACTCGTCTTAGCAATTCAGTAAGGAACGTTACAGCGACAAAAAATCTCCAGACTTTTTTGCATTTCTTTCAGACTTGATCTTCATTTGGCCTGGAAAACTAGCGTTTACAGATTTCCACATTTTCCAAGAATTTTAGACTGTACGAGCCCCTTGGTCTCTCTTCTTTGGACTAGGTTTCGAGGATTTCAGTTTTTGAGAACCTTCAATAATTCACACTATTAGCAAATATAACAAAAGCAAAGCTAAATAAATATTTTAACCGGGTTTTCAACAAATTGTTGTCGAAAACGCCAAGCAATTTTATACAAAGACGTCAGAATACTGTAAATTTATGACGAGTTTACGTAGAGCGAATACGAATTAGCGTATCTTCCCTAAATCCAACTTTACTCGTGATTTCTAATGCGATTGCCGAGCGCGCTAGTAAAAATAAAAGAGAAACCCACAAAACAACAAGAAAAGAAAACAAATAAATATTCAAACAAAACACACATGGTTTCAAAAACTTTGCATTATCGTCGCCAAAATTCTAAAATCCCATCAGTTTCGAAACCCGACAAACGGCTCTGGACTGAGACACCTGGTGCCAGCCTTGTCCTCAGTCGTCCTTGGCGTGGCGCGCGGCCGAACTTGAAGTCATATGCTGAGCCACATGCAGCCCAAGCTCAATATCAGAGAACCGTTGAATTATAAGGATTTATATGGGAATACAACGGATTTGTGTAAAATGGTAGAAGATAACAGTGTTTTGTCAATAAAGTTAACTCACCCTGTTCCGTCTTGTATTCTTTGTCATTTATCAGCTTTTCAAGCCGATTCGGAGCGATTTCGGTGAGTTAGCGTTATTCGGGTTTCCACTGTTAAGTATAACGAAAGGCCGAACTCTATTTCAGCCATGCCCAAAGCGAGAAACGGAATAAATCCGTTGAAATCATCTCTGGTGTCCCAATTCCTTCATAGAATCAAAGTAGAGGTGAATAACTATCCTTCTAGCGCATTTCCGACTCGATTGAAGCCGTATCACGCTTGCTAGAAAGATTTTCTTTCAAGTCGGCTCGCTTCTGAAATTTTGAAAGATGCGCGGCCAGAGGGCCATGAACACATTGAACGTTCCATGACAGGACGCAGGCGGGCTCGACTGTAAGTTCCGCAAAGGAATGCTAGTAGAATCTACTAGCATTCCTAACATTCCTCAAATTAAGACTCACCCGGTTTCTTTTCTTTTGGGACTTGCAAGGTGTCGTAATCTGTTTTTATGTCATGGAGGATGTAATTAAATCGAAAACAAACCAGGCAGGGTATAGGAATATGATCTAGACTACATGTCACATCAAGAAGTGCCAAGAAATAAAAACGTGATCATGTGAAATTAGAGTAAATGCAAATGTACAATGTAATTGCGCTACTCGAAATGGCGGAAGCGGCCGACTAAAATAGCTCGCAAAGGCGGGCTATTTAGTGGCGCAGAGATACTCATGAAGAAAGGTTAAGGCAGAAGAGAGGAAGGAAAAAAAGAAGACGTGAGAGGGAAAGAGAGGCAAGAAATGCTGTAACGGGATCCTGCAAATGATTTGACAGTGTAAATATACGGTTTCTATTACGAAACAATCACGCGCATAACAGGACACAGGCGTTCTCTACTGTGAGTAACGTGGTGCAGAATTTACTAGCATTCCTAGATTATTCTGTTTTGAGACCACAAAATTGTATGCCGAAAGAATATGATCTAAATTTAATCATCGAGCGAATGATACGTTTTCTGAAATGAAGTGCAACATTTTTTCCAGAGTATATTCAAGAGGGCAGACATAAATCAAGCGCGCTATTAAATCACCTTGAGACACGGTTAGAAGATACATAAAAAAAGACATTGTGAGCTTGGGAGTGAAATCCTGAAAAAAGTGATCGCACGAGTGTTGTTGTCAACACAGTACAATGACAAATGCATTAATTATGGTGAATCTTGAAGAATATGCATATTCATAGAACTACCATAGTAAACAGTTCCTCTCCATTAGTTTAAATTTACTTTAAAGTATTATCATATTTGTAAGAAAAAAGTTGAGCCGGGTAAGGGAGTCTTATGTGGACAAAATTATCAGATCCCATGGCATTTGGCGAGCGGTCCTGTTAATGTTGTGACAAGTTGTCTCTCTTCACTTATTATCTGCGATACCAGATACACTAATTGTCTCGCGATTTTTCGAAGAGGCTAAAAGAACCCGAAAATTGAGTACGATATTTGCACCGGAAAAAAAGTTAACTTTTAGACGAAAGCAAAATGCACACGCACTTTTCCATAGAAGAAACACCAGACTGGCCCCGCAGAACAAGCGTTATTTTTCGTGTGTGTTTCGCGGACGAGCGCAAAACGCGAGGAAAAGGCGCACTACAAGTCACGCGCGACAGGAGTTGTGAGAAGAAAAGAATAGACATGTACATGTATATGCATACCTCTGTCTTGTTCCATCATATTAACGATGCTATAGTAAACTGTACAAGGAGAAACAACCTTCAGTCTTGTGGAAAAAATTACTTGATTTTATTTTAGAGCGTGTATGTAAGGGGGGAAGGGGGGGGGGGGGTATCCACCATTCTGATCGATATTAATTTGCCGATGCCTGGCTACACTGGTGACTGCATTGTCACATCATACCATTTAAAATTAAAGGCTGTGTTTCTGTATTAGCGTTTTTTTACGTTACATCAGACCGTGTCAGGTGGGTCACCCGCCGTTCTGATGGATAAAAAATGAAAGGCTGAGTTGCTGTATTAGCGTTTTTTACGTTACATCAGACCGTATCAGGTGGGACACCCGCCGTTCTGATGGATAAAAAATTAAAGGCTGAATTGCTGTATTAGCGTTTTTTACGTTACACCAGACCGTATCAGGTGCGTCACCCGCCGTTCTGATGGATAAAAAATTAAAGGCTGAATTGCTGTATTAGCGTTTTTTACGTTACATTAGACCGTATCAGGTGGGACACCCGCCGTTCTGATGGATAAAAAATTAAAGGCTGAATTGCTGTATTAGCGTTTTTTACGTTACATCAGACCGTATCAGGTGGGACACCCGCCGTTCCGATGGATAAAAAATTAAAGGCTGAGTTGGTGTATTAGCGTTATTTGTTTTGTTACACGAGACTATGACACCGATATCAACCACGACAGTGGCTGTGCATTTTTTTTCATTTTGCATTTAATTATTTTTACGAGTTTGCTTCATAGTCACTTCCTTCATTACTTCACCAGCTATATAGTTGCGTGTTTTTTATTGCTTTTTTGTAAAATACTGACCTCACTGATAAAAGTGTTCTATATAGTCCCCTGATTATGGTTTTGTCTGGTGTGAAAATACATATACAATTTGGACATTTCGAGCACAAAGTGGATTTGTCGTGCCCTCCGTTCTGAAAGTGAGTATCGATTGTTCCATTTCATTGTAAGTTCAGGAGTATAAATTTTAAGGGCCGCTCTGCTACACTATGAATGTTATGGCGCCTACCCCCGGAACAATAACCCGGATGATGCACAATGCAAGATCATGTTGGTCGTGTTTATGTTAAGCGTGAATATTCAAAATTGTGGTTGTCTAGGCAAATGCTCTTCTGTGATAACTTACGTCTTCTTGACTAAGCGAGACTTACCTTGGTTCTGTCCCTTGTATTTCCTTTGTTTCAATGCCTACCATTTCGCGTAATTAACACGCGCCAATTCCAAAGCAGAAGAATACGTCTCTCGGGTTTTGTCTTCGCATCTGTCCGGTTTCGCTTTCATTAGCGGCTCTTAGCAATCGCTTCCTTTTATTTCTTGCTTTGAGCATCTTCCTTTTTTTTCTCTCTAATGAACTTCCACGCGACTTTCGTGGCATGATCGATCACAATTTCGGAAGGGCGCGCTTCCTTCTCGTTCCCGCTAAACAGTGCCGTAATATAATTACGCGATCGCATTTCAAGATGCTTGTATATGTGCCCGCGTTCAGTTCCACACAGTGATAGTTATTATCCAAATTTGAAAAGCCAGCGGCTTATCGCAAAACAATAGAAACATTAGCTGGGAATGTTGTGTTCCGGAAATGAATGTACAACTAGTAGATCTAAAGGCCCGGTCAAAAAGGATGGCGATTAGTTTCCGAGCTTTGTGCACAGGACGCATCGTGCGAAATTCAGGCTAATATTTTTTTCATCATACAATTGCAGCGAAATTCGCGCAAATCGATCTTGTTGATTCATTACAAAACAAAGTACGTGGCCAAGCAAAGCGTCATAAAATCTTGGTATTTTGCCGACGGGTCCCTTTTATATAATTAAAGGTATATATACATATATATATTTTTTGATCGGTATGATCAACAATTGCTTGGTACCTCTCATCAGACGGTACGTACATAAGCACTGGCAGGCCACAGGCTTATTTAATTCGAATTTATCCTCGCCATCTTCTTATATGAGGAGTAATGCGGTAATTTTGTATCGAGTTACGATATTCAAAAACACTGTCCAGATCGCAAAGAAAGAAGTGAGAATAACATGAGCTGTTCATTCTCTGTCATATTGAATGAGATTACAGACGCCTCAAGGAACCACAAAGATTAAATCTCTGCGTGACGTCGTACTTACAGTAGACTTCCACTGCGTCCTCTCATGAACAGCACGCTGGGTAACAAAAGTTCCCTGGCACGGGTGGAACAGCGACCAGTTGTCCACAGGCAAACAGGTTCTCCTCGTGTCCTTTTTAGAACACCGTCAAGGGACCATTGTTTCCATCGACAAATCAAAATTACTATCGGAAGTGTTTCCCAAATTTAAGGGCACGATCTATTCAACCTAAATTTCCGGTACAGAATCAAATATATCGACAACCTGTTTTCCTTTTTCCCGGAAATTTGGAAATTCCGGGAATTTTCGGTTCCATTGGTCATACCATTTCGCCAGATGCTCAGCCCAAGTTTCTTACGGGATTTACAAATTACACTCGCGTTTTCTGAATAAATTTGCGATAATTTCTACTCATTTAGTTTGTGTAATGTGGCCGAACTATCCAGGAGCTAACGTCGTAGGAGCGGCATTTTTATTTCTGCGTAGTCCGCCGTTTCTGTAGTCGTTGAACGAGTAGAAATAATCGTGAGGCAGCATAAATAAAATAAAGTTATATTTTCAGGTGTCTTTTTCGTTATCGCTGGGACCTGCGGAGACGACGACGACCACAACAAGAACGTCAGAAAACAATAGTTTTAATTAGCAAAACACTGGCTCTGCACGCGCGTTATCAACTTTGGAACATCTCTTTGTCGACCTCTACAAAACAACGATGTGTAATCACCATTCAAGGTTTTATGGAGAACGTGGACGCTTGATGATTTATTTTCCTTTCCCTTTCTGAACTTTAAAGTCGCTCCTACGACGTTAGCTCCTGGATAGTTCGGCCACATTACACAAACTAAATGAGCAGAAATTATCGCAAATTTATTCAGAAAACGCGAGTGTAATTTGTAAATCCCGTAAGAAACTTGGGCTGAGCATCTGGCGAAATGGTATGACCAATGGAACCGAAAATTCCCGGAATTTCCAAATTTCCGGGAAAAAGGAAAAACAGGTTGTCGATATATTTGATTCTGTACCGGAAATTTAGGTTGAATAGATCGTGCCCTTAAATTTGGGAAACACTTCCGATAGTAATTATGATTTGTCGATGGAAACAATGGTCCCTTGACGGTGTTCTAAAAAGGACACGAGGAGAACTCGTGAACAAATCTGTTTGCCTGTGGACAACTGGTCGCTGTTCCACCCGTGCCAGGGAACTTTTGTTACCCAGCGTGCTGTTCGAACGTTCAATGTGTTCATGGCCCTCTGGCCGCGCATCTTTCGAAATTTCAGAAGCGAGCCGACTTGAAAGAAAATCTTTCTAGCAAGCGTGATACGGCTTCAATCGAGTCAGAAATGCAATAGAAGGATAGTTATTCACCTCTACTTTGATTCTATGAAGGAATTGGGACACCAGAGATGATTTCAACGGATTTATTCCGTTTCTCGCTTTGGGCATGGCTGAAATAGAGTTCGGCCTTTCGTTACACTTAACAGAGTAAACCCGAATAACGCTAACTCACCGAAATCGCTCCGAATCGGCTTGAAAAGCAGGTAAATGACAAAGTATACAAGACGAAACAGGGTAAGTTAACTTTACTGACAAAACGCTGTTATCTTCTACCATTTTAAACAAATCCGTTGTATTGCCATACAAATCCTTAAAATTCAACGGTTCTCTGATATTGAGCTTGGGCTACCTGTGCTGTATATGGGTTTTTTCTTGCTGTTGGCCATCAAGACAGCATGAAGGATCAGTTGAATAAAGCTATCCTGGCAATGCTTTATTTGCTTTCATTAAGGTGGGGGTAAACGTGAATTTGAATGGAATTTTAAGAGGTTTGAAGAAGAGATAAAAGAAAGAAAATGATTTTTAAAACACCAACAGACAGTTGATAACCACGCAAAAGCACCCCAGGTTGTTGTGGACTATTAAACTTGGTATCCGTCTATTAATTATTAACTACAAATTCTAATTTCAAAACTTCACTAAATCTTCTCTATTTCTTATTTCTCTTAATTTTACCAATCCTCCTAGAAAAACTATCTCCTCCCTAATATACCCAAAATTCACCTAAAATTTCACAAAACACCCCACAACATAGCTTTACGAGATAAGCAGAGAGTTTTTGGATTGCTTTAAACGTGAACGAGATATTTCCATTAAACTGACTTTAAGCGGCGTGGAAACGGCTTTCAGGCTTACCCCCGCCTTAAGATATACATAGTTTACTCAAGAAAGGTGCCCGCTCATCCTTCTCTTTTGTCCAATCTTATCTTTCAGCTGTTAACATATTCATATTATATTAATTTGCATTACCCTTCCATTTAACACAGTCCCGTCCCGTTAGAAATTCCGTTTCATGGCTTCTGTGTAATCCTTCCACCCCCCTTCTTCTAGCTTCCTACTCACCATTTTTTACCCGCTTTCCCACCCCTCCCTTAACAGATTTCTCTTAACTCAACAAACCGCTTCCACACGCCATGGCGGCAAACTTCGAGCCCTCCGTTGAGTTTCTGAATGTTTACAACGCCATCTAAACCTCATATTTTATTTATTAATTTATTTATTACTAGCTATTACTCGGGCCGTAAGGCGGCACGAGTTAAGGTTTCGGTAGCATTATCAAATTATTTTTTCTTTTTGGAGTCGCGATGGGCCGAGAGATAAGACTTCGGGCCACGAGTTATTGTTCTCGGTCTCGTTTTCTGTACTCGGCTGGTACGAGTTACGTTTTCGATCGTGAGGAGTGTTTACAATATGCGAGCCAGACGAGCGAGGCATGAGCAAAACATGCGAGGCATGCGAGGCATGAAAAACCCCAACATAAACTGCTAACCGTTAAGCTAACCGGGAGCTATTTAAGCTAACCTAAGTGCTATTCAGGCTAACTGGAGTGCTCTTTAGGCTAACCGGAGTGATTTTTAGGCTAACCTGAGTGCGACAAGGTTAGTTTTGTTTAACCGAAAATTTGGCAACTAAATCAGGTTATGCATGTCGACCTCGCCAAGATAGATAAAGATGTCTCACATTTACTATAGAAGAACAATCAATGTAGAAACGATTTCTGTCTTCAAATGAAAGGTGAATAACAAATGCTTTCCCCTGAATTTCATTTAAAAATATAAACAGCGAAACATTGAAAAACGTACAAGGATATAAACGTACGCGTGATGCGTAACGTTACTCTAGATCTCCGGGGCAGGGGGAGGAGTACTCAACAGATGCTTGGGTAGGGAGGTGCGGCCTGGGAGTTCAAACCCTGACCCTGTTTAAGACACAATTCTCCGATTTCCCTATCCCGTTTCGCGTTTAAGACAGAATTCAAAATTTTCAGGTCCTTTCTAAGACATTTAACCCAAAATCACATCCTGTTTAAGACTAGAATGAAATAAGAATACACTAGTTTCTCACTGTATTTTAATGCATTGGCAATTACAATCTGTTTAAGCCATTAGGTCATGTAGGGATACCCTGTTTAAGACAGAAAGTGATGAAATAGATACCCCGTTCAAGACAAAACACCCTGAAAACCATACCCTATCGGGCCGCACGTCCGCGTTAAGGTCACATAGATCATACTGAAAATTACGATCCGTCATTGACCCGGCGTCACATACATATTAGGACCGTACAAATGGTTTCTGTCTCTAAACGAAAGGTGAAAACGTAAGGATTAAAACCCGGGGATTATAAAAAGCATTCGTATGACAAATGTCGTTTTCCCCTGTATTTCATTCTGACTGCAAGAAATGCAATTCTATCTGGTGGTTACTTATTGCCTCACTATATTTCTGTATCTATCTATTTGGTAGCCTGCGAGCAAGCTCTCTTGGGGGTGGGTGGCGGGAGGGGGAAAGAGGATCAATCCCCAAGAGAGCTTGCTCGCAGGCTATCTATTTGGGGAATTGGCGATGCTGGAGGTTATCACTGATAAAAGATTGTAGGCTTTACGCACCACACAGTCAAATATGGCCCGAGTATAAGCTGGAAACAGCTTCTCGTTTAATATATATTTCTATTTACTAAAAAAGCTAAAAAGCTCTTTAACAAACCGGGTATTCATTTTGAGACGTGGTTCTAACTTCTGAGCCAGTGCATATTATTCTGTACAGGTGATTTCCAGATATTAATACTTTACTCACGGGCTTTTAGGCAACTCTCCCCTGGTTGCAATCGCGTGGTTTTACCTTTAAGTTTCAAAATTATAAAGTGTCACCATTCAAATGAAAGCTACTAAGCAGTACTTTCCTGTGGTGCTGTTTAATATACTGTGCAAGGTGGTTTTTAGTTTTAGTGGTTTATTTGCCTTTCTTTCTAATATATTTACAATTTATTGAGTGGTTAGTGTATAGCGAGGTGACCTCTAGAAACCACCAGGCTTATAGTTGAGGCCACCTTGTACCTAAAAAATATATGCTTATATAGTTTGTGCAACAAGTGTGCGGCTTTGCCAATTCAGTGTGATTATTTTATTAAAAACTCTAGCAGTTTATACTTAAAGTTGGGAAAACTTGTCAGAGAAGTGATTGTAACAGGAAGGGAATTCCAGATCTTTGGGCCTTGGTAAAGAATTGTAAATTTTTTCAGATTAGTTCGGCAATGATGCACGCGATAGTTGTTGGCAGTTCTGGTGCTATAGCCATGAATTTGACTGTTTGTCAAAAACAAGTTGAAAAACAAAGGAGGCAAAAGGTTGTTATGATAACAGTACATAAATTTCGCTATAAGAAACGTATTGATTTGATAAATGTCTAAAATTTTTAATTTGGAGAATAAAGGAGCAGAATGTGCTCTATAGTCTGAATTGGTAATAGCTCGCACAGTCCGCTTTTGCAAACAAATTCTATTTAAGTTAGTTATGTACGTAGACGACCATGTAGAATTACAATAGGTAATATAAAGATAAATTAGCGAGTAGTACAAAGTACGTTTAGTAGCACAAAGTAAGGTTCTAACTTTTGATCCTGTCGGTGAACTCGTAAAAGTGTGACCATATATTTAGATAAAAGCTACTGAGCAGTACTTTCCTGTGGCTAGATTTACATGTACAGGATCCCTGTAGTATATTTTAACATATAATTCTTTAATTTTTCTTCGACTAATTCTGTATGTTTCTACAAACTTATGAAACTTACTATTAATATTTATTACCCGGCGCACCCAACTGTTCATTTCCGTGAAATCTGTTGGAAGGCCTTAATCGCATAAGAAATTCGGATTGAATTCTAAAATCTAGCGTTTGCTTGGGTATAAACTCATAAAAGTTTAGTAAAAATTAAAAATTAATTCCTTTTAACTTGTTGTCGAAGGGATGAAAAATGTTGTTAAGAGATCTAAATAAGGTCTGCTAGCATTTTTGGAAAAACCAACCCGAGCAGCTTGTAAAATTCGGGAGATCGGGTTCTGTTCCCTAAAATTTTCTGCGACTGAGAAATTGAGCTAAAATATTCGAACAGATCAAACTGTGTTACGTACACAAATTGAATATGCCTTCTAACGCTTGTAAAAGGCCTTTGAAAAAAAAAAACACATTTGAAGTATTTCACTTACAATTTTAACGTTGGGCGCCCCGATATAACACTCAGTATAGTTTAAGAACCAATAATTACTATAAACGATAGATCATCTAGTTTTCCTTAGTGTTTTAATTTTGTAGAAGACCTCAAACAATTCATTGTGTTCATTTGTCTCGCTTGAATGTCACAACATAGGTCACTTTTTTAAACTCGTTATTTATGTCTCTCTTGAGAAGAGCATAAACAAAAGGGTTGACAGCGGAGTTTAAAACCAAAATAGGCAGTTTATATTCAACGTCGTCACAACTAGCGCTTCCGAAATAGTCAAAGAATGATACGATGGAACAACGTATGAAAATACCGTAACAAACAAGAAACAGCCCCACAACGATTCCCATTATTTTAACTGTAGCCTTCTCGTGAGTTTTAAACGGAACACGCTGGTTAAAACGTAACTCGTTAGCCAACATGCGTGCTGCCCGAACCCTACGCTGCTTCAAAACAACATGTACCATGGATCCGACGCAAAATATTAACATA
The DNA here is from genome assembly GCF_977016875.1 of Pavona decussata. Lineage (NCBI taxonomy): Eukaryota > Metazoa > Cnidaria > Anthozoa > Scleractinia > Agariciidae > Pavona > Pavona decussata. The sequence goes on along the minus strand of NW_028145515.1, from coordinate 3,721,810 downwards.
AAACATGGCAAGAACTCAAAGAGTATCATGACCAGCCAAGTAAAAATATCAGCAAATATAGGCTTTGAAAAAATAAGTAAAGATAATGCTAAGATGTCAAAAACAACCGGAATTGCCCAAGAAAGGAAGATCATTTTTTAACGCGTCGGCTTGTCATGAAGGTCAAGTATTTTATAGGCTTCACGACGGCGATGTAGCGGTCCAGTACTAAACTGCATAAGTTCGTCACGGAAGCGTAACCGAACAGTCACCTTACCAGCTTCGGCCAAGACGCTCCAGCTTGAGACCATTTGCACCTACTACCGCAGAAGAATGGGAGTGGAATAACGCTCAATCCAACACAGAAATCTGCCAACGCAAGTGAAACGACAAAGGCGTTGGTTTTGGTGCGGAGCTGTCGTTTGCCGCAGACAAAGAAAATAATAAATCCATTTCCAGTGCTTGCTAGAATGGAAAGAAACCATCCTAGAATCCAAAACCAGGTATCCATTTGTTCAGTTAAGGCCCTTTATCCGTCGATGCTATCAAACGGTCGTTCCCGCAAATGAACGGGACATGATGTGAAAGCCATGTGCCCTTCTGTGAATTGAACTTCCTTGGCCGCTCAGTGTAGATTCAACTCATACACACAGCGGAATATATTAAATGCACATTCAGCTGTTTCGCGACTTTAATTGCTTCTTAACATTTACAAATTAGAAAAGGAAGAGCTTGTCCAACGTTTTTGATTGTGAAGATATTAAAAATACGTCAATGACAAATTATTATCGATAAAAGTCGTTGTTTGATCACTTACCGGCTGACATTTTCACTCCTTTTTAATTTGCTCCACCAATGAAAGAACCATCGCCCACCTTGGTTTCTCTCTGTGTTGCTTTTTATCTCTTTAATTACCAAATTAATGGTGGAATTAGTTTCAAAACTGAGCAAGCAAACTTGGCAGATAAAAATTTTCAAACCTACCTGATAAAAATGTCCAAGGCTTCCCAACCAACAGGTGGACCTAAACAACTTCCTCAATTTCGAGATTTTAAAACGCCGCCTTAAAAGTGCGTTAGCCCAGTTGATCTGTTCGAATGTTTTAGGTGAATTTCTCAGTCGCTGAATTTACGAGCTGCTGTTAGCTATCCGGCCGAAAATCGAAGCTAACTTTATTTTGCACTCAAAACGATCTTTTCAGTTCTGTCCTTCATAAACGAAAGGGATTAATTTACACATGTTTACTAAAGGTTGACGTGACATTTTACCAAAGATATTCCTGCCATACGGTCCGCGCGTCTAAAATTTAAATCAACCAATCAGATTTCAGCAACGGGTCAAAACTGAGTTTTCATACGTCATTGATATCTGCGCTCTGTGATTGGTTGTGCCAAGCAAGAGAAATTACATGAAGTGCTTATTGAAAGCGCAAGCAAAATATTTAGTATGGCCTGAACTGATGTTTTCTGTTTCGTCCTTTTGATTTTACCATATTCACGACGTAGCACGGCGACTATAAGTATCGATCGATTTACTGCGTCGTTTTGTTTTCGGTTGAATGACCAGTATAGAGCGATCTTCGCCGCGTGAGGTTCACAGTAAAGACTCCGACGCTTTGGCCGACTGGACTCGAATTCCCTCTCCCGATTTTCGCAACTTTGACCAGCATTGGATCCATTACTACTCTGGAGATCTCGCAATTTACGGACAGCCGTTGTTTACATTCTGGTTGTGAAAGATGCTTTTCAAATTGTTCTTACATTTCGGAGAGACTGATCTCGCCGGGTGGGAACTGTAGTGTTTAGGAGTATAAATCTTTGAGAGATTTCCAAGTCCTCTGATTGTAATCCTCCTACAGCACTAGTATTTTAAAACTCAAAAAGACACTTAAAGTGTGCGGCTATTTTCAGTGTCTGTAAAATGTTGAAAGGCAGCCCAGCAATAGCTCGGAACGGAATAAGAAGGCTACATCGATCAACTGTGGACTGGACTCTTCGCTCACCGACCAACATATGTGATTTCATTATAATTTAAATAATTTCATTAATTAACTTACTAACTTTGTGGCTAGTTTTATTGTCATTTATTGTCCCTACATTTTTTGTTGTGGTAATTGGTGATCTGTCTCAGTATGAGGTGTTTTTACGCTAAAATTTTACAGATTATCCTTATGGCTTTTTTAGACATAATTTGTTTACTTTTAATTTACCGATTTGTGCCTTTAAATTGTTGTAAGTAAAGAAATTATATAAATTGAATAACATTGGTAAATGTATTGCTAGTCAGATCCATCCCTTAGACAGGGTGCGTGGGTGGGAGAGTGTCAAATGCTAAATGTCTTGAAGGACGGTGCCTACTATTGTTACTGCGCAAACAATAGTACGCACCGAGATACTCGGGTTTCGTATGGGTAGTGCTCACTAATACAGGAATATTTTTACAAAGTTTAAAACTATGTGGAGAAAACAGAACTTAGCAAGTGCTCTTGGTATCCCATTGCATTTAAAAAAAAATGTTTGCAATTGGCGGAGCCCCAAACATCAGATTGAAAGGGGGGAAATAGACCCCCCACCACATTTGAGCTAGAGTAAGAATTTAAGGATGCCAAACATCAGACATTTTAAACAAGTTAGTGAATGCCATGAGTAAGAGGTGGAAGGTACGTGTAGGGCGAGTTTGAGATAAGGTAACAAAGAAACAACAAAAGTAAAAAGCCAGACAAAATATTAGAAGGAAATGCACGCCTGTGAAAAGTTCAACTTTTATTAACCGATTGACTAATAAAAAAGTGCCCTGAATAACCTATTTATTTTTTTATTATTGTTTTTTTTTCGTGGATCTTGTTGACTTTGTTTTCAGGGTGTTTATTCTCTTTCTTAGTTATATTGGAGCAGTTGTCAATTGGGACCCAGCTCTGTTACTTCCCCCTGCCATACCCCTCCTTCTTTTGTACTTGTTCTGTATCTGTTGTTGTTGTTGTTTTTTTTCTGTATATTTTGTTGGCTTCTGTGGCAATTCAATAAAAATAAGCAAAACTAAATAAAAGAAGAATGACTTTGGCAATTACAAGAGACTCGAAACAGTAGATGCAACACAGTAAATAGCCAAACATAAATAGATTCCATGTGATTGATAACATCTACAGTATATTTCATTGAATGAGGGATGGTAAACAGGAGCATGTGGAGAAAGCTACAATCAGTTGGGAGGCCGATAATGAGGTTGATGGGAATACTGGCTATGAGATGAATGTGTTAATTACCTGTCATAGCTGTTTCTAAGTAGCTTTTGTGGAGTACTGAAGGATATATCCTTGCAAAATCCCATCAAGGATTGGGCTTCATGATGTAGCCATTGTCAGAAATTTGGCATTAGCTCATCACATCCACAATTGTAGTTTGGGTTCCTTGTGCTTTGAGTTTCAACCATGATAAAAAATAATGAAGTGCCAAGAGTTGTCTGGACATGTAAGATTGATAACAATTGCTGAACACTTATATTAATATCAGTTAATATAATATGGTTTTCTTTAGTGTTGGCTTTCATAATGAGGAACAACAAAAAATGTTCAAAAACTCTGGGTCAAGAGGAACATATAATAATTGACAGGATTTAGAATTTTTAAATTTTAATATTCTTGATTTTTTGAAGTCTACTTGTCTGACAGGTGCGCAAAGTTTTAATAATAAGGGAAATAACGCGGATTTGGGGCTTAAACTTTATACTGTTTTGAATCAGGGTTCGGATTATCTTCATAAATCTGAATAACAAGAATAGGAATTAAGTCTAAATTTATAGGTGAAATGTCTAAATGTAAATAGCTGAAATTTTAACAACTAGCTACTAACTACTATAAACTAGCAAGAGAGTGATTTGAAAGTCTGGCCCGCCTCGATTAGCACTCACTACCTGCGGGCCAATTTACTACCTAATTGTTCTTCTTGGTTGGATTTTTGAATCTGAACTTGAAACTCAGAGCAAGAAGTAGATGTTTATAATATTTTAGCAAATATTAGAGATAAGCTTACATGTTGTGGGAACTCAGTTCCCAAATCTGGCCTGGAAATGTCTGTTGTGAGACTCAGATTCTCAGCTAAGAAAGATACTGACGGCTTACTCGCTGATAACTCACAACAAGCTCGGGGCGGTGACTCGAAAAAAGTGAGTAACGCATGCTATCAACCATTACAACCAAATGAAAAATAGAAATTGAAACTTTTTCGGGGATACATCATGAAGCCGCAAACTAAATTTAATAAAAATCATGCGTATACAGTCGTGTCAATAATTTTATTCTGTATACTTGTATACATATTTATTAATTGATTTAGTGTTATATTTTATATTTAAACGCATAGAATAGCGCAAACTGTTTAAGGAGTACCTCATTTCAAAGCACTGCCCGCGTCGGACGGCCGCGGTTGTCAAGGTTTTTCGCTCTGCTTCTTTTTAACGCTGTGAGGTGTTATTCACTAAGTGAAGCTAAGTGGCTGTGTGGAAAGCTCAAGAATGTTGGGGAAAGGTATCTAGTGGTTTCCGTTTGCTTTAGGTTGGAGAAATAGGCCATTCTCGAGAACTCTGAAGCGGCTGGAGCGGTGATCGAACAACAAATTTTATAGTATTATCATTTAGTCGACAGTGAAGTGTCACTTGCTAATGACGTAGGATAACCAGTTTTGACTGCCGCTCGTACTGCGGGCTCAAGCTCCGTATGGCAGGTTAAACTCTAGTTTTTCATCACAATTAGATGTTAATTTCTGTGGTCATTATTTTAAGACCTTCCAAACACTGATATTCAGCGAGAAGATCCATTAAATGTTTTTCAGTGAGTGGATGGACCTTAACAAGATGTCCAACTGATGCGAAAGACTGGTAACAGAGGGGGAGGGGGGTGGGGAGGTGCATTCACATCCCTAAATTTGTGTTATGGATGACTGTGGTTCGAACAAAGGGTGGGATGTAAAATTCGAGACTTTTTTCAAACCATTATTTTCTTTTTTAAGACTCAAGGTTATTAGTCAAAACAAATGCCAGAGAGTATCGTAATAGGATAGGGTGCAGCGACTTCCCACGATTCTACGATTGAACATTTTGAATAACACGAAATTAAAATAAAAATCGACTAGCAGACAATTAAGTGAGACAAATCTTTACTCGTCTCAGCAATTCAGTAAACACTGTAATTTTTTACAACGTTGAAAAATTTCCAAACTTTTTTACCTTTCTTCCAGACTTTATCTTCAATTTCCATACTTTTCTCAGGCCTGGAAGACCAGTGTTTACAGATTTTCACGTTTCTTCAAGAATTTTAGACTCTCTAAGAAGTCCAGTCTCTCTTCTGTGGACAAGTTTTCGAGGGTTTCAGTTTTTTGCGAACCTTCAATGATTCACACCATGAGGCAACATAACACAAGCATGCTTAATAAATATTGTAACCGAAAGCTGTAAATTGATAACGAGTTCATGTAGAGCGGGTACTACCGTATCTTACCTTACCTTCCCTACTGGCCCGGCTGTATTAGTCACAACACATGCCAGAGAGTATCGTAATGGGGTAGGATAGAGCGACTTCTTTCGATTCTGTGAATGAGCATTTTGACTAAGACAAAATTAAAATAAAATCCGACTAGCAGACAAAGTGGACAAAGATTTCTCTCGTCTTAGCAATTCAGTAAGCAATGTTACAGCGCTGAAAAAACTCCAGATTTCTTTGTCTTTCTTCCAGACTTTATCTTCATTTGACCTGAAAGACTTGTGTTTACAGATTTCCACATTTTCCAAGAATTTTAGACCCTTTACGAAACCCCCCGGTCTCTCTTCTGTGGAATAGTTTTTGAGGGTTTCAGTTTTATATATATTTCAACGATATTTCAACGATTCACACCATTAGCACAAGCAAAGCTAAATAAATATTTTAACCGGGATTAGACCGAATTTTTGTCGAAAATGCCAAGCAATTTTATACAAAGACGTCAGAAACCTGTAAATTGATAACGAGTTTACGTAGAGCGGATAGTAATTAGTGTATCTCCCTAAATCCTACCTTACTCGTGATTTCTAATGGAATTGCCGAATGCGCTAGTAAAATTTGTGTTATAGATGACTGTGGTTCGAACAGAAGTTTGTATACCAAATTCAAGACTTTTTTCAAACCATTATCTTCTTTTTCCCGGAAAAAGACTGATTGCCGAGCGCGCTAGTAAAAATAAAAGAAAAACCTACAAAACAACAAGAAAAGGAAACACACACGTTTTTTTATTATTTTTTTTTGTGGGGGGGGGGGGGGGGGATTGCCGAGCGCGCTAGTAAAAATAACAAGACAACAAGACAATTAAAAACAACAAAACAAGAAGAAAATCAAACACACACGGTTTCAAAAACTCAGCAAAATTGTCGCCCAAACCCTAACATCCCATCAATTTCGAAACCCGACAAACGGCTCTGGACTGAGACACCTGGTGCCAGCATTGTCCCCAGTCCTCCTTGGCGCGCGGACGACCACACTCTTTGTTTCTTTTCCTTTTTTCTTTTTATTTATTTATAAGAATGTATAAGTTTGGGCATTGAGGCTAAACGTTCTTAATTTTTTTTTTTTTTTGGCAATTTGAGGCTAAACATTATTTAGATGATTTTAAGTTATCTGTTAAAGTATTTCTATAAATATATGTGGACGTGACCACGACACCTGTTATTTGGGTTAATTGACAATATAGACTGAATTTTTACATGTATTATTTTGTCCGTATTTATACTGTTAATTTCAGAAACATTTGGTCGGAATAAAAATGTTGTTCACTGACTCTCAGCCCTGGTAATGTTCCTAGTATGTTCTTAAATTTTATTTAATCTCAGCCTCAAGGTTTTTAAAAAAGGTTCTTGTATTTAAAAAAAAAAGGAGTGTAATTAGGAAGACGCATTCAGACGCGTTACGGCGCTCGGTTCCAAGTCTCACACAGGCAGCTCGACTCGCTCGAATATCGTGATTGGGCTTGGTAACGACACTGAGCTGGTGCTTGTAAAGCTGTATGTGGGTTTTTTTTTTTCTGTTGGCCATCAATGAAACAGCATTAGGGGTCAGTTGAATAAAGTTATCCTGGCAATTATCCTGGAAACAGAACCTGTTGCCGCAAATTTAAGAGCTTCTGTTGGCTTTCTGAAAATCCCAGCTAACTTTGGGCGCGTTCTTTTGGGACTATTTCGGAATAGGAATACTCGGAATAGACGGTATTACGCCATGGGTATTGCGTTTCAGATTTTAGGAGTGTATTTTTCAAAATTGAAATTTCGTGTACTCTGTCAATAAGAATTGCTATAGAATAGCCCCAAAAGAATGCACCCTTAATTTTCCACTCGAAACGATCTTTCCTGTTTGCCCTTCGAAAAGGAAAGGGTTTAATTTTTACATGTTTACGAAAGACTGAAGTGATATGTTACCAAAGATATTAAACTCTAGTAAGTTTTTATCACAGTTAGATGTTAATTTCTGTGGTGATTAAGGCCCTCCGAAAAGATATTCATCGTAAAGAACGTTTGGGAGTCTTACAGCAGGTAAACCTAAACCAGATATCCAACTGATGCGAAAGACTGATAACGAAAGGGGGTACAGGGAGGGAGGGGAGGGAAGGGGAAGGTTGCATTCACATCCCTAAATTTGTGATTTGGATGAGTGTGCATGGTTCGAACAAAAGTTTGTAGGCAAAATTCGAGACTTTTTCAAACCATTACTTTCTTTTCCAAGAATCAACGTTATTTGTCAAAACACACACCAGACAGTAAAGTAATGGGGTAGGGAGGAGCGACTTCTCATGATTCTGCGATTGTACATTTTGACAAAGACGAAATTAAAATAAAATCCGAATAGGAGACAAAGTGAGACAAAGATTTCTCTCGGCCTAACAATTAAGCACTGTTACAGCGTTGAAAAAAAATTCCAGACTTTTTCGCCTTTTTTCCAGACTTGATCTTCAATTAAATTACTTTTCTCAGGAAGACTAGTGTTTTCAGATTTCCACATTCTCCCAAGAATTTTAATTTTAGACTCTGAGAGAACCTCGGTCTCTCTTCTGCAGACTAGTTTTCAAGGTTTTAGTTTTTGCGAACCTTCAATGATTCACACTATTAGCAACATAACACAAGCAAAGGTAAATAAATGTTGTAACCGGGTTTTGACTGAATTGTTCTCTAAAACGCTAAGCAATTTTATATAAAAGCGAGATCGGGTACTAATTAGCGTATCTTCCCTAAATCCCACTTTACTCATGATTTCTAATGGGATTGCCAAACGCGCAAGTAAAAATAAAAGAAAAAAACACAAAACAACAAGAAAAGAAAACCAATAAACAATCAAACAAAAGACACGCGGTTTCAAAAACTCAGCAAAATTGTGGCCCAAATTCTAAAATTCCGTCAGTTTCGAAACCCAACAAACGGCTCTGGTCTGAGAACCTGATGTATGTATGTATGTATGTATGTATGTATGTATGTATGTATGTATGTATGTATGTATGTATGTATGTATGTATGTATGTATGTATGTATGTATGTATGTATGTATGTATGTATGTATGTATGTATGTATGTATGTATGTATCTATGTATGTATCTATGTATGTATGTATGTATGTATGTATGTATGTATGTATGTATGTATGTATGTATGTATGTATGTATGTATGTATGTATGTATGTATGTATGTATGTATGTATGTATGTATGTATGTATGTATGTATGTATGTATGTATGTATGGTTTGGACAGGGACAGCCTTCCCTCAGAGTTTCTTAAGTTGTAAGCAGAGTGACGCTGAGAGAAAAGACTTTGTAGATATTCCGGAACAAGGTCATTTATGGTTTTATACATCATTAAGGCTTTTTGTTTCTTTCGCCGAAGAGATAGCCTCTCCCAGTCGAGGATGGAGAGAAGGTGATTTGAGCTTGTATTAAAAGGTAATTTAGTAATACCTCTGGCTGCACGATTCTGTAACTTTTTGAGATTATCACTCAACTAATCACTCAAACAGTCTCAAACGGGGCTGCAGTAATCAAACTGAGGCATATTTAAAGCGTTATAAATTTGGATTGCAGTTCCTTTGGATATAAAGGGCCGCACACGTTTAGGGCGCCTAAAGCTGAAGAGACTTTCTTGCAAATCTCTTCAACGTGTTTACCCCAAGAGAGTTGGGCATCTATGGCAAGACCCAAAGATTTGGTCTTATCGACTCTCTTGATAATTTGGTCATCAATTCTGATTTCTACATCGTCACATTGGGCAGATAGTCTTTTTCTTGATCCAATAATCATTGAGTGAGAGAGGGTGCGACGATACTAGCAGCCAGTTTCAACAATTTACTCGGAATCATATCAAGACCGGCGGCTTTCTTTTCATCAATTGTCGACAAAATGTTAGAAACAATGTCAACACTAGAAATTTGTAGAGAAAACGAATGATTAGTGGGCTCTAAATAAGACTCAGGATTAACATCGACAACAGGAATTTGTTGTGCTAATACTTGCGCAACGTTTGCATGAGGGATGAGTTGAATAAAGTTATCCTGGCACTGCTTTATTTACATAGTTTATTAGTACAAGAAAGGTGCCCGCTCATCCTTCTCTTTTGTCCAATCTTATCTTTCAGTTGTCAACATATTCATATGAAAATGTGCCGTATATGAATTTGCATTACTTTTCCATTCAACAAAGTCCCGTCCCGTTAGAAATCCCGTTTCCCGCTTCTCTGTAATCCTTCCACCCCTTTCTTCTAGTTTCCCACTCAGCATTTTCTACCCTTTCCGCGCCCACTAAGAAAAGCGCCATTTACTGTTTTCATTTTTTCTTTAATTTATAATTGTCGTTAGGTAGATACATTGTTAGGGGATTAATATATAATTATATAGCTGATGGAATTACCGTCTCTAAATAAAGTTATAGTATCGTATTCCTCCCTTAACGGTTTTTTCTTAATACAGCTTAGTAACAGCGCGGTAACGTCTTTGCAGTTGCCTATCCTATTTAAGATGCTGTTTCAGTTTAACCTAGGGAAGAGGTTTCTGGAAAACATACTTGTTGTTGGGTTAAGAGGGACTCCACAAACCGCTTCCTAACGCCATAGTGGCAAACTCCGAACCCTCCATTGTTTACTACGCCATCTAAATCTTATATTTTATTTATTAATTAATTTGTTTAATATGAATTTTTATTAACTGTAAAAGCTTAAAAGCTCTTTAAACACTCCCGGTATTCATTTTGAGACGTGGTTCTAACTTCTGAGTCAGTGCATATTATTTTGTACAGGTGGTTTCTAAATATTGATACTCTAGACTTATACCTTACTCAGGGGCTTTTAGGCAACTCTCCCTTGTTTGCAATCGCGTGGTTTTACCTTTTAGTTTGAAAATTATAAAGTGTGACCAATCAAGTGAAAGCTACTAAGCAGTACTTTCCTGTGGTGCTGTTTATTAAGCTGTACGAGGTGATTCTAACTTTGGAGCCTGTGGATGAATTCCTAAAGTGTGACCATTCAAATGAACTCTACTGAACAGTACTTTCCTGCGGCTAAATTTGCATGCACAGGATTCCTGTAGTACATTTTAACATATAAATTTTTGTCTTCGGTTAATTCTGTATGTTTTTACTAACTTATGTAACTTACTACTAATATTTGATAACAGGCGCACCCAACGGTTCATCTCTGTGAAATATGTTGGAAGGCCTAAATCGCGTCAGAAATTCGAATTCAATTTTAAAACCTAGCGTTTACTTGCGTATAGATCTCCTAACAGTTTTGTAACATGGAAAAATTAATTCCTTTTGTTGTCGAAGGGATGAAAAATGTCGTTAAGAGAGCTAAATAAGGTCAGCAAGCATTTCTGGAAAAACCGACCAGAGCAGAAAATTCGACTGTGACTGAGAAATTCAGCTAAAGTATTCGAACAGATTAAATTGTGGTAGCCCACACAAATTAAATATGACTTTTAAGGCACGAAAAAGGCCTTTGAAAACAGAAAACAGAAAACATTTTCTCTTGGGCGCCCCGATGTAACACTTAATATAGTTAGGATCAATACTCAATATAAACGACAGATCGTCTAGTTTTTCTTAATATTAATCGTAGAAGACCTCAAACAATTCATTGTGTTCATTTGGCTCGTTTGAATGTCACAACATAGGTCACTTTTTTAAACTCCTTCTTTATGTCTCTCTTGAGAAGAGCGTAAACAAAAGGGTTAACAGCGGAGTTTAAAACGAAAATAGGTATTTTAAATTCATCATCTTCACACATTGCGGAATAGACGACATATACGATGGTACAACGAATGAAAATACCGTAACATATAAGAAACAGACCCACAACGATTCCCATTATTTTAACTGTAGCCTTTTCGTGAGTTTTAAACGGAACGCGGTGGTTAAAACGTAACTCGTAAGCCAACATGCGTGCCGCCCGATCATGCTTCAGCACAACATGTACCATGGATCCGACGCAGAATATTAACATAATACATGGCGAGAACTCAAAGAGTATTATTCCCAGCCAATTGAAAATATTACAAAATATAGGCTTTGACGAAATACGTGAAGATAAAGGCAAAATGTCAAGAACAACTGGAATTGCCCAAGAAAAGAAAATCACTTGCTTAACGCGTCGGCTTGTCATGAAGGTCAAGTATTTTAAAGGCTTCACGACGGCGATGTAGCGGTCCAGTACTAGACTACATAAGTTCGTCACGGAAGCGTAGCCGAACAGCCATCTTACCAACTCCACCCAAGGCACCTCGGTTGGCGTGCGCCATTTGCAGCTATTACCACAGAAGTACTTTGAAGGAATAACGCTCAACCCAACACAGAAATCTGCCACTGCAAGTGAAACGACGAAGGCGTTGGTTTTGGTGCGGAGTTGTCGTTGGCTACAAACAAGGAAAATAATAAATCCATTTCCAGCGATTGCTAGAATGGAAAGAAACCATCCTAGAATCCAAAACCAGGTTTCCATTTGTTCAGTTAAGGCCCTTTAGTCGCTCCCGCAAATGAAACATGATGTGAAAACATCGTGGTCCTCTATGGATTGAACTTCCTTGGTCTCTCACTGTAGATTTAATCCATACTCACAGCGGAATATATTAAATGCACATTCAACTGTTTCGTAACTTTAATTGCTTCTTAATGTTTACAAATTCGAAAAGGAAGAGCTTGGGCAGCGTTTTTGATCATGAAGATATTAAAAATGCGTCAATGACAAATTATTATCGATGACAGTCGTCGTTTAATCACTTACCGGCTGACATTTTCACCCCTTTTTTTTATTTGCTCCACCAATGAAAGAACCATCGCCCACGTTGGTTTCTCTCTGTGTTGTTTTTTCTCTCTTTAATTACCAAATTAATGGTGGAACTAGTCACGAAACTGAGCAAGCAAACTTGGCAGATAAAAATTTTCAAACTGTACCTGATACAAATGTCCAAGGCTTCCCAACCAACAGGTGCACCAAAACAACTTCCTCAATTTCGAAATTTTAAAACACTGCCTGAAAAGGGATATTTGCGTACGTTAGCCCAGTTGATCTGTTCGAATGCTTCAGGTGAATTTTTCTGTTGCTGAAATTTTTAGGATATAGAGTCTGTTACCCCGAATTTACGAGTTGCTGTTGGCTATCTGAAAATTCCAGCTAACTTTATTTTGAACTCGAAACGATCTTTTCAGTTTGTTCTTCGAAAACGAAAGGAATTAATTTTCACATGTTTACGAAAGACTGAAGCGACCTGTTACCCGGCAAAGATGTATTGAAATCTAGTAAGTTTTTACCACAGTTAAAAAAAAATAATAATAAAAAAATTTAATCACAGCTAGATGTTAATTTCAATGGTGATTAAGGCCTTCCGAAAAGATGTTCATCGAAAGGAACTTTTGGGTGTACATGTCTCACAGGAGGTAAAGCTAAACCAGATGTCCAACTGATGCGAAAGACTGGTAACGGAAGGGGGTACGGGGGGGGGGGGGGGTAGGGGTGCATTCACATCCCTAAATTTGTGTTATGGATGACTGTGGTTCGAACAAAGGTTTGTATGGAAAATTCAAGACGTTTTTCAAACCATTATCTTCTTTTTCCAGACTCAAGGTTATTAGTAAAAACACATAAAAGACAGTATCGTAATAGGGTAGGGTGCAGCGACTTCTCACGATTCTTCGTTTGAACATTTCGACCCAGATGAAATTAAAATAAAATTTGACTACCAGACAAAGTGAGACAAAGATTTCAGTCGATGTAGCAACTCAGTAAGCACTGTTACAGTGGTGAAAAAACGCTAGACTTTTTTTCATTTCTTCCAGACTTTATCTTCATTTTCATACTTTTCCCAGGTCTAGAAGACCAGTGTTTGTGTGAACCTCCGTCTCTCTTCTGTGGACTAGTTTTCGAGGGTGTCAGTTTTTGAGAACCTTCAATAATTTACACTATTAGCAAATATAACACAAGCAAAGGTAAATAAATATTGTAACCGGGTTTTAACCGAGTTGTTGTCGAAAACACCAAGCAATTTTACACAAAGACGTCAAAAAACTGTAAATTGATAACGAGTTTACGTAGAGCAGGTAGTTATTAGCGTATCTTCCCTAAATCCCACTTTACACAAGATTTCTTATTGGATTGCAGAGCGCGCTAGAAAGAAAACTAAAGAAATCTGCCACCGCAAGTGAAACGACAAAGGCGTTGGTTTTGGTGCGGAGCTGTCGTTTGCTGCCGACAGGGAAAATAATAAATCCATTTCCAGCGATTGCAGGAATGGAAACAAACCATCCTAGAATCAAAAACCAGGTGTCGATTTGTTCAGTTAAGGCCCTTTATTCACTCCCGCAAATAAAACATGATGTGAAAACCTTGTGGCCTTCTGTGGATTGAACTTCCTTGCTCTCTCACTGTAGATTTAATTCATACACACAGCGGAATATATAAAATGCACATTCAGCTGTTTCACAACTTTAATTGCTTCTTAGCATTTGCAAATTAGAAAAGGAAGCTCGGTTTCCCTTTTTGATTATGAAGATATTAAAAATACATCAATAACAAATTATTATCGGTGACAGTCGTCGCTTGATCACTTACCGGCTGACATTCTGACTCCTTTTTAATTTAGTCCTCCAACCCTTCCACCAATGAAAGAACCATCGTCCACCTTGGTTTCTCTGTGTGTTAGTTACGAAAGTAAGCAAGTAAACTTGGCCTACAAAATTTTTTAAACTGTGCGTGAGAAATGCCCAAGGCTTTCCAACCAACAGGTGCACACAAACAACTTCTTCAATTTCGAAATTTTTTAAAAAACGCCGCCTTAAAGGGATATTTGTGCACGCTAGCCAAGTTTAATCTGTTCGAATGCTCTTGGCGAATTTTTCAGTCGCTGAAACTTTTAAGAAACAGAATCCGTTACCGCGAATTTAAGAGCTGCTGTTGGCTTTATGAAAATCCCAATTAACTTTGGGCGCGTTGTTTTGGCACTATTCCGGAACAGGACTACTCGGAATAGACCGTATTTGTGTTCTTTTGGGAGCTCCCGATAGCAGAATGAACAGAAGAAAGGTGAACATGGTTTACTCGGAATAGACAGAAAACGTGTTCTTTTGGAAAATTTTTGGCGGGAAGTCCTATGCAGCCGCTCGCGCGCAGATATAGTAGCTCTCAGGTCACCTCCGCCATGGGTATTCCGTTTCAGATTTTAGGAGCGTTCTTTTTAAAATTGTAATTCCGTCTGTTCTGTAATATAGCTAAACTGGAATAAGAATAGCTATAGAATCGCCCCAAAAGAATGCACCCTTTTATTTTGCACTCGAAATGACCTTTTCTGTTTGTCCTTCGAAAACGAAAGGGATAAATTTTTACATGTTTACGAAAGACTGAAGTGATATGTTACCAAAGATACTAAATTCTACTAAGTTTTCATCACAGTTAGATGTAAATTTCTGTTGTGATTAAGGCCATCCGTAAAGATATTCATTTAAAAGGAATTTTTTGGTTTCTTACAGCAGGTAAAGCAGATGTCCAACTGATGCGAAAGACTGGTAACGGAATGGGGTGCGGAGGAGGCGGGGGGGGGGGGGATTCATTCACATCCCTAAATTTGTGTTATGGATGACTGTGGTTTGAACAAATTGAACAAAAGTTTCTATGCAAAATTCGAGACTTTTTCCAAACCATTATTTTCTTTTTGCACACTTGGGGCTATTAGTCCCAGCACATGACCGACTTCTTACGCGATTCTGCGATTGAACATTTTGAATAAGACGAAATTAAAATAAAATTCGATTAGCAGGCAAAGTGAGACAAAGATTTTACTCGGATTAGCAATAAAACACTGTTACAGCGTTGAAAAATCTCCACACTTTTTTGCCTTTCTCCTGGTTAATCTTGAATTTCCATAGTTTGCCCAGGTGTTTAAGATTAGTGTTGGCAGATTTCCACGTTTCGAAAAGAATTTTAGACTCTGTACGAGCCTCGGTCTCTCTTCTGTGGACTAGTTTTCGAGGATTTCAGTTTTTGTGAACCTTCAATAATTCACACCCGAAGCAAAAATAACTCAAGCAAAGCTAAATAAATATTGTAACCGGGTCTTGATCGAATTGTTGTCGAAAACGCGAAGCAATTTTATACAAAGACGTCAGAAAACTGTAAATTGATAACGGGTTTACGTAAGCGGGTACTAATTAGCATATCTTCCCTTAATCCTACTCACTCATGATTTCTAATGGGATTGCCGAGCGCGTTAGTAAAAATAAAAGAAAAACCTACAAAACAATAAGAAAATCAAACAAACACGGTTTCAAAAACTCAGCAAAATTGTCGCCCATACTCCCATCAGTTTCGAAACCAAACAAACGGCTCTGGACTGAGACACCTGGTGCCAGCCTTGTCCCCAGTCATCCTTGGCGCGCGGCCGAACTTGAAGTCACCCGTTGAGCCGCACTCCTTTTTTCTTTCTTTCTTTCTTCCTTTTTTTTTTTTATTTATAAGGACGTATAATTTTGGGAGCTGAGGCTGAACGTTCTTCATTTTTTTTGGCAATTTGAGGCTGAAAAATTGTTAAGATGTTTTTAAGTTATCTGTTATAGTATTTCAATAAATCTATGCGGACGTGACCAAGACACCTATTATTTGGGTTAATTGGACAATATAGACTGAATTTTCACATGTAATATTTTGTCCATATTTAAACTGTTCATTTCAAAAACATTTGGTCGGAATAAAAATGTCCTTAACCGACTCAGCCTGGGTAATGTCCTTAGTGTGTTCTTAAATTTTATTTCATCTCAGCCTCAAGGTTTTTCTTTTTTCTTAAAAAAAGGTTCTTGTATAAAAAAAAAAAAAAGAAAGAAAGAGTGTAATCAGGAAGACGCATACAGACGCGCTACCGCGTTTGGTCCCATGCCTCACACAGCTAGCTCCACTCGCTCGAAAAGATTAGGCTGACCTGGTGTTAGTATAGCTGTATGTGGTTTTTGCTTGCTGTTTGCCAATCAAGACAGGATGAGGGATCAGGTGAATACAGTTATCCTTGCAATGCTTTGTTTTCTTTTCATATATTTGCTTTGATATACATAGTTTATCGGTACAAGAAAGGCGCCCGCTCATCGTTCTCTTTTGTCCAATCTTATCTTTCAGCTGTCAACATATTCATACGAAAATGTGCTTGCTATATCCCCGGAGTATCCAATCGATGGAATCGATAATCGATGACAATCGATATCAGTCGATACCAATCGATATCAATTAATCGATTGATATTGATAATCGATGACCAATCGATGGCGAAGATTCGTGTGGTTATCGATTGGTATCGATTATCAATACCATTCAATAGATAAATTGGTATCGATTGGTTGCAGATTGAGAACCGGAATCCACGCATAAAAAACACAACTTTGTACGCAGTAATTGTAAACACATTTCATTTTAATGTTAACAGGAGAACAATACTCTCCTTTTTCTCTTTAACGTTAACGCTCCGTCCACAGGAATTCGGTTTTTTTTTTTTTTTGACAAATTAAAAGTTTGTTCCATGGGCCAATCTATAGACTTCAAAAAACGGAAAGTGGTTGAATCGTGCCTTCACAGAAAAATTCTGGTAGCAAATAAAATAATATTATGAGAACAGTACACCGAAATAACAATGTATGTGTTTTCAATAATTTCATATTTGTTCGTCCGGATTGTTTGTTAACACAGAAATATCTGCATGTAGTGGCCAAAGAGGATCCACAAGGTCGGACTGTAAGTGGCCGAGCTGTCCACGATGGTTCACAACTTAAAACAACTTTAAACTTTGCAGTGAACACTTCACCGACGTTCCCCTCAAAACGCAAAGATGATAGGCTTTCACAATGCACCTTATATTTAGTACAGCCTCTACCCGACCGTCTTGCGTAGACATATTAGGGACTTTAAGATACGGCGACTACGGACTACGGACTACGGACGAGACGAAAATTAGGACTGGGACGAGACAAGTGTGCTCTCGCTTCTCACCGTCGTAAGCTGGCGACGGTGTGTAGGCGAGGAATTTCACGTACTGCGATCAAGGTGAGTACAGAGTTATAAATTATTGTATGAGAAAAGAAAGGTTTCGTTAGAATATGGTCTGAGGGCTTGATGCTTTCTATCACGAACACCAAAAAGCAGATATTTAGCAATTTCAAGCGCTTTTGAACTCCAAAAAGCGAAAAAATTTACGGCTAAGTCGTGTTTACTGATTTTGACCGCCAATTTGTGTTTACTTTTATTTACATGAGAAACAAAACTTACGAGTGAAACACGCTCTTTGCATTTTGTAGGCAAAAATGACTTCTCCCCAAGTGGAAATGTAAGTACACAGCCTTTTTATCTTTTACCAAAGTATTTGCAAGGAAATTATGATTGAAGTAGTATCTAACCTGTCTAACGTGTGCATTAAATTTTGACTTGCAGCGTCTACAGAGCACCTGAACTGTGGAGGAACCCCAAGAATCTCGGCTAAACGAGGAAGATCTTCCTTGTTCACTCTGAACTCAGTTAAACATTCACTTGAATCAAAGGAGTCGAGACAAAAACAACCGTACTCCCAGTATGGATATGATAGATTTACTGACTTATAGGCATCAAACAGAAGTACGAATTCTTCTTCGTCGATTATTTCGTCCACTAAAGAGTAAACCAGGGCATCTCGAACCTTTTCAAAAGACATTCTGGACGCAAAATATGAAAAAAGTAAGCGAGTTTTTTTCTTGAGTTTACTTCGCGCTTTGTTCGTAGTCCGGTGTCTGTAGTCTGCGATCTTAACTTCGTATTTTCGCACCACTGTTGTGTATTCGGCCCAGTCCTCCATAGCAAGAAAACCTTGCGTCCAACCGTAGTCCGTAGTCCCTAGGGAGCTTAAGATCCGACGACGGCGGGTGTCTGCAACGGTAGCTATGACCTTGGAAAACTGGCGAGAGGCCGCCGTCGTAAGGCGTGAAAAGTAAACCTTAAGAAACCGACCTTAGGACGGAGGACGGCTGCGAGTTGAAGAAAGGGTTCAAAAATTTTTATTGTAGTTATAGCTTCCTTTAGATCGGCTCGTGGCCCTCTCCTTGAAAGCTTCGACGACGGAGAAATTTCAGAGGACGGATTTCTTCACTTGTACGATTAAAATAAGTCGAAAAATCCAGAATGTTTCGTTTTCTTCTACCCATTCCATAAAGATTCTTTGAATGCAAGTAACAAGACAATGTGTAAATATGCGTACAGACAATTCAATACCAGATTTAAAACAAACTTGAAAATATAACAATTCGTTTAAAAAGGCGAGTCCGAGAATAGAAATCATCGCACCATTCCAGAGCCATAATCGCGTCGTGATACGACATGATTATGACTTTGGAATATAGTTGAAATATTCTATCTTCTTCATTAAATGCTGCATAGACCAAAACTTGGTTCTGCGATGATTTCTATTCTCGGACTCGCCTTTTTCCTTGTTAATTCAAAACTGTCGGATGGATCTGGATCAAAACAAGCTCGATTTTGTGTTGTCAACAAACTGAGCCGAGACTAATGTTGCATGTTGACTCGTTATTTCGATGAAGGACGACTCGTCTAATTTAGCTACAACACAACAGAATTCAAACAGGGTATTTAATGATTGACTTTTATACGTATTCCTAACAGTACATCAAGAAAAAAGGATAACTTACTGGTTTGCAATTGGCGGCTTCGTGACAGAGCCACAGCGGCTTTCCATGTGGTCATCGCGGACAGCCCGCCAACATCGACAAAATCAAACGGAGATTAGTCCTTTAAAATCTTTTTCTGTTCATGAAATACTCAAATAAAACGATCCACTAAGATTGAAAAATCTTAAACTATCGAAAGTATCAAAGAATTTTGCCGAATAAGACCTAAAATGGGATTATTTTACTCACGTTTCAGACGTGACGGCAAACTCCGCATTTTGACGTTGTAAACAACCCCGCTACGGCAGGAAACTTTTCACGACGGCTGTCCGGAAGTTATTTGGCAACTTATTTTACTTCCGCCCGCCGTCATAGACACCTGCCGTCGCTCGGTATTATGACACGGAAAGGCAATGACGGGCAAGTGGGTAATTCGTGTTCACGTGCAACGAGGTATATTCTTTGCGTTGAGAAGACTGGGTCGGAATTTGTTTCACCAATTTTGCCCCAGTGCTTCCTAAAAATGACGGATGATCAGACAGGTAGCGTGCATGACGTTTGTTCGAGGTTGCTGAGCCAACCGGTAGCAATCGATGAACAGTTTTTGTGTGGTTATCGATTGGTCATCGATTGGCCGATACCAATCGATACCAACAAGAGACTATGAGGTCAGAGAGCGAATCCCCCATACATGCCCCTCTTCCTATGAAAATTTTTTTCAATCTATTTTTGTTTGCGTTGCTATTTTAATGTCGACATCTTATTGGTCAGTTATTTGACGTCATTTAATTTTAAACTCAATGGCGGATTATAATTTCCCAAAATAGCATGGCGCGAACTAAAAAAAGATTGAAAATAATTATCATGGGGCACAGGGATTCGCTCTCTTACCTCATAGTCTCTTGATACCAATTAACTAATTTTATCGATTGATATCGATTGATCGATTGAATTTCCGATCATCGGTTTCTATCGATTGGATACCCCGGGTATGTATGAATTTGCTTTACCCTTAACTTTAAAAAAGTCCCGTCCCGTTAGAAATCCCATTTCATTGCTTCCGTGTATTCGTTCCACCCCTTTCTTCTAGTTAGTTCCCACCCACCATTTTCTACCCTTTCCACGCCCACCAAGAAAAACAGTTTTTTTTTTCTTTTATAATTGTAGTTAGGTAGATACATTGTTATGTGATGATAATTAATATATATAGCTGGTGGAATTACCGTGTGTAAATAAAGTTATCGTATCGTATCCCTCACTTAACGAATTTTTTTCTTAATTCAGTTTAGCAAGAAGGCGATAACGTCTTTGCAGTTACCTATCCTGTTTAAAATACTGTTTCATTTTAATCTATAGATTTTAATCTAGGAAAGTAGTTCTGGAAAAGATTTTTTGTTGATGTGCTAAGAGAGACTCAACAAACCGCTCTTCATTGTTTATTATGCCATCTAAATCTCATATTTCATTTATTATATTTTATTTACTATAAAGGCTTAAAAACTCTTTAAACTCCCCATCGTGGTTTTGCCGTTCAGCTTCAAAATCCTAAAGTGTGACCATTCAAATGAAAGCTACTGATCAGTATTTTCCTGTGGTGCTGTTTATTATGCTGTACAAGGTGGTTCTAGCTTTTGACTCTGTAGATGAAATGCTAAAGTGTGACCATTCAAATAAAAGCTACTGATCAGTACGTTCATGTGGTGCTGTTTATTATGCTGTATACAAAGTGGTTCTAATTTTTGAGTCTGTGGTGATGAAATAATTAGAAGTGTGACCATTCAAATAAAAGCTACTGATCAGTACGTTCATGTGATGCTGTTTATTATGCTGTATACAAGGTGGTTCTAACTTTTGAGTCTGTGGATGAAATAATTAGAAGTGTGACCATTCAAATGAAAGCTACTGATCAGTATTTTCCTGTGGTGCTGTTTATTATGCTGTACAAGGTGGTTCTAGCTTTTGAGTCTGTGGATGAAATGCTAAAGTGTAACCATTCAAATAAAAGCTACTGATCAGTACGTTCCTGTGGTGCCGTTTATTATGCTGTACAAGGTGGTTCTAAATTTTGAGTCTGTGGATGAAATCCTTCAGTGTGATCATTCAAGTGAAAGCTGCTGAGCAGTATTTTCCTGTGGCTAGATTTGCATGTACAGGATCCCTGTGGTATATTTTAACATTTTTTTTTGTCTTCAGTAAATTCTGTATATTTTCTACAACGTTGATGTAACTGACCATTAATAAATCAGGCGCACACAACGGTTCATTTTGGTGAATATCTGTTGGAAAGCCTTAATCGCGTCAGAAATTCGGATTGAATTCTAAAAATTAGCGTTTGCGTGCGTATAGTCTCCTAAAAGTTTAGTAAAATGGAAAAATTAATTTCTTTTGTTTTCGAAGAGATGAAAAATGTTTTTCAGGCGGGACGAAATATTACAAGTCAGCTAGCATTTTTGGAAAATTGTAAATTCAGTTCTAGCCAACCACGCAGTCGTTTTTTATAGGGAACTGGTATTACCTCCTTCCCAGAAAAAGACTGCGTGGGAGGCCAGTAAATTTCGAGAGATCGGGTTCTGTTCCCTAAAATTTTCTTCGACTGAAAAATTTAGCTCAAGTATTCAAACGTATCAAATTGTGTTAGCGTACACAAATATGCCTTTTAAGACACGAAAAAGGTCTTTGAAAACAGAAAACGACGTTTGTCACGAAGTATTTCACTCAAATATTCTCGTTGGGCGCCCCGACATAACACTTAGTATAGTTAGCACCAATACTTACTATAAACGATAGATCGTCTAGTTTTCCTTAATGTTTTAGTTTCGTGGCTAGAACACCTTAAACAATTCAGTGTGTTCATTTCTGTCGCTTGTATGTTACAACATAGGTCACTTTTTTAAACTCGATGTTTATGTCTCTGTTGAGAAGAGCATAAACTAAAGGGTTAACAGCGGAGTTTAAAATCAAAACAAGTAATTTAAATGCTTCATCTTTACACATTGCGGAATAGACGAGTGATACGATGGAACAACGTAAGAAAATACCGTAACATAAAAGAAACAGACCCACAACGATTCCCATTATTTTAACTGTAGCCTTCTCGTGAGTTTTAAACGGAAAGCGCTGGTTGAAACGTAACTCGTTTGCCAATATGCGTGCTGCCCGAGCCCTGCGCTGCTTCAGAACAACATTTATCATGGATCCGACGCAGAATATTAACATAAGACATGGCGAGAACTCAAAGAGTATCATGACCAGCCAATTGAAAATATTACGAAACACAGGCTTTGAAGAAATGACATAAGATAACGGTAAAATGTCAAGACCAACTGAGATTGCCCACGAAAAGAAAATCATTTGCTTAACGCGTCGGCTTGTCATGAAGGACAAGTATTTTAAAGGCTTCACGACGGCGATGTAGCGGTCCAGTACTAGACTACACAAGTTCGTCACGGAAGCGTAACCGAACAGCCACCTTACCAACTCCACCCAAGGTACCTCAGTTCGCGTACGCCATTTGCAGCTATTACCACAGATGTGCTTTAAAGGAATAACGCTCAACCCAACACAGAAATCTGCCACCGCAAGTGAAACGACAAAGGCGTTGGTTTTGGTGCGGAGCTGTCGTTTAGTGCAGACAAACAAAATAATCAATCCATTTCCAGCGATTGTTAGAATAGAAAGAAACCATCCGAGGATCCAAAACCAGGTGTCCATTTGTTCAGATAAGGCCCTTTCTCTGTCTATACCATCAACCGGTCGCTCCTGCAAATGAACGGGACATGATGTGAAGACCATGTGGTCTTCTGTGAATTGAACTTCCTTGCTCTTTCACTGTAGATTCAACTCATACACACAGCGGAATATATTAAATGCACATTCAGTTGTTTCGCAACTTTAATTGCTTCTTAACATTTACAAATTCGAAAGTAAGAGCTTGGCCAGCGTTTTTGATCATGAAGATATTAAAAATACGTCAATAACAAATTATTATCGATGACAGTTGTCGTTTGATCACTTACCGTCTGACATTTTCACTCTTTTTTAATTTGCTCCACCAATGAAAGAACCATCGCCCACGTTGGTTTCTGTCTTTGTTGCTTTTTCGCAAACTCGGCTTGGCAGATAAAAATTTTCAAACTATATCTGATAAAAATGTCCAAAGCTTCCCAACCAACAGGTGCACCCAAACAACTTCCTCAATTTCGAAATTTTAAACGCCGCCGTAAAAGGGATATTTATGTACGTTAGCACATTTTGATCTGTTTGAATTCTTTAGGTGGATTTCTCAGTCGCTGAATTTGCGAGCTGCTGTTGGCTATCCAGCCAAAACTCCCAGCTAACTTTATTTTGCACTCGAAACGATCTTTTCAGTTCTGTCCTTCGAAAACGAAAGGGATTAATTTACACATGTTTACTAAAGGCTGGCGTGACATTTTACCAAAGATATTAAAATCTAGTTCTTCATCACAATTAGATGTTAAATACTGCGGGCATGAAGGTCTTCCAAACAGATATTCAGCAAAAAGATCCATTGAGTGTCTTTCAGTGAGTGGGTGACTCTAAACCAGATGTCCAGCTGATGCGAAAGACTGGTAACGGAAGGCGATACGGACGGTGGGGGGGGGGGGGGGGGGATGCATATACATCCCTAAATTTGGGTTATGGATGACTGTGGTTCGAACAAAGGTTTGTATGCTAAATTCAAGACTTTTTGCAAAACATTAGTTACTCTTTTGAGACTCAAGCCTGTATTAGTCAAAACACATACCAGACAGTATCGTAATGGGGTAGGGTAGAACGACTTCTCACGATTCTGCGATTAAACATTTTGACTAAGACAAAATTCGACTAGCAGACAAAATGAGACAAAGTTTTAACTCGTCTTAGCAATACGGGAAGCGATGTTACATCGCTGAAAAAACTCCAGAATTTTTTTTGCCTTTTTTCCTTCATTTGGCCTGGAAGACTAGTGTTTACAGATTTCCACATTTTCCAAGAATTTTAGACCGTACGAACCCACCCCCACTCCCCGGTCTCTCCTCTGTGGGCTAGTTTTCGAGGGTGTCAGTTTTTGAGAACCTTCAATAATTCACACTATTAGCAAATATAACACAAGCAAAGCTAAATAATTATTGTTATCGGGTTAACACCGAATTGTTGTCGAAAACGCCAAGCAATTTTATATAAAGACGTAAAAACCAGACTTTTTTCCCTTTCTTCCAGATTTTATCTTCATTTGGCCTGGAAAACTAGTGTTTACAGATTTCCACATTTTCCAAGAATTTTAGACTGTGCGAAACCCCCGGTCTCTCTTCTGTGGACTAGATTTCGAGGGTGTTAGTTTTTGCGAACCTTCAATAATTCACACCATTAGCAAACATTACATAAGCATGCTAAATAAATATTGCAACCGGGGTTTTTTTTTACCGAATTGTTGTCGCAAACGCCAAGGAATTTTATACAAAGACGTCAGAAAAACGTAAAGTGATTTTGAGTAGAGCTGGCGCTAATTAGCGTATCTTCCCTAAATCCCACAAAACAACAAGAAAAGAAAACGAATAAATATTCAAACAAATCACAGACGGTTTTAAAAACTCAGCATAATCGTCGCCCAAATTCTAAAATCCCATCAGTTTCGAAACCCGACAAACGGCTCTGGACTGAGACACCTGGTGCCAGCCTTGTCCCCAGTCCTCCTTGGCGCGCGGATGAACTTGAAGTCACCCGTTGAGCTAATCGGGAAGATACGCCTAACCGCTCGGTCCTAAGCCTCACACACGCAGCTCGACTCGCTAGAAAAACGTGATTAAGGTTGGAAACGAGTCTAACCCGGATGCTAGTATAGCTGCATGTGTTTTTTTTCTTGCTGTTGGCCATCAAGGCAGGATGACTGATCAGTTAAATAAACGTATCCTGGCAATGCTTCATTTGCTTTTATCAAGATATACATAGTTTATTAGTACAATAAAGGCGCCCACTCAGCCTTCTCTTTTGTCCAATCTTATCCTTCAGCTGTTAACATATTAATATAAATATGTGTTATATATGAATTTACATTATCCTGCCATTAATAAAGTCCTGTCCCGTTTGAAATCCCGTTTCATGGCTTCTGTGTATTCCTTCCATCCCCTTTCTTCCAGTTTCCCATTCATCATTTTCTACCCTTTCCCAGTTTTTTACACACATCTCTCTTTATTCAGCTTGGCAAAAAGGCGGTAACGTCTCTGCAGTCGCCCATGCTATTCAAAATACTGTTTCATTTTAATCTATTGATTTTAATCTATGCAAGTGGTTTCTGGAAAACATACTTCTAGATGGGCTAAGAGGGACTCAACAAACCGCTTCCACACGCCATGGTGGCAAACTTCGAACCCTCCATTGTTTAATTCGTTCTCTAAATCTCATATTTTATTTATTAATTAATTTATTTATTTAATATATATTTTTATTTACTATAAAATCTTAAAAACTCTTGAAACACTCCATCGTGGCTTTGCCGTTCAGTTTCGAAATCCTAACGTGTGACCATTCAAATGAAAGCTACTGAGCAGTACTTTCCTATGATGCTGTTTATCCTGCTGTACAAGGTGATTCTAACTTTTAAAGCTTTTTGACTCTGTGGATGAAATCCTTACGTGTGACCATTCAAATGAAAGCTACTGAGCAGTACTTTCCTGTTGTGTTGTTTGGTGTGCTGTACAAGGTGATTCTAAACTTTGAGTCTCTGGTTAAAATCCTAAACTGTGACCATTTACATGAAAGCTACTGAGCAGCACTTTCCTGTGGTGCTGTCTATTATGCTGGTAAAGGTGATTCTAGCTTTTAAATCTGTGAGTGACATCCTTTTGTGTGACCATTCAAATGAAAGCTACTGAGCAGTACTTTCTTGTGGCTAGATTTGCATGTACAGGATCGCTGTAGTATATTTTAACAACATTTTTTTTGTCTTCGGTTAATTCTGTATTTTTCTACAAACTTGTATAACTTACTATTAAAAATTAATAACATGCGCACACAATGGCTCATTTCCGTGAAATCTGTTGGAAGGCCAAAATCGCGTCAGAAATTCACATTCAATTCCAAAAACTAGCGTTTGCTTGGGTATAGTCTCCTAACAGTTTAGTAACACGGAAAAATTAATTCATTTTGTTTTCGAAGGGATGAAAAATGTCGTTAAGAGAGCTAAATAAGATCAGCTAGCATTTGTGGAAAAACCAACCCAAGCAGAAAATTCGACTGCGACTGAGAATTTCAGCTCAAGTATTAGAACAGATCAAATTATGTTAGCGTACACAAATTACATATGCCTTTTAAGGCACAAAAAAGGCCTTTAAAAACAGAAAACGGATTTTCTCGTTGGGCACCCCGATGTAACACTTAGTATTTAATAGTTAGAATCAATACTGACTATAAACGAGAGATCGTCTAGTTCTCCTTAAAATTAATTGTAGAACACCTCAAACAATTCATCGTGTTCATTTGCCTCGCTTGAATGTCACAACATAGGTCACTTTTTTAAACTCCTTCTTTATGTCTCTCTTGAGAAGAGCGTAAAAAAAAGGGTTAACAGCGGAGTTTAAAACCAAAATAGGTATTTTAAATTCATGATCTTCACACATTGCGGAATAGACGACAGACACGATGGTACAACGAATGAAAATACCGTAACATAGAAGAAACAGACCCACAACGATTCCCATTATTTTAACTGTAGCCTTCTCGCGAGTTTTAAACGGAACGCGGTGGTTAAAACGTAACTCGTTAGCCAACATGCGTGCCGCCCGATCATGCCTCAGCACAACATGTACCATGGATCCGACGCAGAATATTAACATAATACATGGTGAGAACTCAAAAAGTATTATGCCCAGCCATTTGAAAATAGTCATAAATACAGGCTTTGATGAAATACGTGAAGATAACGGCAAAATGTCAAGAACAACTGGGATTGCCCAAGAAAAGAAAATCATTTGCTTAACGCGTCGGCTTGTCAGGAAGGTCAAGTATTTTAAAGGCTTTACGACGGCGATGTAGCGGTCCAGTACTAGACTGCACAAGTTCGTCACGGAAGCGTAACCGAAGAGCCACCGTACAAACTCCACCCAAGGTACCTCAGTTGGCGCGCGCCATTTGCAGCTATTACCACAGATGTGCTTTAAGGGAATAACGCTCAACCCAACACAGAAATCTGCCACCGCAAGTGAAACGACAAAGGCGTTGGTTTTGGTGCGGAGCTGTCGTTTAGTGCAGACAAACAAAATAATCAATCCATTTCCAGCGATTGTTAGAATAGAAAGAAGCCATCCGAGGATCCAAAACCAGGTGTCCATTTGTTCAGTTAAGGCTCTTTATCTGTCGATACCATCAACCGGTCTCTCCCGCAAATGAACGGGACATAATGTGAAAACCATGTGGCCTTCTGTGAATTGAACTTCCTTGCCCGCTCAGTGTAGATTCAACTCATACACACAGCGGAATATGTTAAATGCACATTCAACTCTTTCGCAACTTTAATTGCTTCTTAATGTTTACAAATTCGAAAAGGAAGAGCTCGGCCAGCGTTTTTGATTATGAAGATATTAAAAATACGTCAATGACAAATTATTATTGATGACAGTCGTCGTTTGATCACTTACCGGCTGACATTTTCACTCCTTTTTAGTTTGCTCCACCAATGAAAAAACCATCGCCCACGTTGGTTTCTCTCTGTGTTGCTTTTATTCTCTTTAATTACCAACTTAACGGTGGAACTAGTTACGAAACTAGGCAAGCAAACTTAGCAGATAAAAATTTTCAAACTGTACCTTATAAAAATGTCCAAGGCTTCCCAGCCACCAGGTGCACCCAAACAACTTCATCATTTTCGAAATTTTAAAACGCCGCCTTAAAAAGGATATTTGCTTACGTTAGCCCAGTTGATCTGTTCGATGCTTCAGGTGAATTTTTCTGTTGCTGAAATGTTTAGGAAATAGAATCCGTTACCCAGAATTTATGAGCTGCAGTTGGCTTTTTGAAAATCACAGCTAACTTTGTTTGGCTCTCGAAACAACCTTTTCAGTTTGCCCTTCGAAAACAAAAGGGATTATAATTTTCACATATTTACGAAAGACTGAAGTGACCTGTCACCTGGCAAAGATATATTGAGCTCTAGCAAGTTTTCATCACAGTTAAAAAAAAAGTTTTCATCACAGTTAGATGTTAATTTCTGTGATAATTAAGGCCCTCCGAAAAGATATTCTTTGAAAGGAACTTTTAGGTGTCTTACAGCAGGTAAACCTAAACCGGACGTCCAACTGATGCAAAAGACTAATACCGGAAGTGGGTACGGGTGGGGGTGCATTCACATCCCTAAATTTGTGTTATGGATGACTGTGGTTCGAAGGAAGGTTTGTATGCAAAATTCAAGACGTTTTTCAAACCATTATTTTCTTTTTCCAGACTCAAGGTTATCAGTCAAAATACATAAAAGACAGTATCGTAATAGGGTAGGGTGCAGCAATTTCTCACGATTCTGCAAATGAACATTTCGACCAAGACGAAATTAAAATAAAAATTTAACTACCAGACAAAGTGAGAGAAAGATTTCACTCGATGTAGCAACTTAGTAAGCACTGTTACAGCGGTAAAAAACTGTAAACTTTTTTCCATTTTTTCCAGACTTAAGAGCAATTCTCCAGGAAAGTGAAGCAAAGTTGGAAATGAAAAATTTTAACCCCTCTTCAATTTTTGTGTGTAGGTAGGTTACCTTGGGGGATATACAAAAACAACCATATTTGGATCGGCAGATGTATCGTTGCCATGGTAACCGCACTATATGGAGTCGGCCTTGGGACCATGTTTTGAGCAAAAGTTCCACTCTCAAAAAGTAAAAGTAAACTAGTCTGGTTCTCGGGTGCATGTGAACCAATTCAAATGAAATTCATACAGATGTTAGAACCATTCTCCCAGTTTATAAAATTCGCCGTTACAATAATTTGGGTTTTATAAACAAGAAGAAAATGCTCGTCCTACTATGTTCCCTGTCAGCCATTTAGACAAGCAGGAAAAACAAGCACAACGATATTCGTTATTTCTCCGAAAGTACTCTTTCCACATAAACCAAATTAGCAGCAGAGATTACATAGATATTGACGTTTCTAAATATCATAAAATCAATTTGGGGAAAACTATACTCTGGCCATGGGTGCTGAAGACACGTGGGACAAATTGCAAAAAATTGCAAAATTGGTAATTTTGTGAGCTCTAGTATTTAGCTCAAACAGGCTTTGGAGAGAGAAAATCAGCTTCAAAAGTATCTTTTATCATCTTATCTGCTACCTACATTTAGTAAATAAGGTTTTGGCCGACAAATTTGATGAAATATAAATTGATACAAAACCTACCTTGAGGGTTTAGGGAATTTCTTCAGGATGCTTTCGTCGCGTGGTTCTCTCCAGTGTCTCTCGGCGCAGACTAACAGTTTCTCCCCTCGGATATCCAGTTTGCTGTGTTTCAGACCAGGGATGATGATACGAGTAGCCCGCATACACTTGATGACAAAGAATAGTTGACAAAGTCCAAAACATGGTCGTATTAAATCCTTGCGATTTCTGCCGTCGAGCACCTAAATTCATCAATATTATTCAGCCAGGAAGTAAAGTAAATGTGTCGAGATCGATGTACAAAGCAAATGCATGCCTTTGAACAATCCAAAGTAACGTCTTTGGCTAAAATCGAGTCAGATATTGCGATAGTCGACAAGCCAAAAACGGTAAATAAGCTGAACGCATAGACCGGAAGTCCGAGAAGCACGACTGCTGACCGGATGTAACACAATGTAATGGGATGTAACACCGAATGTATGTGTAATGATATCCTCTCGTAATGGGGTTGTTTCACAATGGCAATGGTGAAGAAAGCCAAAAAAAAAAAGAAAAAAAAAAAAAAACAGAATAACCGAATGAAAACAAAAACAAAGGAAATTAAGCTGAACTGAAGCTTGGGTGAAAATTGAACGCATGATCATGATAGCCACAAACCTCCCCTGCCTCCCCCCCCCCCCCCAAAAAAAGATTGCTCTTTAGATTGTGAAAATGCAATTACAAATTCAGTTATGATAAACTATTCGTGAAGAGAGAATGAAAAATTCGCGGGTGAAATGTTACATTTATTTACCTGCACGGCAAAGAATAAGATCCATTTCGTCGCTGATTTCATCACGATTTATACTGAGTCCGTAGGCTTGCACGTGCCTGGAAATATCCTTTTGACATTGACTGAGTTTTGTATTGTTTCCACTGCACTCACAAACCGAAACGTCCCTTTTGGGATTTGAAAGAGACCAACTTTCCATCGTCCCGACCAGGATATTTTCCTTCGCACGACGATATGCAAATTTCCCTTACAGTGTTTTTGATCGATGGCACAAATTTACGTCCGGTCACCCCTCCCCCCACCAAAAAAAAAAAACAAAAACAGCAAAAAATAAATAAATAAATAAATAAATAAATAAACAGAAAGAATGCCAAAATTTGGGCAGGTATTAGGTACTGAATGTGAAAATTTATCAGTTTGGAGAGGACTTATTTATTTCTGGAGGAGAGGTGGGTCAAACATTCCAACTTCGTAACTTCTAATGTGTACGCTAATGCCCCAGATCAGCAACGTATCTTACATGCAGGCCATCCTTAACATCCAATAAGCAATGAATTAAAACAAACAAACAAACAAACCCAGGAAACATGGGCGGCTTATGTGGTTGCGTAAAACGATCAGTGAAGCGCTTTTATTTTGTCCTCTTTATTCACCACTGTAAAACAGTCATAAAAGCGGATCAAAAGTCGTCCTTTTATTCCCCTATCAATGATATATTGTACCAAAAATATCTAAAGAAGAGATAATGCCATAGGCGACAATGTCCGCTTTACCTGAACCTACAAAAACAAACAAACAAACAAACAAAAAGCGCGTATATCGCATTTAAAACTAAATCCGGTCAGCAGTTTTGCTACTCGCATTTCCGGTCTACATACGTTTGGTCGTAAACAGGTCGTAAGCAACGATTTCTTCGCTTCTCAACCATGCACCACGGAATGTACGGCTCGATTTAGCCAAAGACTTTATTCAGAATCGTCGCAGACATGCATTTGCTCAGCTGTGATCTTGATGCATCTATTTAACTTCCAGGATGGATTGTATTGATGAATTATTTTGATCCTCGACACACGACTGTGTTTGACCTGTTCGACTGTTCTTTATTCTGGTTAATGCATCATCATCTTTGGTCTAAAAGTAGATGTTCGGCGAGGCTAGGCAATTAGATTTGTCCTTTCCGCTAGAGTCTGTGCAAGATTTGGTCTAGAAAATGGAGCGAGGGAACTGAGGAGAGACACATCCTGTACGACAAAAGCATCCTGAAGAAATTCCCAAAAGTTGCAACGTGGGCTTTGTTCTAATTTATATTTCATCAAATTCGTTGGCCAAAACCTAATCAATCAAATGTAGATAACAGATAAGATGAATGAAAAAACCTCTGAAGCTAATATTCTCTATCTAAAGCCTGTTTGAACCAAATACTGGAGACCTCAACATTTCCAATTTTGCAATTTTCTGCAACTTGCCTCGGATGTCTTCAACACCCATGGCCAGAATATGATTTTCCCCAAATAGATTTTATAATATTTATAAACTTCAATATCCATGTAAGCCCTGCTGCTAATTTGGTTTATGTGGAAAGAGTACTTTCGGAGAAATAACGAATATGGTTGTGCTTGTTTTTCCTTCTTGTCAAAATGGCTGACAGGCAACATAGTAATACGAACATTGTCTTCTTGATTATAGAACCCAAAATACTCTAACAGCAAATTTTATAAACTGGGAGAGTGGTTCTACCATCTGTATGAATTTCATTTGAATTGGTTCACATGTACTCGAGAACCAGACTCGTTTAAATTTACTATTTGAGAGTGAATTTTTCGGTCAAAACATAGACCTCAGGCCGACGTGATCAAGTGCGGTTTCCATGGCAACGACGCACCTGCCGATCCAAATATGACTGTTTTTGTTCATCCCTCCAGGTAAACTACCTCCACACAAAAGATGAAGGGGGGTTAAAAATTTTCATTTCCAACTTTGCTGCACTTTCCTGGAGAATTGCTCTTAATCTTCCGTTTTCATACTTTTCCCAGGTCTGGAAGATCAGTGTATGTTCGAACCCCCGTGTCTCCTCTGTGGGCTAGTTTTCGAGGGTGTCAGTTTTTAAGAACCTTCAATAATTCACACTATTAGCAATTTTACAATAACTGTTCAAATTCCCCACGCGCTGATTGGCTTGTAGCTATTGTCTATAAGAGAACAAACAATAAAAATGACGTCAGATGTAACGCCGGCGCTTTCTCAACGAAAAAAATAGCCAATTCTGCTCGTACTTTCTCTATGTTATTGTAAAAAACAAATCGACGGCAGTTTTCTATGGTCTATACCCTTATAGACGATAAAATGACGCCATAAAATGTCCAAAACGTGGCAGTAAAACCACTCGCCTGCGGCTCGTGGTTCCACTTGAGTTTTGAACATTTTTTGACATCATTTTATGGTCATAAGAGTATAGACCACAGAAAACTGCCGTCGATTTGTTAATTAGCATACCTCAGTGCCGACTATCACGTAACGCGCAATCTGATTGGCTACACAGGTGCCGTCTATCGATCGATAGACGGCAGTTTGTCAGAGCGCGCGCGATTTAGCATGCATCATTGTACAAATATATCAAAATTTATGAAATAAAAAGATTTTTTTGCTTCGTAGGTCGATCACTGAGGAATGCTAAAACAATTAGACGGCTCGCTCTTGTTTCTATCGCCTTTGATAGTTGGCTCGGAGCTTCGCCCCTCGCCAACTATCAGCCGATAGAAGCCTCGAGCTCGCCGTTTAAATATAACACGGGCAAAGGTAAATAAATATTGTAACCAGGTTTTCACTGAATTGTTGTCGAAAACGGCAAGCAATTTTATACAAAGACGTCAGAAAACTGTAAATTGATAACGAGTTTATGTAGAGCGGGTGCTTATTAGCGTATCTTCCCTAAATCCCACTTTACACATGATTTCTAATTGGATTGTCGCGCGCGCTACAAAGAAAACTAAAGAAATCCGCCACCGCAAGTGAAACGACAAAGGCGTTGGTTTTGGTGCGGAGCTGTCGTTTTCTGCCGACAAGAAAAATAATAAATCCATTTCCAGCGATTGCTAGAATGGAAAGAAACCATCCTACAATCCAAAACCAGGTGTCCATTTGTTCAGTTACCTAGGCCTTTATTCGCTTCCGCAAATGAAACATAATGTGAAAACCATGTGGCCTTTTGTGAATTGAACTTCCTTGCTCTCTCACTGTAGATTTAATTCAGGCCGTCGATAAAACCCGGAACATGGAACATTCCGGAACATCCCGGAACATCCCGGAACATTCCGGAACATCCCGGAACACACACAAAAAAAAATAATAATAAAAATAAAGGGACGGTTGTGTAAATGGGGTATGTACTTCAATGGTATGTACTTCATGTATCCCTAATTATAATAGGGAATATATGAAGTACCTACGATAAATGGGGTGTTGTAACTGACCACACTGAATGAAGGCGCAAGTACTTTCCCGCCATTTGCAGCACGTGCTTATCGTCCGCTACGCCAGAAATGGATCAGTTCCGGCTCGGCTGACCAAAAAATCAATTTCCTACTGTATTGCTAGATGTTCGGAGTGGAACTAAAAGTCGTTCGCGCAGTCTTTTTACCAAAAGCCTCCCGGGCTTCCCGCGTCTTCGCCTAGGGCCTCACGTTCCGTATTTGTACTCCTTTGTTAGTCGTTCGGGAGCTTGGACCCGTTTCTCGAACGAAAGCCACGAAACTTTCTCTGCCCTTCCATGCTATTTTCAATGGATTTTACCTTAAAAACAAACAGGCCTGACAGGAAACTTTGTTTATATGAAAAATAGTTATAAGCGTAAAGACCAGCTTTGTAAAAGCAAACAATCTGCAAGGAACAGCACAACGAAAATGCTGCAAGTATACGCAGGATCTGTGATAGATCTAATCAGCCAAAAATATGAATGACTCAAATTTCTGCAAGGCTGATCGGACTGCGTAGAAAACTTAACACGACAGCGACATGATAGAGGTTGCAGCATTCTGTAGACACTTCATATATCCCCTATTATAATAAGGGATACATGAAGTACATACCATTGAAGTACATACCCCATTTATACTACCGTCCCACCTACTCCGTATTTCTTCTTACATGAATTTTTTTCGGATACAATGTAATTTCATTTGATATAAATATACACACCTTTTTTTTTTTTTTTTTTCATTTTTCCTTTATTTTTATTAATGTTTTTTTTTTCGTGTTCCGGGATGTTCCGGGTTTTATCGACGGCCAATGCACATTCAGCTGTTTCACAACTTTAATTGCTTCTTAACATTTGCAAATTAGAAAAGGAAGCGATCGGTCTCTCTTTTTGATTATGAAGATATTAAGAAGACGTCAATAACAAATTATTATCGATGACAGACGTCGCATGATCACTTACCGGCTGACATTTTGACTTATTTTTTAACTTAGTCCTCTAACCCTTCCACCAATGAAAGAACCATCGCCCACCTTGGTTTCTCTTTTTGTTGTTTTTTCTCTCTTTAATTACCAAATTAATGGTGCAACTAGTTACGAAACTGGGCTAGCAAACTTGTGAGATAAAAATTTTGAAACTCTGCCTGCTGAGAAAGCCCAAGGCTTCCCAACCAACAGGTGCACCCAAACAACTTCTAAATTTTGAAATTTTAAAACGCCGCCTTGAAAGAGATATCTGTGTATGTTAGCCCAGTTCGATCTGTTCGAATACTCTAAGTGAAATTTTTCAATTGCTAAAATGTTTAGGAAACAGAATCTCGTTACCCCGAATCAACAAGCTGCTGCTGGCTATCTGAAAATCCCAGCTAACTTTGGGTGCATTCCTTTTGGGACTATTCCGGAATAGGAATACTCGGGATAGACGGTATCTGTGTTCTTTTGGGAGCTATTCCGTTTTTGGAATAAACGGAATGTCATTCTAATCATTCTCCTCCCGATAGCAGAATGAATGGAATTGAAGGAATACGGTTTACTCGGAATAGACAGATTTATAAGCGTTCTTTTCAAAATTGCAATTCCGTGTATTCTGTTATTCTTAAATCGGAATAAGAATAGCTAGAATAACCCCAAAAGAATGCACCCTTTATTTTGCACTCGAAACAACCTTTTCTGCTTGCCCTTAGAAAACGAAAGGGTTTAATTTTTACATGTTTACGAAAGACTGAAGTGATATATTACCAAAGATATTAAACTCTAGTAAGTTTTCATCACAGTTAGATGTTAATTTCTGTGGTGATTAAGGCCCTCCAAAAAGATTATTCATCGAAAAGAACTTTTGGGTGTCTTACAGCAGAAAAACCTAAACCAGACGTCCAACTGATGCGAAGGCCAGGACTGGTAACGAGAGCGGTTCGGGGGGGGGGGGGGGTGGGGGGGGCATTAACATCCCTAAATATTTGTTATGGATGAGACTTTTCAAACTATTATTTTCGTTTGACAGACTCGGGGTAATTAGTCCATTGCAAACAAATGAGCGACTTCCCACGTTTCTACGATTAAACATTTTGACAAAGTCGAAATTAAAATATAATTCGACTACCAGACAATGTGAGACAAAGATTTCACACGTCTTAGCAATTCAGTAAACGCTGTTACATCGTTGAAAAAACTCCAGACTTTTTTGCCTTTCTTCCAGACTTTATCTTCAATTTCCATACTTTTTCTCAGGTCTGTAAGACTAGTGTTTACAGATTTCCACTTTTTCCCAAGAATTTTAGACTCCGTACGAACCCCCGGTCTCTCTTCTGTGGAGTAGTTTTGGAGGATTTCAGTTTTTGCGAAAATTCAATGATTCATACCGTAGGATACATATCACAAGCATGCTTAATAAATATTGTATTCGGGTGTCGTCCGAATTGTTGCCAAAACGCCAAGCAATTTTATTAAACAACGACAGAAAAATGTAAATTGCTAAGGACTTTACGTAGAGCGGGTACTAATTAACGTATCTTTCCTAAATCCCACTTTACTCATGACTTCTAATGAGATTGCTGAGCGCGCTAGTAAAATGAAAAGAGAAACCCACAAAACAACAAGAAAAGAACCGAAATAAACATTCAAAGTGAAAGAAAACACACACGGTTTGAAAACCTCAGCATAATCGTCGCCTAAATCCTAAAATCCCATAAGTTTCCAAACCTGACAAACGGCTCTCGACTGAGACACCTGGTGCCAGCCTTGTCCCCAGTCGTCCTTGGCGCGCGGATGAACTTGAAGTCACCCGTTGAGCTAATCGAGAAGATGCGCTTAAGCGCTCGGTTCCAAACCTCACAAAGGAAGCTCGACTCGCTTGATCAGCGTGATTGGCACTTGCGAATGAGGCTGACCTGGATGCTAGTATAGCTGTATGTGTTTTTTTCTTGCTGTTGGCCATCAAGACAGCACGAGAGATCAGTTGAATAAATTTATCCTGGCAATGCTTTATTTGCTTTCATAAAGGTATACATAGTTTATCAGTACAAGAAAGGTGCCCGCTCATCGTTCTCTTTTGTCCAATCTTATCTTTCAGCTGTTAACATATTCATATGGAAATGTGCTATATATGAATTTGCATTACCCTTCCCTTTAAAAAAAGTCCCGTCCCGTTAGAAATCCCGTTCCATGGCTTCTGTTTAATCCTTCCAACCCCTTTCTTCTAGCTTCCCACTCACAATTTCTTACCCGCTTTCCCAACCCTCCCTTTACATATAATTTGTAATTCAACTTGGGAACAAGGCGGTAACGTCTTTGCAGATGCCTATCCTGTTTAAAATGCTGTTTCGTTTTAATTTAGGGAAGTGGTTTCTGGAAAACATACGTGTTGATGGCCAAAAGGGGATTTAACAAACTGCTTCCAAACGCCATGGCAGCAAACTTCAAACCCTCCGTTGAATTTTTAAATGTTTACTACGCCATTTAAAGCTCGTATTTTATTTATTAATTTGTTTATTTAATATATATTTCTATTTAATAGAAAAGCTAAAAAAAGCTCTTTAAACAACCTGGGTATTCATTTTGAGACGTGGTTTTACCTTTAAGTTCCAAAATTATAAAGTGTAACCATTCAAACGAAAGCTACTGAGC
The DNA here is from genome assembly GCF_977016875.1 of Pavona decussata. Lineage (NCBI taxonomy): Eukaryota > Metazoa > Cnidaria > Anthozoa > Scleractinia > Agariciidae > Pavona > Pavona decussata. The sequence goes on along the minus strand of NW_028145515.1, from coordinate 3,684,440 downwards.
AGTACTTTCCTGTGGTGCTGTTTAATATACTGTACAAGGTGGTTCTAACTTTTGAGCCTCTCGGTGAACTCGTAAAAGTGTGGCCATATATTTAGATGAAAGCTACTGAACAGTACTTTCCTGTGGCTAAATTTACATGTACAGGATCACTGTAGTATATTTTAACATATAATTTTTTTGTCTTCGGTTAATTCTACATGTTTCTACAAACTTATGTAACTAACTATTAATATTTATTAACCGGCGCACCCAACGGTTCATTTCGGTGAAATCTGTTGGAAGGCCTTAATTGGATCAGAAATTCGGATCCAATTCTAAAATCTAGCGTTTGCTTGGGTATTGCCTCCTAAAATGTTAGTAAAATTTAAAAATTAATTCCTTTTAACTTGTTGTCGAAGGGATGAAAAATGTCGTTAAGAGAGCTAAATAAGGTCTGCTAGCCGTTTTGGAAAAAACCAACCCAAGCAGCTTGTAAATTCGGGAGATCGGGTTCTGTTTCCTTAAATTTTCTGCGACTGAGAAATTCAGCTAAAATATTCGAACAGATCAAATTGTGTTACGTACACAAATTAAATATGCCTTCTAACGCCTGTAAAGGGCCTTTGAAAAAAACCATATTTGAAGTATTTCACTTAAATTTTCTCCTTGGTAGACCCAAAATAACACTTAGTATAGTTAGGACCAATGCTTACTATAAACGATAGATCGTCTAGTTTTCCTTAATGTTTTAATTTCGTAGACGACCTCTAACAACTCATTGTGTTCATTTGTCTCGCTTGAATGTCACAACATAAGTCACTTTTTTAAACTCCTTCTTTATGTCTCTCTTGAGAAGAGCATAAACAAAAGGGTTAACTGCGGAGTTTAAAACCAAAATAGGTAGTTTAAACTCTTCATCTTCACACTTTGCGGAATAGGCAGCTGATACGATGGTACAACGTATGAAAATACAGTAACATACAAGAAAAAGACCCACAACGATTCCCATTATTTTAACTGTAGCCTTCTCGTGAGTTTTAAATGGAACGCGGTGGTTAAGACGTAACTCGTTAGCCAACATGCGCACCGCCCGATCATGTTTCAGCACAACATGTACCATGGATCCGAAGCAGAAAATTAACATAATACATGACGAGAACTCAAAGAGTATTATGACCAACCAACTGAAAATATCCATAAATACACGCTTTGAAGAAATAAGTGCAGATAATGGCAAAATGTCAAGAACAACTGGGATTGCCCAAGAAATGAAAATCATTTGCTTAACGCGTCGGCTTGTCATGAAGGTCAAGTATTTTAAAGGCTTCACGACGGCTATGTAACGGTCCAGTACTAGACTGCATAAGTTCGTCACAGAGGCGTAACCAAACAGCCACCTTACCAGCCTCGGCCAAGACGCCCCAGCTTGGGACCATTTGCAGCTACTACCGCAGAAGAACGGGAATGGAATAACGCTCAACCCAACACAGAAATCTGCCACCACAAGTGAAACGACGAAGGCGTTGGTTTTGGTGCGGAGCTGTCGTTTGCTGCCGACAAGGAAAATAATAAATACATTTCCAGCGATTGCTAGAATGGAAAGAAACCATCCTAGAATCAAAAACCAGGTGTCCATTTGTTCAGTTAAGGCTCATTATCTGTCGATACCATCAACCGGGTCACTCCCGCAAATGAACGGGACAAGATGTGAAAACCATGTGCCCTTCTGTGAATTAAACTTTCTTGGTCGCTCAGTGTAGATTCAACTCATACACACAGCGGAATATATTAAATGCACATTCAGCTGTTTCGAGCTTTAATTGCTTCTCATCATTTACAAATTAAAAAGGGAAGTGCTTGGTTCCCCTTTTTGATTATGAAGATATTAAAAATACGTATTATTATCGATGACAGTCGTCGTTTGATCACTTACCGGCTGACATTTTGACTCCTTTTTTAATCTAGTCCTCCAACCCCTCCACCAATGAAAGAACCATCGTCCACCTTGTTTTCTCTGTGTGTTGCTTTTGCTCTCTTTTATCACCAAATTAATGGTGGAACTAGTTACGAAACTAAGCAAATAAACTTGGCAGATAAAATTTTTCAAACTGTGCCTGAGAAATGTCCAAGGCTTCCCAACAAACAGGTGCACCCAAACATCTTCTTCATTTTCGAAATTTAAAACGCCGCCGTAAAAATGATATTTGTGTACGCTAGCCCAGTTTGATCTGTTCGAATTCTTTAGGTGAACTTTTCAGTCGCTGAATATACCAGCTGCTGTTGGCTATCCGGCCGAAAATCCCAGCTAACTTTATTTTACACTCGAAACGATCTTTTCAGTTCTGTGCTTCTAAAGCGAAAAGGAATAATTTACACATATTTACTAAAGGCTGACGTGACATTTTACCAAAGATATTAAACTCTAGTTTTTCATCACAATTAGATGTTAATATGTGTGGTCATTTAAGGCCTTCCAAACAGATATTCAGCAAAAAGATCCATTGAGTGTCTTTCAGTTAGTGGGTGAACCTAAACCAGATGTCCAACTGATGCGAAAGACTGGTAACTGAAGGGGATACAGGGGGTGGGACGGGGGGGGGAGGGGTGGGGTGCATTCACATTCCTAAATTTGTGTTGTGGATGACTGCGGTTCGAACACAGGTTTGTATTCTAAATTCAAGACTTTTTGCAAAACATTAGTTCTTTTTTCGAGACTCCAAGCCTGTTTTAGTCAAAACACACACCAGACAGTATCTTAATGGGGTAGGGTAGAGCGACTTCTCACAATTCTGCGATTGCGCATTTTCGCTAAGACAAAATTAAAATAAAATTCGACTAGCAGACAAAGTGAAATAAAGATTTAACTCGTCTTAGCAATTCAGTAACCAATGTTAAAGCGCTGAAGAAACTCCCAATCTTTTCCTTTCTTCCAGACTTTACATTCATTTGGCCTGGAAGACTAGTGTTTGCAGATTTCCACATTTTTCTACGAATTTTAGACTGTACCAACTCCCCGGTCTCTCTTCTGTGGACTAGATTTCGAGGGTTTCAGTTTTTGAGAACCTTCAATGTTTCACACCATTACCACAAACAAAGCTAAACTAGAAATACGTGACTCGCAAAACCTCGCGAAGCGGGGCTGGATGGAAACCCCTCTTTACTCGTATTGTAGCATCAAATGAGGAGATTAAAAGGTTTCTGAACATAGCAACTATTTTCATGAGCATGGTCTTTTCGAGGTTCCACAGGCTAATTTGCGGTTGAAAATCTATTTCTGACGCGACGAAATGAACAACGTGCGTGAAGCGCTGTCGTGTTCGATGAATTTATTTCCCACGGATAATTATTTTACTGCGGCCACAAAACGTATTATTTCTTCAATGTAATCTTTCACAAAAAAAGATTTCTGGAAGAAAGGGAAAAGATTCTGGAGAGATAGTTCTGTATCCAGTGAATATTGATGAACATTGCAGTTGAAATTTGACCCGGCACGCAAGCTTTCCCGATGTATGCAAAATTTTGCTCCAGACGACGCCAGACAGTCTGACGTCATTCATACTTTGTTTTTCACTGTTGCTAGGCAACAGTGCGGACACCTTCAACGAAGTATATAAATATATTTTTCGCTCGAATAGCTCCGCTCGGGCCGGCTCGGCCGGCTCGGCCCGACAAATTTATTAACCTCGCTTCGCGAGGAATAAATATTGTAACCGGGATTCGACCGAATTGTTGTCAAAAACGCCAAGCAATTTTATACAAAGACGTCAGAAAACTGTAAATTGATAACGAGTTTACGTAGAGCGGGTACTAATTAGCGTATCTTCCCTAAATCCCACTATACACATGATTTCTAATGGGATTGCCGAAGGCACTAGTAAAAATAAAAGAAAACCCCACAAAACAACATGAAAAGAAACAAATAAACATTCAAACAAAACACACATGGTTTCAAAAACTCAGCATAATTGTCGCCCAAATCCTAAAATCCCATCAGTTTCGGTAACCGACAAACGGCTCTGGACTGAGACACCTGGTGCCAGCCTTGTCCCCAGCCATCCTTGGCGCGCGGCCGAACTTGAAGTCACCCGTTAAGCTAATCAGGAAGACGCGCTACCGCGCTTGGTCCCAAGCCTCACACAGGAAGCTCGACTCGCTCGAAAAGCGTGATTAGGCTTGTAAACGAGGCTGACCTGTATGCTAGTATAGCTGTATGAGGTTTTTTCATGCTGTTAGCCATCAAGACAGGATGACGGATCAGTTAAATAAACTTATATTGGTAATGCTTTATTTGCTTTTATTATTAGTACAAGAAAGGTGCCCGCTCATCCTTCTCTTTTGTCCAATCTTATCTTTCAGCTGTTAACATATTCATCTGAAAATGTGCCATATATTAATTTGCATTACCCTTCCATTTAAAAAAGTCCCGTCCCGTTAGAAATCCCGTTTCATGGCTTCTGTGTAATCCTTCCACCACTTTTCTTCTAGCTTCCCACACACCATTTTTACCGCCTTTCCCACCCCTCCCGTTACAGATTTCTCTTAACTCAACAAACCGCTTCCACACGCTATGGCGGCAAACTTTGAGCCCTCCGTTAAGTTTGTGAATGTTTACAACGCCATATAAATCTCATATTTTATTTATTAATTTATTTATTTAACACATATTCCTATTTACTAAAAAAGTTAAAAAGCTCTTTAACAAACCGGGTATTCATTTTGAGACGTGGTTCTAACTTCTGAGTCAGTGCATATTATTCTGTAAAGGTGGTTTCCAGATATTAATACTTTACTCACGGGCAACTCTCCTTTGTTTGCAATCACGTGGTTTTACCGTGCAGTTTCAAAATTATAAAATGTCACCATTCAAATGAAAGCTACTGAGCAGTACTTTCCTGTGGTGCTGTTTAATATACTGTTCAAGGTGGTTCTAACTTTTGAGCCTGTCGGTGAACTCGTAAAAGTGTTACCATATATTCAGATGAAAGCTACTGAGCAGTACTTTCCTGTGGCTAAATTTACATGTACAGGATCACTGTAGTATATTTTAACATATAATTTTTTTTTTCCGGCTTATTCTGTATGTTTCTACAAACTTATGTAACTTACTATTAATATTTATTAACCGGCGCACCCAACGGTTCATTTCGGTGAAATCTGTTGGAAGGCCTTAATCGCATCAGAAATTCGGATTGAATTCTAAAATCTAGCGTTTGTTTGGGTATAATCTCATTAAAGTTTAGTAACATGAAAAAATTATTTTTTTTTTTGTTTTTGAAGTCAGCTAGCATTTTTGGAAAATTGTAAAATCATTTCGAGCCTACCACGCAGTCATTCCAAGGGAACTTGTATTAACCTCCTTCCCAGAAAAAGACTGCGTGGGAGGCCAGTAAAATTCGGGAGATCGGGATCTGTTCCCTAAAGTTTTCTTCGACTGAAAAATTCAGCTCAAGCTTTCAAACGTATCAAATTGTGTTAGCGTACACAAATATGCCTTTTAAAGGCACGAAAAGGTTTTTGAAAGCAGAAAACGGCGTTTGTCACGAAGTATTTCACTTAAATATTCTCCTCGGGCGCCCCGATATAACACTTAGCATAGTTAGCACCAATACCTACTATAACTGATAGATCGTCTAGTTTTCCTTAATGTTTTAATTTCGTGGCTAGAAGACCGCAAACATTTCAGTCTGTTCATTTCTGTCGCTTAAATGTTACAACATAGGTCACTTTTTTTAAACTCGTTGTTTATGTCTCTCTTGAGAAGAGCATAAACTAAAGGGTTAACAGAGGAGTTTAAAACCAAAATAGGCAGTTTATATTCAACGTCTTCACAGCTTACGGAATAGACGACGGATACGATGGTACAACGAATGAAAATACCGTAACATAGAAGAAACAGGCCCACAACGATTCCCATTATTTTAACTGTAGCCTTCTCGTGAGTTTTAAACGGAAAGCGCTGGTTAAAACGTAACTCGTTTGCCAACATGCGTGCTGCCCGAACCCTGCGTTGCCTCAAAACAACATGTGCCATGGATCCGACGCAAAATATTAACATAAAACATGGAAAGAACTCAATGAGTATCATGACCAACCAACTGAAAATATCCATAAATACACGCTTTGAAGAAATAAGTGCAGATAATGGCAAAATGTCAAGAACAACTGGGATTGCCCAAGAAATGAAAATCATTTGCTTAACGCGTCGGCTTGTCATGAAGGTCAAGTATTTTAAAGGCTTCACGACGGCTATGTAACGGTCCAGTACTAGACTGCATAAGTTCGTCACGGAAGCGTAACCGAACAGCCACCTTACCATCGCCCCAGCTTGAGACCATTTGCAGCTACTACCGCAGAAGAATGGGAGTGGAATAACGCTCAACCCAACACACAAATCTGCCACCGCAAGTGAAACGACGAAGGCGTTGGTTTTGGTGCGGAGCTGTCGTTTGCTGCCAACAAAGAAAATAATAAATCCATTTCCAGCGATTGCTAGAATGGAAAGAAACCATCCGAGGATCCAAAACCAGGTGTCCATTTGTTCAGTTAAGGCTCTTTATCTGTCGATACCATCAACCGGTCGGTCCCGCAAATGATGTGAAGACCTTGTGGCCTTATGTGGATTGAACTTCTTTGGTCGCTCAGTGAAGATTCAACTCATACACACAGCGGAATATATACAATGCACATTCAGCTGTTTCGCAACTTTAATTGCTTTTTAACATTTACAAATTAGAAAAGGAAGAGCTTGGCCAGCTTTTTTGATTGTGAAGATATTAAAAATACGTGAATAACAAATTATTATCGATGACAGTCGTCGTTTGATCACTTACCGGCTGACATTTTCACTCCTTTTTAATTTGCTCCACCAATGAAAGAACCATCGCTCACGTCGGTTTCTCTCTGTGTTGCTTTTTCTCTCCTTAATTACCAACTTAATGGTGAAACTAGTTACGAAAGTGAGTAAGCAAACTTGGCAGATAAAAATTTTCAAACTGTATCTGATAAAAATGTCCAAAGCTTCCCAACGAACAGGTGCACTCAAACAACTTCCTCAATTTCGAAATTTTAAAACGCCACCTTAAAAGGGATATTTGCGTACGTTAGCCCAGTTGATCTGTTCAAATTCACGCTTTAGGTGAATTTCTCAGTCGCTGAATTTACGAGTTGCTGTTAGCTATCTGGCTGAAAATGGAAGCTAACTTTATTTTGCACTCAAAACGATCTTTTCAGTTCTGTTCTTCGAAAGCGAAAGGAATTAATTTACACATGTTTACTAAAGGCTGAGGTGACATTTTACCAAAGATATTAAACTCTAGTTTTTCATCACAATGAGATGTTAATTTTTGTGATCATTAAGACCTTTCAAACAAATATTCAGCAAAAAGATCCATTGAGTGTCTTTCAGTGAGTTGGTGAACTTAAAGCAGATGTCCAACAGATGCGAAAGACTGGTAAGGGAAGGGGAAACAGGGCGTGTGGCGGGGGTGGGGGGTGGGTGCATTCACATCCCTAAATTTGTGTTGTGGATGACTGCAGTTCGAACACCGGTTTGTCTGCTAAATTCGTGACTTTTTGCAAAACATTAGTTACTTTTTCGAGACTCCAAGCCTGTATTAGTCAAAACCCGTACCAGACAGTATCGTAATGGGGTAGGGTAGAGCGACTTCTCACAATTCTGCGATTGCGCATTTTGACTAAGACAAAATTAAAATAAAATTCGACTAGCAGAGAAAGTGAAATAAAGATTTAACTCGTCTTAGCAATTCAGTAACCAATGTTACAGCGCTGAAAAAACTCCCAATCTTTTCCCTTCTTCCAGATTTTACATTCATTTGGCCTGGAAGACTTGTGTTTGCAGATTTCCACATTTTTCCACGAATTTTAGACCCTTTGCGAACACCTTGGTCTCTCTTCTGTGGACTAGATTCCGCGGGTTTCAGTTTTTGAGAACCTTCAATGATTTAAACCATTACCACAAGCAAAGCTAAATAAAAATGATGTAACCGGGATTGGACCGAATTGTTGTCGAAAACGCCAAGGAATTTTATACAAACACGTCAGAAAACTGTAAATTGATAGCGAGTTTACGTAGAGCGGGTACTAATTAGTGTATCTTTCCTAAATCCCACTTTACTCATGATTTCTAATGGGATTGCGGAGCGCGCTAGTAAAAATAAAAGAGAAACCCACAAAACAACAAGAAAAGAACCGAAATAAACATTTAAAGTGAAACAAAACACACACCAAATCCAAAAATCCCATCAGTTTCGAAACCCGACAAACGGCTCTGGACTGAGACACAACCTGATGCTAGCCTTGTCCCCAGTTCTCCTTGGTGCGCTGCCGTACTTGAAGATGTGTTACCTCTTTCGGTCCCAAGCCTCACACAGGCAGCTCGACTGGCTCGATAAGCGTGATTAGCGCTTAGGAACGAGGCTGACCTGGATTCTAGTGTACCTGTACATGGTTTTTCTTGCCGTTGGCCTCAAGACAGCATGAGGGATTAGTTGAATAAAGTTATCCTGGCAATGTTTTATTTGCTTTCATTAAAGGGTAATGAAGATATACATATCTTAATTCTTTTTTGTCCAATCTTATCTTTCAGCTGTTGACATATTCGAATAAAAATGTGCTATATATGAATTTGCATTACCCTTCCAGTTAATAATGTCCCGTCCCATTAAAAATCCCGTTTCATAGCTTCTGTGTATTTCCCCCCCCCCCCCCCCCCTTTCCCCTTTCTTCTAGTTTCCCGCTTACCATTTTACAACCTTTCCCAATTTTAAGTAGGAGTTCAATTACGGCCTCCAAGAAAAGGAGCTTTTATTGTTTTATTGTTTTTTCTTTTTTAATTGTAGTTTTAATAGGTAGATAGACAACAAGTTGGTGAAGATTAATATATAGCTGATGGAATTACCTTGTCTAAATACAGTTATCGCATCGTATCCCTCCCTTAACAGATTTCTCCTAATACAGCTTAGCAACAAGGCGGGAACGTCTTTGCATTATCAATCCTGTTTAAAATGCTGTTTCGTTTTAATCTAGGGAAGTGGTTTCTGGAAAACATGCTTGTTGATGGGCAAAGAGGGATTCAACATATAGCTTCCACACGTTGTGGCAACAAATTCCGAACCCTCCATTGAGACTTTAAATGTTTATTACGCCATGTAAACCTCACATTTTATTTATTAATTTAATTATTTAAAATATATTATTATTCACCATAAAAAACCGTCTTTTAAAACACGCCTCAAGAACGGAGGGGGGGATGGGTGGGGGAGAGAGGGGGTTTAGTTTAAATAATAACATTACATTATTTTTCACGTGCGTTTATAGCACAAACTAAATATTACTATAGTTTCTTTTAAATTTTTTTTTTGTCTAACTATAATTTACTTTTTGACATAATCATTTCACCTGACCAACAAAACCTAATTCAGTAGTGTGAAGTGGTTCTAACTTTTGAGTCTGTGGATGAAATTCTAAAGTGTGACCATTCAAATGAAAGCTACTTAGCAGTGCTTTCCTGTGTTTCTAACTTTTGAGCTTGTGAGTGAACTCGTAAAATTTTGACAATATATTTAGATGACAGCCACTGAGCAGTGCTTTTCTGTCGCTAGATTTGCGTGTACAAAATCCCTGTACTATATTTTAACATATAAATTTTTTTGTCTTCGCTTAATTCTGTATGTTTCTACAACCGTAAGGTTGTAACTTACTACTAATGTTTAAAAACCGGCGTACACAACGGTTCATTTCGGTGAAATCTGTTGGAAGACCTAAATCGCGTCAGAAATTGTTATTCGAATTCAATTCTTAAAACTAGCGTTGCTTGGGTATAGTCTCGTAAAAGTTTAGTAACATGGAAAAATTAATTCCATTTGTTTTCAAAGGGATGAAAAATGTCGTTAAGAGAACTAACTAGCATTTTTAGGAAAACCAACCCGAGCAGCTTGTAAAAGTCGGGAGATCGGGTTCTGTTCCCTAAAATTTTCTTCGACTGAAAAATTCAGCTCAAGCATTCAACCGTATCAAGTTGTATTAGCGTACACAAATATGCCTTTTAAGACCAAAAAAGATCTTTTAAAACAGAAAATGACATTTGAAGTATTTCACTTATATTTTTAACGTTGCTGCCCCGATATAACACTTAGTATAGTTAGCACCAATACTTAGTATAAACGATACATCGTCTAGTTTTCCTTAATGTTTTAATTTCGTAGAGGACCTCAAAAAATTCATTGTCTTCATTTGCCTCGCTTGATTCCCATTATTTTGAGAGCAGCCTTTTCGTGAGTTTTAAAAGGAACGCGGTGGTTAAAACGTAACTCGTTAGCCAACATGCGTGCCGCCCGATCATGCTTTTGCACAGCATGTACCATGGATCCGACGCAGAATATTAACATAATACATGACGAGAACTCAAAGAGTATTATTCCCAGCCAACTGAAAATATCCATAATTATTATATGGCAAGGTAGTCTTGAGGTAAATCCGCGCGTTCTGATTGGTTCTTTCTTGGTCGGGATTTTACCATACGGACCGTTTCCGTGGATACGGTCATAAGCCGTGTATTTTTGTTTAGGACAAGCGGCAAATTTGAAAATTTGCAGCTAAAACTGCGAAAAGAAAATCTGAAAATACTTTCATTCTTTGCAAAGAAACTACCCAAAAGACTGATTCCAACATGGACGAAAAAGAATATCATTTACAAAGCAAATTTTACTATCCCAAAGATCTAGAAACCTCTAAAAACAGGCATCAGCGAAGGCCACGAAGCCATTGACGATTTCGTAAACAAACAGAGAAGTGAAAACACACAATGAAGACGTCTACTAATATGATCACACTACTCCGTTTTATTGAAGCTAATGGCTTAAATAGTCAAACAATTGAAAGCCTACCTGCGTCCGAGCTTGACCACCTTTCGCCAATTTTTTTTATGAACGTACGCAGGAAAAGGTGAATACGAGCCAGCAACATTTTCCAGTTTTCAGCGCAATATACAGCGATACTTATCTGAGAAGAAATATCCATTCAACATACTCAAGGACAATGAGTTTGAAAACTCAAGAAGCGTTCTAGCTGCAAACCACAAGTCACTAGTTCACAACTGAACACGACAGAAGAAACAAGCTGCAAGCCGCTCAGGCGATTGACGAAAACGAAGAAGATGCTCTTTTTGAGGCAGGAGAATTCGGCGACTCCAATACAGTTGCACTTCGAAGAACTGTGTGGTGGTTTTTATCCCTACACTTGGGTTTCCAAGCCAGAGATGAGAGCGATGAGGACGATTGACTTAATGCTCCTTCTTTTAAGGTTGAATGTGATTTTCACAGCAACCTTTTCTTGATCCGTATTTTGTGATGGGCTAGTAAAGTTTCGACGAAACCAGTTTTGTGAGTTTCAAAAAACAAACCGCAGCTGTTAAGATTTTCGTCAAATTCCGCTACAAATCGTTCTTGATGTCTTTTCTATAATCAACATAATTACATGTAAACGTTCAGTAAATTTGCTTTCAAACTCGTGGTACCTGGGTTGCTCGCGTCATCAAAAACACGTCACCCGGGAAACCCTTTGAATTCAAGTGACCGGAAGTGCGTTTTTATAAATAAAAAAGTTTGCTCCGAGTGCCATATAATAAACTACTTACTAACCTAGCTTGCTCGGGCCATACTGGGGAATATTGGCCCTCGGTCGTTTTTGTACGGACTTCGCTGCGCTCGGTCCGTACTGCCACGACCTCGGGCCAATATTCCCCAGTACGGCCCTCGCGCTCGGTTAGTAAGAGGTTAATACACGCTTTGAATAAATGACAAAAGATAACGGTAAAATGTCAAGAACAACTGGGATTGCCCAAGAAAAGAAAATCATTTGATTAATGCGTCGGCTTGTCATGAAGGTCAAGTATTTTAAGAGCTTCACGACGGCGATGTAGCGGTCCAGTACTAGACTGCATAAGTTCGTCACGGAAGCGTAACCAAACAGCCACCTTACCAAATCCATCCAAGGTACCTCACCTTGAGTGCGCCATTTGCAGCTATTACCACAGAAGTGCTTTGAAGAAATAACGCTCAATCCAACACATAAATCTGCCACCGCAAGTGAAATGACAAAGGCGTTGGTTTTGGTGCGGAGCTGTCGTTTGCTGCCGACAAGGAAAATAATAAATCCATTTCCAGCTATTGTTAGAATGGAAAGAAACCATCCGAGGATCCAAAACCAGGTGTCCATTTGTTCAGTCAAGGCCTTTTATTCGCTCCCGCAAATGAAACATGATGTGAAAACCTCGAGGTCTACTGTGGATTGAACTTCCTTGGTCTCTCACTGTAGATTTAATCCATACACACAGCGGAATATATTAAATGCACATTCAGCTGTTCGCAACTTTAATTTCTTCTTAACATTTACAAATTAGAAAAGGAAGAGCTTGGCCTCCTTTTTTGATTATGGAGATATTAAAAATATGTACAATAACAAATTATCATCGATGACAGTGGTCGCTTGATCACTTACCGGCTGACATTTTGACTTCTTTTTAATTTAGTCCTCCAGCCCCTCCACAAATGAAAGAACCATCGTCCACCTTGTTTCCTTTGTGTGTTACTTTCCCTCTCTTTAATTCCAAATTAATGGTTAAGCTGGTTACGAAAGTAAGCAAGTAAACTTGGCCGACAACATTTTTTAAACTGTGCGTGAGAAATCCCCAAGGCTTCCCAACCAACAGGTGCACATAAACAACTTCCTCAATTTCGAAATTTTTAAACGCCGACTTAAAAGGGATATTTGTGTCGGTAGCCCAGTTTGATCTGTTCGAATGCTCTTGGCGAATTTTTCAGTCGCTAAAACTTTTAAGAAACAGAATCCGTTACCGCGAATTTAAGAGTTGCTGTTGGCTTTCTGAAAATCCCATTTAAAGTGCCCAAAACGGAATTTTTTTTATTTTTTTCTAAATCTTTACATTACGCGAAGAACGTCCGCGAAAAAAACTGTCGATTTGCATGAAACGCGATTTTTTTAAGAATTTTACAAATCTTTAAAATGCTTTTTTATTGCGGTCCACCCGCCCCGCTGATGAGAATGCCGACGGGCTCACAATAGGACCACGTGACATGGTCGGTGACGTACATTCAGGAACTCTCGTGTCTATGCACTGACTTGACCTTCAGTTTAAAGTACATTCGCGGCAGAAAGAAAATTGTCAGATTCACCGGTAAGAAGGAAAAACTTAGCTCCAAATAAGTGTATTCCATGGCAGAAAACTTATCTGACACGGAAAGTGAGCAAATCGCTGAAGAAAGCAGCTAGGACGAATTTGAAAGCGTCGAAGTCGAGGTGATAAATGGCGTCCACGAAACAAGTAATACGTGTGAAGATGATGATACACTCGAACCGTACGCAGACGATAGCAGACGAAGAATGGCTAAAAAGATATCGCAAGGAACAAGAGGAGAAGCGATGACTTGAGGAAGATTTAACGAAACGCTTGGAGAATAGAGTGCGTGTTAGTAGATGGTAAAGTTCTCACCTTGCATTTTGCATACGCGCTCTTCATTATCATCTGTCAAAACTATGGCCAAGTACTCACATACATTCGAACGAATTATTTTCCATGTAGATGTACTTGTGGTAACTGTAGCCGTGATCTGCTAGCAAATATCAGCGAGTGCTACTGCTGCAAGGAACTAGAAGGCAATTGGGAAGCGCTGACTAGCGACATTGTTCTCGCAGAACTACAGGAAGGACACGTGTTGAACTGTGATAATAATAGCTCGCCTCGTTCTCTAAATTTCGGCCGTAAATTTAATTGTAGGATGGAAGTTGTTAGCTTGTCCAATGAACAGGTTAATTTCCTTTTTGTCACTGTCCCACAGTTTACGAAATCCATTGTATCTTTTAGTTGCATACGTCTTGCGAAATGTTCGAAGTCTAACAAGAGTTGGCGTCTAATGTAATTCGTGTCTGTCACCGGTGTCGGGACAAATTTGAGCCCTTTAGAAATAACGCTAACAGGCTGTCGCTAAGTTGTTTGTTTGAAGAATTCTTCATGAATTTTTCGTGTTTTCCTCTTTGTGTCTCAATCCGTTTTTTTAGGCAATTTTTTTTCTGCGCTCTTTGCGCTTGTTATTTGTTTTGTGCCCTTTTTTATTTTGAGCCCCCGTTGTGGTGGTTAGGTTTTTAGAGATAACGCTGTTATACTTTTCAACATTTTTATTGTTTGCAGAATTCTGCAACACATGTGTGTACAATATTTGTTTGAGCTCGTTGAATTCTTGCTGCAGTTTATCTACCTTATCTACATCGTGGTTTACAATGTTTTCTGTGTTCGCCGAGTGCGACTGTTCTCGCATCGATCTATTTACATAAGTGGTAGCATTTGTGCTAGTATTTTGAGAGCTTGGTCTCAACGAAACTTCGCGGATCTCACGATCTATAAGAATATATACCAAAACAATTACGCCATATTTTATAAAACTTGCGACTGAGTTAACACTGAGGTCAAACTATAAACCTCAGAAGGTTACAACGCTTTGAATGTCACAAGCGGGTGTGAATATTCAGCATCGAAAGCTTACCATTCGCTTTTCCCTGCTCCTCTTCGAAGGTGGCTCTTGGTCTTCGTCTTCCTTTCGCTTACCTGTTTTAAAGGATAAACACAAATGCGATGTCATCCTACTTCAGTTCACGTTTTAAGTTTAAACCTGAATTCATCAGCCTTGTGAAATCCTCGTCATTAAAGTGCATCGAGCACAAGGACGAGGTCTTTCCAGGCGCGCGTCCACATCTTCCTCCGCTCCAGCATAAAATCGACCCATTTCTTTCGCCTCCTCAGTCTTTGCGGGCATGTGGTGCCAAAGAAAGGAATCCTGTGCATGCTTATTCCATTCGCTTCGTCTTTGATGTTTCCACATCTCGCTGCAACACATCTTTCCGGCATTTTCGAGAAACGTGCAGAAATACCGCGACTTGTTTTCAATGAGATCCAGAGAAAGGCTGAAGTCACGTGTTCCTGAATCTACGTCACAGCTCTTGCTAAACCGAGAGGAGACTAATGCGAATGATGGGCCAAAATGGCGGCAAATTTGAACGTCTTATAAAATTCATAAAAAATTCGCGTTTTATGCAAATCGAAAAATTTTTTCACTGAAGTTCTTAGGGTGATGTTTAGATTCAGATAAGAAAATAAAGAAAATTCCGATATGGGCACTTTAACTTTGGGCGCGTTCTTTTGGGTATCTTCCGGAATAGGAAAACTCGGAATAGACCGTATTCAGGCCTGTAGCAAGGCTAAAACAACTGAGAGGGCTTAGCAAAATGGTTAAACAAAACTACCCACCACCCCTCGCCTCGTTACTCAAAAAAAACCCAGACTGATTAGGGAGTAGAGACTGATTGGGGAGTTTCTAAGATGCAACGAGAACATAAAAAAAACCCAATAGATTTAGTAACTAAAACAATAACTTTGCACCTGTATCACCCTTTTTGGTACATTTTTTGCCGTTTCTTTTACGTGGACTACCACCTGAAGTTTCCTAATTTAACGTTTGAAGAAGGACGTAAACGAACGACGGCAAATTTTTCCTTCTCTTTTAAAATTTGGCCTGAACCGGGCAGTCAGAATCCGACTGCTGGAGAATGTTTTCTCTAGCTCTTGAGAGGACATATTTGTGTGGCTTTCGACAACGCGCGAACACTAAATTGTTATACACAAAGGAGGTCTAAGGACATTGTATTGTTGTAAATGAGCGGATGTCTTAGAAAACAAGCAGTTTATTTCAACAGCTTTTACGGCTTGAGATTGGTTGATTTCGATCCATTTTGGTTTTTATTTCCGATTCACAAGGTAGGAGTGCCTTTGTTGCTGTTGTATATAAAACAAACTGTTCGCGGAGGAAACTGAAAGGTAGTAAACAACTTTAACTTTTTAAAGGTTGTGAAAAGGCACTTGCAGCGTTAGAGTTCAAGACTGATTGCTGCAGATTAATTTGGTTTAATTATTATTTTTTGGCACATCGTTTTTTAACTATTCTGGGGGGGGGGGGAAAGCCCCCCCTGCCTCTCCCCCTGCTACGGGCCTGGTATTTGTGTTCTTTTGGGAGCTATTCCGTTTTCGGAATGAACGGAATGTCATTCTGATCATTCTGCTCCCGATAGCAGAATGAACAGAATGGAAGGAATAAGGTTTACTCGGAATAGACAGAAAACGCGTCCTTTGGGGAAATTTTTGGCGGAAAATCCTACGCGGCCGGTCGCGCGCAGATATAGTAATTCTCAGGTCACCACCGCCATGGGTATTTAAAACTGACATTCCGTGTTTTCTGTTATTCCTAAACCGGAATAAGAATAGCTAAAATAGCCCCAAAAGAATGCACCCTTATTTTGCACTCGAAACGCCTTTTTGTGCTTGTTATTCGAAAACGAAAGGGATTACTTTTTACATGTTTACGAAATTTTGAACTGATATGTTACCAAAGAAATTAATCTATTGTTTTTCATTACTGTCAGATGTTAATTTCTGTGGTGATTAAGTCTCTCCGAAAATATATTCCTCGAAAAAAAGTTTTTGGTGTCTTACAGGAGGTAAACCTAAACTAGATGACCAACTGATGCGAAAGACTGGTAACGGAAGGGGTCACGGGGAGGGAAGGGTGCATTCACATCCCTAAATTTGTGTTATGGATGAGTGTGGCTCGAACAAAATTTTGTAGGCAAAATTCGAGACTTTTTTCAAACCGTTTTTTTTTTTTGGGGGGAGACTCCAGGTTATTAGACAAAACACATACCAGACAGTAACGTAATAGGATAGAGAAGAGCGACTTCTTACGATTCTGCGATTGAACATTTCGACAAAGACGAAATTAAGATAAAATTCGACTAGCAGACAAAGTGAGACAAAGATTTCGCTCAGGTTAACAATTAAGCAATGTTACAGCGCTGAAAAAACTCCAGCCTTTTTTGCCTTCTTCCAGACTTTATCTTCATTTTCCATACTTTTCCCAGGCCTCGAAGACTAGTGTTTGCAGATTTCCACATTGTCCCAAGAATTTTAGACTCTGTACGAACCCCGGTCCGTTCTATTTTCTGTGGACTAGTTTTCGAGGATCTCAGTTTTTGCGCACCTTCAATGATTCACACCATTAGCATAAGCAAAGCGAAATAAATGTAAGTTGTAACCGGGATTTGACCGAATTGTTGTCAAAGCAAAACCAACCAATTTTATACAAAGACGTCAGAAAAATGTAAATTGATAACTAGTTTACGTAGAGTGGGTACTAATTAGCGTATCTTCCCTAAATCCCACTTTGCTCGTGGTTTCTAATGAGATTGCTGAGCGCGAAAGTAAAAATTAAAGAGAAACCCACAAAACAACAAGAAAAGAACCGAAATAAACATTCAAAGTGAAACAAAACGCACACGGTTTCAAAAACTCTGCATAACCGGCGCCCAAATCCTAAACTTCCATCAGTTTCGAAACCCGACAAACGGCTCTGGACTAAGACACCTGGTGCCAGCCTTGTCCCCAGTCCTCCTTGGTGCGCTGCCAAACTTGAAGTCACCCGTTAAGCTAATCGGGAAGACGCGCTACCGCGCTCGGTCCCAAGCCTCACACAGGCAGCTAGACTCGCTCGATAAGCGTGATTCGCTCTTGGGAACGAGGCTGACCCGGATGCTAGTTTACCTGTATATGTTTTTTTCTTGCTGTTGGTCATCAAGACAGCATTTGGGATCAGTTGAATAAAGTTATCCTGGCAATGCTTTATTTGGTTTGATATACATAGTTTATTAGTACGTGCCCGCTCATCATTCTCTTTTTTCCAATCTTATCTTTCAGCTGTTAACATATTCATATGAAAATGTGCTGCATATGAATTTGAATAACCCTTCCATTTAACACAGTCCCGTCCCGTTAGAAATCCCGTTTCATGGCTTCTGTGTAATCCTTCCACCCCCTTTTTTCTAGCTTCCCATTCACCATTTTTTACCCGCTTTCCCACCCCTCCCTTTACAGATTTTCATTAATTCAGCTTGGCAAAAAGGTAGTAACGTCTTTACAGCTCCCTATCCTGTTTAAAATGCTGTTTCATTTTAAACTAGGGAAGTGGTTTGTGGAAAACATACTAGTTGGGGGCAAAGAGAGTAGTGAGGGGGGATGTTTTAGTCCGGATTTTCGCGGGGGAATCTCATTTATACTCGGGGGAATAAATTAACGACGATGACGTCATCGACAGTTGTCTTGATCACTCCTTATAGGATGACGTCCTATTTTATTTTAGTCTTACCAACAGGTTATGAACTGGTTTGACAGGTTAATCAATCAAATATCTCTATCTATCGATGTCATGCTCTATTTTTAACTTATGGCAGTCATGGGTGGTATCACCGGTTTGACAAGGTTTTACAGTTATTTTTTGGATACATGAAGTCATATAGTACATACATACATACATACATACATACATACATACATACATACATACATACATACATACATACATACATACATACATACATACATACATACATACATACATACATACATACATACATACATACTTGTATTCTGGGTAGAATGTGTTTCGTAGAGCGCTCAATTCGTTTGATTGAAGAGCAATGTATAATTCTTGACAGAAGTTCAGGCTTCAGGTGTTTTCATCGTTTATTGCTACTGTTTCGTATGGTTCGAAGTTATCGGACCACACTCATCAGGCAATTTTTAAAACGTTAAAAATTGCCTGATGAGTGTGGTCCGATAACTTCGAACCATACGAAACAGTAGCAATAAACGATGAAAACACCTGAAGCCTGAACTTCTGTCAAGAATTATACATACATACATACATACATACATACATACATACATACATACATACATACATACATACATACATACATACATACATACATACATACATACATACATACATACATACATACATACATACATACATACATACATACATACATACTTTATTGTATAGCTCCTCTTTGGAGGCCCTTCCGCCATACGTGAAAATAAAAAATAATAATAGTGAAAACTATTCACATTTGGATGATAATATGGAGAGAAAGAAAAAAAAATACGATAAGCTCCAGAATCTGCAATTTCTAAGCTAAAGAATCTGCATTCGAAAGTCTTTTTAGAAAAAACAAAAATGAAATACGCGCGACACCCACGCGTGTGTCTGAGAAAAATAAAGACACATAACTACAAATAAATGGCCCGTTTGTCTCATTTTGTCCGTTTTGGCGTGGTTTTGGCCTTTCTGGCCTGGTTATGGCCTTTCTGGCCTGTGTTTGGCCTTTTCTGACACTCTATATAACTTGACTTTTCCCGAAAACTCGGAAATAATGAAAAATATTTGTCGTCTGTGTTTCTCGCCTAAATTAACTAAGCACCTTTCCCGCCTAATGACTAAAAAACGATTCGTTTCATTTTGAGCTCTGTTGAGGATTAAAGAGTTAAAGAGTCTTTTGTTGTCTTTGTTTCAGTGCTCGGAATAAGAATAATCTGCATACAGAGATTTTGCAATATGTATATCACATTAAAGTCGGTTATGTTTGATGTTGACTCTCCACCTTTACTTACGTTAACAAGGGTCAATACGCTTTTGGCTTTCAGATCAGAGACTTAAGCTCTTGTGCAACCTCTCTTCACGGTCCGTTAGCCACTAATTATGCAGAAGCAGTGATCCGACTGAAACCTGAATTTGCATAAAAACTCTACGGAAAAAGCCAATTAACTTATCTTAAACAATAGACAGCTTAAGTTCATAGAAATAATCAATTAAAACACAATCGAAACACGCGACTAGTAAAGGCTTGCTATTAAACAAGGTACATTTCCTGAGAGACCTGACTAAATAACTTACTGTCTTTGACTTGCGAATACCGAAAAAGATTTAAACACTGGAGATTTCGAATGAATAAAAGTAACTCTCAGTTCTATTTCTGAATCGCCGAGTTTGCCTTCATATGCCTTCATATATGTGACCATTCAAATGAAAGCTACTGAGCAGTACTTTCCTTTGGTGCTGTTTATTATGCTATACAAGGTGGTTCTAGGTTTTGAGTCTGTGGATGAAATCCTAACATGTAACCATTCAAATGAAAGCTGTGGGTGAACTCGTAAATGTATGATAATTTATTTAGATGAAAGCTACTGAGCAGTACTTTCCTGTGGCTAGATTTTCACGTACACGATCTCTGTAGTATATTTCCGTGAATTCTGTTGGAAGGCCTAAATTGCGTCAGAAATTCGAATTTAATTCTAAAATCTAGCGTTTGCTTGGGTATAGTCCCCTTAAGTTTTTAAAGCATTATGTATTTTTTTTAAGCAGAAAACGACATTTGAAGTATTTCACTTAAATTTTTTCGTTGGGCGCCCCGATATAACACTTAGTATAGTTAGGACCAATACTCACTATAAACGATAGATCGTCTAGTTTTCCTTAATCGTAGGAGACTTCAAACAATTCATAGTGTTCATTTTTCTCGCTTGAAGGTCACAACATAAGTCACTTTTTTAAACTCCTTCTTAATGTCTCTCTAGAGAAGAGCATAAACAAAAGGGTTTACAGCGGAGTTTAAAACTAAAATGGGTATTTTAAATTCATCATCTTCACACTTTGCGGAATAGACGACATATACAATGGTACAACGAATGAAAATACCGTAACATAGAAGAAACAGACCCACAACGATTGCCATAATTTTAACTTTAGCCTTCTCGTGAGTTTTAAATGGAACGCGGTGGTTAAAACGTAACTCGTTTGCCAACATGCGTGCTGCCCGATCATGCATCAGTACAACATGTACCATGGATCCGACGCAGAATATTAACATAATACATGGCCAGAACTCAAAGAGTGTTATGCCCAGCCAATTAAAAATAGTCATAAATACAGGCTTTGAAGAAATACGTGAAGATAACGGCCAAATGACAAGAACAACTGGGATTGCCCAAGAAAAGAAAATCATCTGCTTAACGCGTCGGCTTGTCATGAAGGTCAAGTATTTTAAAGGCTTTTACGACGGCGATGTAGCGGTCCAGCACTAGACTGCATAAGTTCGTCACGGAAGCGTAACCGAACAGCCACCTTACCAGCTTCGGCCAAGACGCGCCACGGCCATGCCATTTGCAGCTACTACCGCAGACGAATGGGAATGGAATAACGCTTAACCCAACACAGAAATCTGCCACCGCAAGTGAAACGACGAAGGCGTTTTCTTTGGTGCGGAGCTGTCGTTTGCTGCCGACAAGGAAAATAATAAATGAATTTCCAGCGATTGCTAGAATGGAAAGAAACCATCCTAGAATCCAAAACCAGGTGTCCATTTGTTCAGTTACTTAAGCCTTTTATTCGCTCCCGCAAATGAAACATGATGTGAAAACCTTGTGGCCTTCTGTGAATTGATCTTCCTTGCTCTCTCACTGTAGATTTAACTCATACACGCAGCGGAATATATTAAATGCACATTTAGCTGTTTCGCAACTTTAATTGCTTCTTAACATTTACAAAATAAAAAAGGAAGAGCTTGGCCTCCGTTTTTGATTATGGAGATGTTAAAAATATGTACAATAACAAATTATTATCGATGACAGTCGTCGCTTGATCACTTACCGGCTGACATTTTGACTCTTTTTTAATTTAGTCCTCCAACCCCTCCACAAATGAAAGAACCATCGTCCACCTTGGTTTCTTTGTGTATTATTTTCCCTTTCTTTAATTACCAAATTAATCGTGGAACTAGTTACGAAATTAACCAAGTAAACTTGGCCGACAACATTTTTTGAACTGTGCGTGAGAAATGCCTAAGGCTTCCCAACCAACAGGTGCACCCAGACAACTCCCTCAATTTGGAAACTTTAAAACGCCGCCTTAAAAGGGATATTTGTGTACATTAGCCCAGTTTGATCTGTTCGAATGCTTTTGGCGAATTTTTCAGTCGCTGAAACTTTTAAGAAACAGAATCCGTTACCGCGAATTTAGGAGCTGCTGTTGGCTTTCTGAAAATCCTTATTAACTTTGGGCGCGTTCTTTTGGGACTATTCCGGAATAGGAATATTCGGAATAGACGGTATTTGTTTTCTTTTGGGAGCTATTCTGTTTCCGGAATGAACGGAATGTCATTCTGTTCATTCTGCTCCCGATAACAGAATGAACAGAAGAAAAATGAATACGGTTTACTCGGAATAGACAGAAAACGTTCTCTTTTCGGAAATTTTTGGCAGAAAGTCCTACGCAGCCGCTCGCGCGCAGATATAGTAGCTCTCAGGTCACCTCCTCCATGGGTATTCCGTTTTAGATTTTAGGAGCGTTTTTTTGAAAATTGAAATTTTGTCTGTTATGTTATAGCTAAACTGGAATAAGAATAGCTATAGAATCGCCCTAAAAAAATGAACTTGCACTCAAAACAAAAAATATGTCCCAAACATAATTACATTTTTGCATCGGGATACCTGTTGTTATCAAGCACTGGCTGTGTGAACTGGGTACTAGGGAACACGTGATCGAGGATTTCTTTACAGTATGTTGCGCAAATAGGAGCGCCCCTTTCTACCTCTACACCATCGTGTGGCAAGCTATCTGTTCAAATTTTCCCATCTACCTCCCCCCCGCTTCGCCAGCCAGTGTTTAGTTCTCTCTCGGAAGGCGCTTATTTCTTCCCCACCTTTTCCATAGAGACATTAAATTACTAAATTTTTTCCATGTCACGTCACGCTCTGATTAGTTTGTTAAGCGTGGCGTGACTTTTTACTGTTATATTAATAAATACGTCACAATAGTGGCCAATTTTATCCAACCATATGAGTATATTGTCTCTTCGTAAAACTAGTGCGACCCGGAGCTAATTACCCCTCGACTACCTAAGTTTGCGGGATTACTAAATCCCCAATATATAATTTTCGGAAAGGTATCGTGATGTAAAAATGACTTTTTCTGTTTGTCTTTCGAAACGAAAGGGCTAAATTTTTACAGGTTTACGAAAGACTGAAGTGATATGTTACCAAAGATACTAAACTCTACGAAGTTTTCATCAGAGTTAGATGTTAATTTCTGTGGTGATTAAGGCCATCCGAAAATATATTCATCAAAAAGAAGCAGGTAAAGCATTTGTCCAACTGATGCGAAAGACTGGTAACGGAATGAGGTGCGGAGAAGGGAGGGGGGGGGGGGGGGTTCATTCACATCCCTAAATTTGTGTTATGGATGACTGTGGTTTGAACAAACTGAACAAAGGTTTGTATGCAAAATTCGAGACTTTTTTCAAACCATTATTTTCTTTTTGCACATTTGGGGCTATTAGTCCCAGCACATGACCGACTTCTCACCGTTCTGCGATTGAACATTTTGAATAAGACGAAATTAAAACAAAATTCGATTAGCAGGCAAAGTGAGACAAAGATTTTACTCGGATTAGCAATAAAACACTGTTACAGCTCAACACATCTCCATACTCTTTTGCCTTTCTCCTAGACTTAATCTGTCAATTTCCATAGTTTTCCCAGGTGTTTAAGATAAGTGTTTGCAGATTTCCACGTTTCTAAAAGAATTTTAGACTCTGTACGAACCTCGGTCTCTCTTCTGTGGACTAGTTTTCGAAGATTTCAGTTTTTGTGAGAATTCAATGATTCATACCATTAGCAAACATATTACAAGCAAAGCTTAATAAATATTGTAACCTGGTTTTGACCGAATTTTTGTCGAAAACGCCACCAATTTTATATAAAGACGTCAGAAAACTGTAAATTGATAACGGGTTTACGTAAGCGGGTACTAATTAGCCTATCTTTCCTTAATCCCACTCACTCATGATTTCTAATGGGATTGCCGAGCGCGCTAGTAAAAATGACAAGACAACAAGACAAAACAAAAAAAACAAAACAACAAGAAAATCAAACACACACGGTTTAAAAAATCAGCAGAAATGTTGCCCAAATACTCCCATCAGTTTCGAAACCCGACAAACGGCTTGAGACACCTGGTGCCAGCCTTGTCCCCAGTCCTTCTTGGCGCGGGGACGAACTTGAAGTCACCCACACTCTTTCTTTCTTTTCCTTTTTCCTTTTTTATTTATTTATAAGAATGTATAAGTTTGGGTGCTGACGCTAAACGTTCTTGATTTTTTTTTGGTAATTTGAGGCTAAAAATTATTAAGATGTTTTTAAGTTATCTGTTATAGTATTTCAATAAATCTATGCGGACGTGACCAAGACACCTATTATTTGGGTTAATTGTACCGAGATATAGACTGAATTTTTACATGTATTATTTTGTCCGTATTTATACTGTTAATTTCAAAACCATTTGGTCGGAATAAAAATGTTGTTAACTGACTCTCAGCCCTGGTAATGTTCCTAGTATGTTCTTAAATTTTAATTCATCTCAGCCTCAAGGTTTTTTAAAAAGGTTCTTGTATAAAAAAGAAAGAAAGAAAGAAAGAAAGAAAGAAAGAAAGAAAGAAAGAAAGAAAGAAAGAAAGAAAGAAAGAGTGTAATCAGGAAGACGCACAAAGACGCGCTACCGTGCTCGGTCCCAAGCCTCACACAGACAGCTCGACTAGCTCGATGAGCGTGATTAGGCTTGGGAACGCGGCTGACCTATAACTATATGTAGGTTTTTCTTGTTGTTGGCCATCAGGAACACCAAGACCGCATGAGGGATCGGTTGAATAAAGTTAACAATCTGTAAGGGACCGCACAACGAAAATGCTGCAAGTATACCCAGGATCTGTGAAAGATCTAATCAGCCAAAAATATAAATTACTTAACAAGGCTGAGCGGACTGCGTAGAAAACTTAAACGACGGCGACATGATAGAGACCAAACCGAGAATCAACAGAATGCGGCAACCGTGGACAGCTGTTTCGAGCTGGTTGGCTCTCGTCAGCACGGTGTAGCACAGCAAAAGGTAGAACAACCAACGCTAGGAGAGTTTTGTTTCTCTTATTTAACTTATTGCGACAGTGACATGACATTTCAGTTCTTTTGTTCATTGTTCGTAGTCACTACCTTTTGCTGCAGTCTGCTCAGCCTTGCAGAAATTTAAGTCACGAATAAAGTTATCCTGGCAATGCTCCATTTGCTTTCATTAAGATATACATAGTTCATTTGTACAAGAAGGTACCCGTTCATCCTTCTCTTTTGTCCAATCTTATCTTTAAGCTGTTAACAAATTCATATAAAACGTGCTATATATGAATTTGCATTACCCTTCCATTTAATAAAGTCCCGTCCCGTTAGAAATCCCGTTTCCCGCTTCCGTGGATTCCTTCTACCCCTTCTTTTAGTTTCCCACCCACCATTTTCTACTCTTTCCCAGCTTTAAGTAGGAAATTAAATACGGCCTCTAAGATAAGCAGCGTTTATTGTTTTATTTTTTCTTTTATAATTGTAGTTAGGTAGATAGATAATAAGTTGATAATGATAAATATATAGCTGATGGAATCACCGTCTCTAAATAAAGATATCGTATCGTATCCCTCCCTTAACATATTTCTCTTAATTCAGCTTAGCAACAAGGCGGGAATGTCTTTGCAGTTGCTTATCCTGTTTAAAATGCTGTTTTGTTTAAATCTAGGGAGATGGTTTCCGGAAAACATATTTGTTGATGGGCAAAAGGGGGTTAAACAAACCGCTTCCACACGCCATGGTGGCAAACTTCGAACCTTCTGTTGAGTTTTTGAAAGTTTACTACGCCATCTTAACCTATAATATTTTATTTACTGTTTTATTAATGTAATATATATTTCTATTTACTAAAAAAGCTAAAAGCTCTTTAAACACCCTGGGTATTCATTTTGAGAGGTGGTCTTTACTTCTGAGTCAGTGCATATTATTCTGTACAGGTGGTTCCAAATATCACGGGCTTTTAAGCAACTCTCCCTTGTTTGCAATCGCGTGGTTTTACCTTTAAGTTCCAAAATTATAAAGTGTAACCATTCAAACGAAAGCTACTTAGCATTACTTTCATATGGTGCTGTTTAATATACTGTACAAGGTGGTTCTAACTTTTGAGCCTCTCGGTGAACTCGTAAAAGTGTGGCCATATATTTAGATGAAAGCTACTGAACAGTACTTTCCTGTGGCTAAATTTACATGTACAGGATCACTGTAGTATATTTTAACATATAATTTTTTTGTCTTCGGTTAATTCTACATGTTTCTACAAACTTATGTAACTAACTATTAATATTTATTAACCGGCGCACCCAACGGTTCATTTCGGTGAAATCTGTTGGAAGGCCTTAATTGCATCAGAAATTCGGATCCAATTCTAAAACCTAGCCTTTGCATAGGTATAGTCTCCTAAAAGATTATTAACATGGAAAAATTAATTCCTTTTAAATTGTTGTCGAAGGGATGAAAAATGTTGTTAAGAGATCTAAATAAGGTCACGTAGCATTTTTAGAAAAACCAACCTGAGCAGCTTGTAAAATTCGGGAGATCGGGTTCTGTTCCCTAAAATTTTCTGCGAATGAAAAATTCAGTTAAAATATCGAACAGATCAAACTGTGTTACGTACACAAATTAAATATGCCTTCTAACGCCTGTGAAAGGCCTTTGAAAACAGAAAACGACATTTGAAGTATTTCACTTAAATTTTCTCGTTGGGTGCCCCGATATAACACTTAGTATAGTTAGGACTAATACTTACTATAAACGATAGATCGTTTAGTTTTGCTTAACGTTTTAATTTCGTAGAAGACCTCAAACAATTCATTGTCTTCATTTGCCTTGCTTGAATGTCGCAACAAAGGTCACTTTTTTAAACTCCTTCTTTATGTCTCTCTTGAGAAGAGCATAAACAAAAGGGTTAACAGCGGAGTTTAAAACCAAAATAGGTAGTTTAAACGCTTCATCTTTACACATTGCGGAATACACGACATGTACGATGGTACAACGAATGAAAATACCGTAACATATAAGAAACAGACCCACAACGATTCCCATTATTTTAACTGTAGCCTTTCCGTAAGTTTTAAACGGAACACGGTGGTTAAAACGTAAATCGTTAGCCAACATGCGTGCCGCCCGATCATGTTTCAGCACAACATGTACCATGGATCCGACGCAGAATATTAACATAATACATGGAGAGAACTCAAAGAGTATTATTCCCAGCCAATGGAAAATAACCAGAAATACAGGCTTTGAAGAAATGACATAGGATAACGGTAAAATGTCAAGAACAACAGGGATTGCCCAGGAAAAGAAAATCATTTGCTTAACGCGTCGGCTTGTCATGAAGGTCAAGTATTTTAAAGGCTTCACGACGGCGATGTAGCGGTCCAGTACTAGACTGCATAAGTTCATCACGGAAGCGTAACCGAACAGCCACCTTACCAGTTTCGGCCAAGACGCCCTAGCTTGAGGCCATTTGCAGCTACTACCGCAGAAGAATGGGAGTGGAATAATGCTAAATCCAACACAGAAATCTGCCATCGCAAGTGAAACGACAAAGACGTTGGTTTTGGTGCGGAGCTGTCGTTTGGTGCCGACAAGGAAAATAATAAATCCATTTCCAGCTATTGTTAGAATTGAAAGAAACCATCCTAGAATCCAAAACCAGGTGTCCATTTGTTCAGTTAAGGCCCCCTATCTGTAGATACCATCAACCGGTCGCTCCCGCAAATTAACGGGACGTGATGTGAAAACCTTGTGCCCTTCTGTCAATTGAACTTCCTTGCTTCCTTGCTCTCTCACTGTAGATTCAACTCATACACACAGCGGAATATCGATTAAATGCACATTCAGCTGTTTTGCAACTTTAATTTAATCTTAACATTTAGAAATTAGAAAGCGAAGAGCTTGGCATCCGTTTCTGATTATGAGAATATTGAAAATACGTCAATAACAAATTATTATCAATGACAGTCGTCCCTTGATCACTTATCGACTGACATTTTGACTCCTTTTTAATTTAGCCCTTCAACCCCTCCACCAATGAAAGAACCATCGTCCACCTTGGTTTTTCTTTTTGTTGGTTTTTCTCTGTGTCATTACCAAATTGATGGTGAAATTAGTTACGAAAGTGAGCAAGCAAACTTGGCAGGTACAATTTTTAAAACTGTGCGTGAGAAATGCCCAAGGTTTGCCAACCAACATGTACACCCAAACAACTTCCTCAATTTCGAAATTTTAAAACGCCGCCTTAAAAGGGATGTTTGCGTACGTTAGCCCAGTTGATATGTTCAAGTGCTCTAGGTGATTTTTTCAGTTGCTGTAATGGTTAGGAAACAGAATCCGTTACCGCAAATTTAAGAGCTGCTGTTGGCTATCTGAAAATCCCAGCTAACTTTGTTTCGCACTCGAAACGATCTTTTCAGTTTGCACTTCGAAAACGAAAGGGATTAATTTTCACATGTTTACGAAAGACTGAAGTGACCTGTTACCCGGCAAAGATATATTGAACTCTAATACGTTTTCATCACAGTTAGATGTTAATTTCTGTGGTGATTAAGGTCCGCCGAAAAGATATTTATCGAAAGGAACTTTTGGGTGTCTTACAGGAGGTAAACCTAAACCAGATGACCAACTGATGCAAAAGACTGGTAACGGAAGGGGGTACGACAGGGGAGTGGGGGCAGTCATGTCCAATACTCACCACTTGTTCGGGTCGTGAAAGAGCCTTTACGACTCGTACCAGTCGTACGAGCCAAGTGGTGAGTGTGATACTTTTAATGAAAAGAACATGACGTTTGATTTGGTAAAACTGCATCTCATTAAAGGAGGTCCTGGCCTGCCAAATTCGTACGAGTCGTACGACTCGTTCAAGTGGTGAAACTGCATCTCATTAAAGGAGGTCCTGGCCTGGCAGATTCGCACGAGTCGTACGACTCGTTCAAGTGGTGAAACTGCATCTCATTAAGTACGGATTCTTTAATCCATGAGCCGAACCAAGCGCAGTACACATGAATATATCTCGTTCTTTAATCCATGAGCTTAAACAAGCGCACTACACATGAAAATACCTCGTTCTTTAATCCATTGCCTGATTTCATACCGTGGGGGTCTGGGTACGAGTCTGTGTATTATGCGTTATGGGACTCAACACCCACATAGCCGGAAAGAGCACACCGCACTTTACAACATTGCCAAGTTTGGTGTTAATCAAGCTAATATTAGGAAAGATACAGCCATTCAAAAACTCCAAATTTTACTAAGAAATGTATGGAACGCCGGACACACGTCCGGCGTTCCATACATTTCTTAGTAAATTTTTAAGTTTTTGAATGGCTGTATCTCGCCTAATATTAGCTTGATTGACACCAAACTTGAGGATGTTGTAAAGTTCGATGTGCTCTTTCCGGCTATGTGGGTGTTGAGTCCCATAACCCATAATACACAGACTCGTACCCAGACCCCCACGGTATGAAATCCTGCAATGAGCCGAAACAAGCACGCTACACATGAATATATCTCGTTCTTCAATCCATGAACCGAAACAACCGCGCTACACGTGTATATAACTCGTTCTTTAATCCATGAATCGAAACAAGCACGCTACACATGAAAATACCTCGTTCTTTAATCCATGAGCCGAGACAAGCGCACTACACATGAATATATCTCATTCTTTAATCCATGAACCGAAACAAGCACGCTACACATGAAAATACCTCGTTCTTTAATCCATGAGCCGAAACAAGCGCCCTACACATGAAGATATCTCGTTCTTCAATCCATGAACCGAAGCAACCGCGCTACACGTGTATATAACTCGTTCTTTAATTCATGAACCGAAACAAGCACGCTACGCATGAATATATCTCGTTCTCGTTCTATCAGCGTGAGCGACCAAATGATGCGTTTCTCGTTGAAACAGAAAATAAACTAGAAGTAAACAAAATTTAAACTAGGGGCTGATGCTGTAAAATACAACAAATATATGTTTTCTTCGTTCTTTAGTGTGAGAAACTAAATGCTGCGTTTCTTACAAAACAAAACCTTACAATCGACTGGAACTAGGAAACGTGTTTTCCTGACGACTAATGCAGAATACTATAGATAAAAATTAGTATTTTATGGTAAAAGTAGACTGGACGGTAGTATTGGTCAATAACTTCAGTGGCATTTGGTGGCTCCTAAAGGAGCCGTTGTGAGAGTTCATTTTGTAATGACTCTCTTTTACTTCGGTAACCCATTGAGATACAGAAGTTTGTTGTAGTCTACGTCAAAGTAGAACCACAGATGGCTTTTCTGCTCAGCATTGTTGAGGACAAAATCTACTTGTCTTGCCCCCTTTTCTGCTTTAACTGTTGAGTCCGCCCAGTGTTGCGCCAGCATTACCCATCTTCTGATAAGGGTTGGCTCACAACCGTTGCCGATGAGAAAGGGAACCAACTTGAAGGTTTCGGTGTCACCCATGGGTTTTCTCCAGAATATGACCCGCATTTCCTTTGGCCACGATTTTAAAGGAAAGAATGCGTCCCCGTAAATTACTCTCGTCAACTGCCTTCTTTCCTCCACTACTTCTGCTCGTGACAGTAAACGAGTTTCTTCTCGATACAGGCGTAACGTTGCCATCACGCGTCCTTTTGAAAAGTGCTCTATGAAAGCTCCAATCCTGCGTCATGGTTTAAATACCCTCAATTACAATTTTGTCACCTTCCCTCGACAGAAAGGTTGATTGTTTGGATCAACAGTTATTCAATGTAATCGCACTAGCTATTGTTGGTAAATTTGCCGCAAACAATCGGCTCGAGTCTATTCAACCGGTTCCCATCAACACTATCATATCTACCAGTCGCTCGGTTTGCTGTTAGGTTGGCATAAGACGGAGTTGTTTTAATCCGCTTTATCAGCGCGCTGGTTGATTTTAAATTCCTTATTCCTTTTTTAAATGCCTTATTAAAAAAAGAAACCTCTGAATTTCGATCGTTTCCTTTTCTTCATTGTTCTTTCCTTTTATTTAATAAACAAAGGACTCGCGTTGCCCGGTTGTCAATAGTAAGTTGTTATAGTTGACATCAAACACCTCCAATGTCTTAAAATGAATTCTAATTTCATCTCACCTTTCTATTGCTCAAGTTCGATTCCTTCCCTGTGTCGAAAACAGGGAGGGCTTCAGTTTTCACTTGTGACCAAACGCGGAACCACAAAACATAAATTGAAGTATGGAACAGAAATAAATATCAACGAAAACAGAAGGCAACGATAGAGGCAATGAAGTAAAGAAGAAATAAATGTGTTTGTCTTACGGTTTGTTTTAAAACAAACGGTAATGGCTAGGGTGGTACACTTTGCTCTTGTAACTAGGCAACCGTTGCGAATAGAAGCGTCGGCAGGAGCCCACGCCATACCACAACCTCGTTCCCAGGGTTTCTCCTCTTCACTTCCCTGGTTCGTGCATTCTCGTCCCCAGAGCCGCCTGGTCCTCTTAGCCGCTGGAGGCTGAGCATGAGAACCAAGTGGCTCTGGGGACACAGGATTACGGAAGTCCTAGATTCTAGGACTTCCGGTGTTCATGTATGAAGTCTTGAAATGTCATTAAATTTAGTGAGAATAACATGGCGGCTGCCAGAGGCGATAAGTTTATTGAGATACTGGCGAATGTTCTGCGTCTTCTTATTTTGGAAACGATTTCTCTTAGTAAGCGGCTTGGGAACGCAATTAGAATTGTTCTCGAGAAAAGGAGGGATGTGTCAGGTGTCTCTGCCTTCGACAAATCCTTGATATTCCAGTTTTTGCCCTTTGTGTTGACTCATGACTGGAGGTCAGTGACTCCATCATTTTGGTCGCATCGCCGTTGAATGCGCTGATGCGGGATCAGATATCAAACTTGACAGCATGAAACTACCATCTGCAATGATTCTTTGAGGCGAATAGTTAGACTTCTCTGTATTCCAAATGGAAGGAATATTAAGAGTATTTAAGTTTATTGGAAAGAAATAGGAAGGTTTTGGACAGTGTTGAGATTAGGGAAAAGATCAAAGCAGCTGTAGTTGATGAGGCACATCTCATTGCAGAATGGTAACAAGTTTTATTCTATTTCTTTTCACAATAAACATATAGCTACTCTAGAACTATGTACTTTGTGATCAGCTTAAATCACACTATACAAACCTCTAAGGGTTAATCTGTCATTATATTAAAGTTGTACAATGTTATGCAAATCATTAATGACAATTTGTTTTGTCGACTCGACAATGCTTCTGTCCACCCGTACGACCCGTACAAGTCGACAACTAATTGCTAGGGCCCTACAGCCTTACAAACACGGACTGATATTTCTAAGTCTCCCTAATGAGATGCATTTTTCGGCTCGACAATTTACTTTGTCGACTCGAAAATGCTTCTGTCCACCCGTACGACTCGTACGAGTCGACAACTGATTGCTAGGGCCCTACAGCCTTACAAACACGGACTGATATTTCTAAGTCTCCCTAATGAGATGCATTTTTCGACTCGACAATTCACTTTGTCGACTCGACAAAGCTTCTGTCCACCCGTATGACTCGTACGAGTCGACAACTGATTGCAAGGGCCCTACAGCCTTACAAACACGGACTGATATTTTCTAAGTCTCCCTAATGAGATGCATTTTTCGACTCGTTAATTTACTTTGTCGACTCGACAAAGCGTCTGTCCACTCGTACGACTCGTACGAGTCGACAACTGATTGCTAGGGCCCTACAGCCTTACAAACACGGACTGATATTCTAAGTCTCCCTAATGAGATGCATTTTTCGACTCGACAATTTACTTTGTCGACTCGAAAATGCTTCTGTCCACCCGTTCGACTCGTACGAGTCGACAACTGATTGCTAGGGCCCTACAGCCTTCAAACACGGACTGATATTTTCTAAGTCTCCCTAATGAGATGCATTTTTCGACTCGACAATTTACTTTGTCGACTCGACAAAGCCTCTGTCCACTCGTACGACTCGTATGAGTCGACAACTGATTGCTAGGGCCCTACAGCCTTACAAACACGGACTGATATTTTCTAAGTCTCCCTAATGAGATGCATTTTTCGAGTCGTCAATTTACTTTGTCGACTCGTCAAACATTCTGTCCACCCGTACGACCCGTACGAGTCGACAACTGATTGCTAGGGCCCTACAGCCTTACACCACGGACTGATATTTTCTAAGTTTCCCTAATGAGATGCACCCCTAAAAATTAAAAGCAACATCATGTAATTCCACGAAAATGTAACTACTTCACCACTTGCACTAAACTGACCAGTGGAACAATTGTTCCACGACTCGTACGACTCGTACGAGTCGTAAAGGCACTTTCACGACCCGAACAAGTGGTGAGTATTGGACAACCCTCAGTGGGGGGGGGGGGGGGGGGGGGTGTGCATTCACATCCCTAAATTTGTGTTATGGATGACAGTGGTTCGAACAAAAGCTTTTATGCAAAATTAGAGACTTTTTTCAAACCACTCTTTTCTTTTTCCATACTCAAGGTTATTAGTCAAAACACATACCAGACAGTATCATAATAGGGTAGGGTAGAACGACTTCTCACGTCCGTTGTCTGCCCGTCCGTCCGTTGAGTTTTCGAATTTTTACTACCTCATCTAAACTTCATATTTTATTTATTAATATATTTATTTAATATATATTTTTATTTATATTTACTATAAAAGCTTAATCTTTAAGCACCCTAGGTATTCATTTTGTAGCGTCAAGAAGGGGGTAGGGGGAGGGAGGTGAGGAAAGAGGGTGCTTTTTTTATAATTATAACATACTATTCCTCACGTGTGATATAGCACAAACTAAATATTTTTATAGTTTCTCTTTTATTATTTTTGTCTAACTAAAATTTATATTTTGACAGAATCGTTTCACCAGAACGGCAAAACCTATAATTCACCAGTGTGACGTGGTTCTAACTTCTGAGTCAGTACATCTTATTCTGTACAGGTGGTTTCGAAATATTAATACTGGAGACTTACGAATTACTCCGTTTTTAAACAACTCTCCGTTGTTTGCAATAGTGGTTTCGCCGTTTAGTTTCAAAATCCTTAATGGCATGTTGGCCATTCAAATGAAAGCTATTGAGCGGTACTTTCTTGTGGTGCTGTTTATTACGCTGCGCTGAGGTGGTTCTAATTCATTGTGTTCATTTGCCTCGCTTGAATGTCACAACATAGGTCACTTTTTTAAACTCGTTGTTTATGTCTTTCTTGAGAAGAGCATAAACTAAAGGGTTAACAGCGGAGTTTAAAACCAAAATAGGCAGTTTATATTCAGCATCTTCACAGTTCTTTGTGGAATAGACGACAGATAC
Source organism: Pavona decussata (assembly GCF_977016875.1). NCBI lineage: Eukaryota > Metazoa > Cnidaria > Anthozoa > Scleractinia > Agariciidae > Pavona > Pavona decussata. The sequence continues at coordinate 3,650,212 of NW_028145515.1, read as the reverse complement.
TATGGTACAACGTATGAAAATACCGTAACATACAAGAAACAGACCCACAACGATTTCCATTATTTTAACGGTCGCCTTCTCGTGAGTTTTAAACGGAACGCGGTGGTTTAAACGTAACTCGTTTGCCAACATGCGTGCCGCCCGAGCCCTGCGCTGCTTCAAAACAACATGAACCATGGATCTGACGCAGAATATTAACATAAGACATGGCGAGAACTCAAAGAGTATTATTCCCAGCCAACTGAAAATATCCAAAAATACACGCTTTGAAGAAATAAGTGAACATAACGGCAAAATGTCAAGAACAACTGGAAATGCTCAAGAAAAGAAAATCATTTGCTTAACACGTCGGCTTGTCATGAAGGTCAAGTATTTTAAAGGCTTCACGACGGCGATGTAGCGGTCCAGTACTAGACTGCATACCGAAACCGAACAGCCACCTTACCAACTCCATCCAAGGCACCTCAGTTGGCGTGCGCCATTTGCAGCTATTACCACAGAAGTGCTTTGAAGGAATAACGCTCAATCCAACACAGAAATCTGCCACCGCAAGTGAAACAACGAAGGCGTTGGTTTTGGAGCGAAGCTGTCGTTTGCTACCAACAAGGAAAATAATAAATCCATTTCCAGCGATAGCTAGAATGGAAAGAAACCATCCTAGAATCCAAAACCAGGTGTCCATTTGTTCAGTTAAGGCCGTTCATTCGTTCTCGCAAATGAAACATGATGTGAAAACCACGTGTACTTCTGTGAATTGAACCTCCTTGCTCTCTCACTGTATAATTATCTCATACACACCGCGGAAGATACGAAATGCACATTCAGCTGTTTCGCAACTTTAATTGCTTCTTAACATTTACAAATTAGAAAGGGAAGATCTTGGCGTCCTTTTTTAGTTATGGAGAAATTTAAATGCGACAATAACAAAATATTATCGATGAGTCGTCGCATGATTCCCTTACCGGCTGACATTCTGACTCTTTTTTAATTTAGTCTTCCAACCCCTCCACCAATGAAAGAACCATCGGCCACCTTGGTTTCTCTGTGTGTTGCTTTTCTTCTCTTTAATTACCAAATTAATAGTGCAAATAGTCACGAAATTGAGCAAGCAAACTTGGCAGATAAATGTTTCCAATTGTGCCTGCTCAGAATGCCCAAGGCTTCCCAAACAACAGGTGCACCCAAACAACGTCTTCAATTTCGAAATTTTAAAACGCCTTAAAAGGGATATTTGTGTACGCTAGCCCAGTTTGATCCGTTCGAATTCTTTAGGTGAATTTTTCAGTTGCTGAAATGTTTAGGAAACAGAATCCGTTACCCCGAATTTACGGGCTGCTGTAGGCTAACCGAAAATCCTAGCTTACCAGTTTATTTCGCACTGAAAAGGAACTTTGCAGTTTGACCTTTGAAAACGAAAGGGATCAGCTATTTTCATGTTACAAAGATTGAAGTAACATTTTACCAAAGATATTAACTGTGGTGATTAAGGCCCTCCGAACAGATTCCAAAAAGAGCTATTGGGTACAGGTATTAAGGTATCCATTTGATCAGTTAAGGCCCTTATCTGTCCATTCCATCAGCCGGTCGCTCCCAAATAAAACGTGATGTTAAAACCTTGTGGCCTTCTGTGAATTGAACTTCCCCGTTTTAACTCATACACTCAGCGGAATATATTAATGCACATTTGCTGTTTCACAAGTTTAATTGCTTTTTCATTTACAGAAGTTTACGGATCCCTCTTTTGATTATGAAGATATATAAATACCTTAAACTGCTGTTTATAACCCCCCCCCCCCCCCCCATTACTTATATAACCTCTCAGTTATAGGCCCAGCTGCCTGTCAACTAAAATATACATCGATTATAAGCGTCCCTGATATAAACCCCCTCTAGTTTCGTTTGTGTTGTTAGTTTTAATTTTGTTCCAAATATTTACGTTTTAAAGCTTAATTAAAAACCAGTTAATGAACAACTTATTTTGATCAACACAGACTGCTATAGTTCGTTTCGAAACGGTTTTTTTAATTCCGGTTTTAAGCCCCCTCGGCATGATAAGCCCCTCCGTTTATAAGCCCACTTAAGACCCCTTACGAAGTTGTATAAGCCACTGGCTTATAACGGGCACTTTACGGTACATCAATAAGCAATTATTATCGGTGACAAGCGTCTATTCTGTCACACTTTGTAATAATCGACGCACTTTTTAATACCTGTCGCACTTTGTAATGAAAACTCGTCATTACGTTTTGTAAATAAAATACGCTGCTATCGCACTTTGTAATAACCGTCATTACTCTTTTTAAATTTGTAAATAAAATAAGCCGCTATCGCACTTTGTAATAACCGTCATTACACTTTGTAAATAAAATTAGCACTTTATAATAAACTTGGAACCAGAACTCGCTGCAGGGGCGAGTGAACCCAATAACAAGAGACTTATAGTCTCTTGCCAATAATGACTGTCACGATTACACGGGGAAATTGTTCTTTGGAAAATGCAAGTTTTCTCAAGAGAAACTCGCATTTTCTAGTATAACCGATTTTATCTCAGGAAAACCATATCAACACCATCAAAACCAGCATCTGGCCAAGCATTTCTTTTCTTTTTTTTTTTTTTGTATATACGTAACTAACCGGCTATACTATTATATGTCAAACCAACAGAGGCACACACGACTGCACAATGCAGATACATGACTACAAAGAAAGCACTTCTGCATATTAACCGAGACTTAACTAAAACGTTCAAAATAGTTCTATTTCCAAGTTTATTACAAAGTGTTAATGACGGTTACTACAAAGTGCGATAACTTATTTTATTTAAAAAAAGTGGAATTGTCTGTTATTACAAAAATCGACAGTTTCTTTATTACAAAGTGCGATGGACTGTTATTACAAAGATCGACGGCTTTTTAATTGAATTGCGAAGTGCGACTAATATTACAGTCACAGCGTCGCTGGGTCACTTGTTAGACTGACATTTTAATATCTTTCTAATTTAGTCTCCAACCCCTCCACCAATGAAAGAACCATCGTCCACCTTGGTTTCTCTGTGTGTTGCTTTTACTCTCTTTAATTACCAAATTAAATTAATGGTGGAACTAGTTACGAAACTAAGCAAGTAAACTTGGCAGATAAATTTTTGAAACTGTGCCTGAGAAATGTCAAAGGCTTCCCAACCAACAGTTGCACCCAAACAACTTCTCAATTTCGAAATTTTAAAACGCCGCCGTAAAAGGGATATTTAATTTGTGTGCGTTAGCACATTTTGATCTGTTCGAATGCTCTAGGTAAATTTTTCAGCTGCTAAAACGTTTAGGAAGCAGAATCCGTTACCCCCCGAATTTACGAGCTGCTGATGAGCATCCGAAAATCCTACTGACTATATTATGCCTTCGAAACGACCTTTTCAGCTTGTCTTTACTTCGTAACATAAAGGATTAATTGCAACATGTTTACAAAGGCAGACGTGACATTTCAGCAAAGATTTTAAACTCTAGTTTTTCATCACGATTAGATTTTAATTTTTGTAATAACTAAGGCATTCCAAACAGATATTCATCAAAAATAGCCATTCGGTGTCTTACAGCGAGTGGGTGAACCTAAGGGTGCATGCGTTCGATTGACCCTATTCCGGAACAGGAATACATACAACGATCAAAAGAAATCCCTTATAAGAGGTTTTTGGTTTGACTGGAGTACAAAATCGACCTTAAATTAACCTTTGTCAGAGAAAGTTTGCAGAAATGTCTTCCCAATGTACTTAAATAGAGGGGGGTTGGGGGGGGGGGGGGGGGAGGTTGGGTGCATTCACAACCTTTACATGTAATTTGTGTTCTGGATGACTGTGGTTCGAGCAAAGGTTTGTATGCAAAATTCAAGACTTTTTTCAAACCATTGTTTTCTTTTTCCAGACTCAACGTTATTAGTGAAAGTACATACCAGATAGTACCGTAATTCGGCAGGGTAGAGTGACTTCTCACGATTATGCGATTGAACAATTTGACAAAGACCAAATTGAAATAAAATTTGACTAGCAGGCAAAGTGAGACAAATATTTTACTCGTATTAGCAATTCAGTAAACCCTGCCTTTCTTCCAGACTTTATCTTCAATTTCCATACCTTCCCTAGGCCTGGAAAACTATTTTTATTGCAGATTTCCAAATTTTCCCAAGAATTTTAGACTGTGTACGAGCAACCGGTCTCTCTTCCTTGGACTACTTTTAGTTTACGAGGATTTCAGTTTTTGCGAAAATTCAATGATTCATACCATTAGAAAACATAACACAAGAATGCGAAATAAACATTGTAAGCGGAGGTCGACTGAATTGCTGCCAAAACGCCAAGCAATTTTATACAACGAAGACAGAAAAATGTAAATTTATAACGAGTTTTACGTAGAGTGGGTACTAATTAGCGTCAAGAGACTATGAGGTAAGAGAGCGAATCCCCCATACGTGCCCCTCTTTCTATGAAAATTTTTTTCAACCTATTTTTGTTTGCGTTGCTATTTTAATGTCGACATCTTATTGGTCAGTTAGAGTGACGTCATTTAATTTTAATTTCAATGGCGGATTACAATTTCCCAAAATAGCATGGCGCCAACTAAAAAAAGATTGAAAATAATTATCATTGGGCACAGGGATTCGCTCTCTTGCCTCATAGTCTCTTGTTAGCGTATCTTCCCTAATCCCATTTTACTCATGACTTCTAATGGAATTGCCGAGCGCGCCTGTAAAACTAAAAGAGAAATCCACAAAAGAACAAGAATAGAAAACAAATAAACATTCAAAGTGATAGAAAACACACACGGTTCAAAAACTCAGCTTATAATCGTCCGCCAAATCCTAAAATCCCATCAGTTACGAAACCCGACAAAAGGCTCTGGACTGAGACACCTGGTGCGAGCCTTGTCCCCAGTCCTCCTTGTCGCGCGGCCGAACTTGAAGTCACCTGTTGAGCTAATCGGGAAGACGCGCTACCGCGCTCGGTCCCAAGCCTCACACAGGCAGCTCGACTCGCTCGATAAGCGTGATTAGGCTTGGGAACGAGGCTGACCTGGTGCTAGTATAGCTGTATGTAGCCGTTTCTTGCTGTTGGCCATCAAGACAACATGACGGATCTCGATCAGTTGAATAAAGATTTCCTGGCAATGCTTTATTTGCTTTCATCATTAATACAAGAAAGGTGCCCGCTCATCCTTCTCTTTTGTCCAATCTTATCTTTCAGCTGTTAACATATTCATATTAAAATGTGCTATATATGAATTTGCATTACCTTTCCATTTAATAAAGTCCCGTCCCGTTAGCAATCCCGTTTCATGGCTTCTGAGTAATCCTTCCAACCCCTTTCTTCTAGCTTCCCATCAACCATTTTCTATCCGCTTTCCCACCCCTCCCTTTACATATTTCTCTTAATTCAACTTGGCAACAAGGCGGTAACATCTTTGCAGTTGTGTATCCTGTTTAAAATGATGTTTTGTTTTAATTTAGGGAAGTGGTTTCTGGAAAACATACTTCTTGATTGGCAAAAAGGAATTAAACAAACCGCTTCCACACGCCATGGTGGAAAACTTCGAACCCTCCGTTGAGTTTTTGAATGTTTACTACGCCATCTAAACCTCATATTTTATTTACTAATTTATTAATTTAATATATATTTCTATTTACTAAAACAAAAAAAGCTAAAAAGCTCTTTAAACACCCCAAGTATTCATTTTGAGACGTGGTTCTAACTTCTGAGTGTATATTATTTTGTACAGGTGGTTTCCAAATATTGATAATCTAGACTTATACCTTACTCACGGGCTTTTAGGCAACACTCCCTTGTTTGCAATCGCGTGGTTTTACCTTTCAGTTAGAAAATAATTAAGTGTGACCATTCAAATAAAAGCTACTGAGCAGTCCTTTCTTGTGGTGCTGTTTATAAATGCTGTACAAAGTGGTTCTAACTTTTTATTCTGTGGATGAAATCCTAAAGTGTGCCATTCAAATAAAAACTACTGATCAGTACTTTCCTGTGGTGCTGTTTATTGTGCTGTACAAAGTGGTTCTAACTTTTGAGTCTGTGGATGAAATCCTAAAGTGTGACCATTCAAATGAAAGCTACTGAGAATTACTTTCCTGTGGTGCTGTTTATTGTGCTGTACAAAGTGGTTCTAACTTTTGAGTCTGCGGATGAAATCCTAAAGTGTGACCATTCAAATGAAAGCTACTGAGCAGTTCTTCCTGTGGTGTTGTTTATTGTGCTGTACAAAGTAGCTCTAACTTTTGAGTCTGTGGATGAAATCCTAAAATGTAACCATTCAAATGAAAGCTACTGAGCAGTACTTTCCTGTGGTGCTGTTTATTGTGCTGTGCTTGGTGGTTCTAACTTTTGAGTCTGTGGATGAAATCCTAAAGTATGACCATTCAAATGAAAGCTGCTGAGAAGTACTTTCCTGTGGTGCCGTTTATTATGCTGTGCATGGTGGTTTTAACTTTTGTGTCTGTGGATAAAATCCTAAAGTGTGACCATTCAAATGAAAGCTACTGAGCAGTACCTTCCTGTGGTGTTGTTTATTATGCTGTGCATGGTGGTTCTAACTTTTGAGTCTGTGGCTGAAATCCCAAAGTGTGATCATTCCAATAAAAGCTACTGAGCAATAAAGAATTGTTCTTTCCTATCGTGCTGTTTTTTATGCTGTGCGTGGTGTTTCTAACTTTTGAGTCTGTGGCTGAAATACTAAAGTGTGACCATTCAAATGAAAGCTACTAAGCAGAATTTTCCTGTGGCGTTGTTTATTATGCTGATCAAGGTGGTTCTAACTTTTGAACCTATGGATCAAATCCTTCAGAGTGACCATTCACGTGAAAGCTACTAAGCAGTACTTTCCTGTGGCTAGATTTGCATGTACAGGAACCCTGTAGTATATTTTAACATATATTTTTTTTTTGTCTTCGGTTAATTTTGTATGTTTCTCCAAACTTATGTAACTTACTATTAATATTTAATAACCGGCGCACACATCAGTTCATTCCCGTGAAATCTGTTGGAAGGCTTAAATCGCGTCAGAAATTCGAATCCAATTCTAAAACCTAGCGTTTGCATAGGTATAGTCTCCTAAAAGATTAGTAACATGGAAAAATTAATTCATTTTAACTGGTTGTCGAAGGGATGAAAAATGTTGTTAAGAGATCTAAATAAGGTCACGTAGCATTTTTGGAAAAACCAACCCGAGCAGCTTGTAAAATTCGGGAGATCGGGTTCTGTTCCCTAAAATTTTCTGCGACTGAAAAATTCAGTTAAAAATTCGACCAGATCAAATTGTGTTACGTGTACAAATTAAATATGCCTTTTAACGCCTGAAAAAGGCCTTTGAAAACAGAAAACAACATTTGAAGTATTTCACTTAAATTTTCTCTTTGGGAGACCCGATATAACACTTAGTATAGTTAGGACCAATAATTACTATAAACGATAGATCGTTTAGTTTTCCTTAATGTTTTAATTTCGTAGAAGACCTTAAACAATTCATTGTGTTCATTGGCCTCGCTTGAATGTCACAACATAGGTCACTTTTTTAAACTCGTTGTTTATGTCTCTCTTGAGAAGAGCATAAACTAAAGGGTTAACAGCGGAGTTTAAAACCAAAATAGGTAGTTTAAATGCAACATCTTCACAATTTGCGGAATAGACGACAGACACGATGGAACAACGTATGTAAATACCGTAATATACAAGAAACAGACCCACAACGATTCCCATTATTTCAACTGTAGCCTTCTCGTGAGTTTTAAACGGAGCGCGGTGGTTTAAACGTAACTCGTTTGCCAACATGCGTGCTGCCCGAGCCCTGAGTTGCTTCAAAACAACATATATCATGGATCCGACGCAGAATATTAACATAATACATGACGAGAACTCAAAGAGTATTATGAAAAACCAATTGAAAATCTTCAAAAATACACGCTTTGAAGAAATAAGTGAAGATAATGGCAAAATGTCAAGAAAAACTGGGATTGCCCAAGAAAAGAAAATCATCTGCTTAACGCGTCGGCTTGTCATGAAGGTCAAGTGTTTTAAAGGCTTCACGACGGCGATGTAGCGGTCCAGTACTAGACTGCATAAGTTCATCACGGAAGCGTAACTGAACAGCCACCTTACCAGGTTCGGCCAAGACAACCCATTCAATTTGCAGCTACTACCGCAGAAGAACAGGAAAGGAATAACGCTCAATCCAACACAGAAATCTGCCACGGCAAGTGAAACGACGAAGGCGTTGGTTTTGGTGCGGAGCTGTCGTCTGCTGCCGACAAGGAAAATAATAAATCCATTTCCAGCGATTGCTAGAATGGAAAGAAACCATCCTACAATCCAAAACCAGGTGTCCATTTGTTCAGTTAAGGCCTTTTATTCGCCGCTGCAAATGAAAGATGATGTGAAAACCTTGTGGCCTTCTGTGGATTCAACTTCCTTGGTCTCTCACTGTAGCTTTAACTCATACACACAGCTGAATACATTAAATGCACATTCAACTGTTTCGCAACTTTAAGTGCTTACGAACATTTACAAATTAGAAAAGGAAGCGCTCGGTCTCCATTTTTGATTACGAAGATATCAAAAATACGTCAATAACAAATTATTGTCCACGACATTTTCCCCTTGATCACTTACTGTTGATATTAGCCTCCTCTTTAATTTAGTCCTCCAACCCCTCCACCAATGAAAGAACCATCGTCCACCTTGGTTTCTCTTTGTGTTGCTTTTACTCTATTTAATTACCAAATTAATGGTGAAACTAGTTACGAAACTAAGCAAGTAAACTTGGCCGAGAAAATTTTTTAAACTGTGTGCGTGAGAAATATCCAAGGTTTCCCAACCAACAGGTGCACATAAACAACTTCTTCGAATTTCGAAAGGGATATTTGTGCACGATAGCCCCGTTTGAAATTTGATCTGTTCGAATGCTTTAGTTGATTTTTTTCAGTTGCTGAAACTTTCAGCAAACAGAATCCGTTACCCTCGAATTTACGAGCTGCTGATAGCCATCCGAAAATCCTACTGACTATATAAGCACTTCAAATTAAATTTTTCGGCTTGCCTTTCCTTCGAAAAGTAAAGGATTAATTTTCACATGTTAACGAAAGACTGGCATGACATTTAACCAAAAATAGTAAACTGTAGTTTTTCATCACAATTAGATGTTAATGTCAGTGGTGATTAAGATGTTCAAAACAAATATTCATCAAAAAGAACCATTAAGTGCCTAGCTTTTTGAAAAGGGGTTCTACCTAAGCCAGATGTACTGTCCAACTGAATGAAAGACAGATAACGGAAGGGGATACGGGACGGGGGGGGGGGGAGAGGGAAAGGGGGAGGGGGAAGGGGTGTATCCACTTCCCAAAGTTTGTGTTCTAGATGACTGTGGTTCGAACAAAGGTTTGTATACCAAATTCAAGACTTTTTTCAAACCATTATGTTCTTTTTCCAGACTCAAGGTTATTTTATTCAAAACATACCAGACAGTAACGTAGTGGGGTTAAAGCGACTTCTCACGATTCTGCGATTGAACATTTTGACAAAGACGAAATTAAAATAAAATTTGACTAGCAGACAAAGTGAGACAAAGATTTCACTTGTCTTAGCAATTCAGTAAGCAGTGTTGCAGCGCTGAGAAAAATTCAGACTTTTTTGCCTTCCGTCCAGACTTTATCTTCATTTGGCCTGGAAGACTTTTGTGTTTACAGATTTCCACATTTTCCAAGAATTTTAGACTGTGCGAACCCCCCGGTCTCTCTTCTGAGGACTAGTTTTTGAGGGTGTCAGTTTTCGCGAACCTTCAATAATTTACACTATCAACAAATATAACACAAGCAAAGGTAAATAAATATTGCAACCGGGTTTTCACCGAGTTGTTGTCGAAAGGCGCCAAGCAATTTTACACAAAGACGTCAGAAAACTGTAAATTGATAACGAGTTTGCGTAGAGAGAGTACTTATTAGCGTATCTTCCCTAAATCCCACTTTACACATAATTTCTTATTGGATTGTGGAACGCGCTAAAAAGAAAACTAAAGAAAGCTATCACCGCAAGTGAAACGACAAAGGCGTTGGTTTAGGTGCGGAGCTGTTGTTTCTGCCGACAAGGAAAACAATAAATCCATTTCCAGCGATTGCTAGCATGGAAAGAAATCATCCTAGAATCCAAAACCAGGTGTCCATTTGTTCAGTTAAGGCCCTTTATTCTCTCCCACAAATAAAACATGATGTGAAAATCTTGTCGCCTTCTGTGGATTCAACTTCCTTGCTCTCTCACTGTAGATTTAACTCATACACACAGCGGAATATATTAAATGCACATTCAGCTGTTTCGCAACTTTAATTGCTTCTTAACATTTACAAATTAGAAAGGGAAGAGCTTGGCCTCCCCTTTTGATTATGAAGATATTAAAAATACGCCAATAACAAATTATTATCGATGACAGTCGTCGCATGATCACTTACCTGCTGATATTCTGACTCCTTTTTATTTTAGTCCTTCAACTCCTCCACCAATGAAAGAACCATCGCCCACCTTGGTTTCTCTTTTAGTTGTTTTTTCTCTCTTTAATTACCAAATTAATGGTGAAACTAGTTACGAAACTGAGCAAGCAAACTTGTAAGATAAAAATTTTGAAACTCTGCCTGCTGAGAACGCCCAAGGCTTCCCAGCCAACAGGTGCACACAAACAACTTCTAAATTTTGAAATTTTACAACGCCGCCTTAAAAGAGATATTTGTGTACGTTAGCCCATTTTAGTCTGTTCGAATACTCTAAGTGAAATTTTTCAGTTGCTGAACTGTTTAGGAAACAGAATCTCGTTACCCCGAATCAACAAGCTGCTGTTGGCTATCTGAAAATCCCAGCTAACTTTGGGCGCATTCCTATTGGGACTATTTCGGAATAGGAATACTCGGAATAGACGGTATTTGTGTTCTTTTGGGAGCTCTTCCGTTTTCGGAATAAACGGAATGTCATTCTGTTCAATCTGCTCCCGATAGCAGAATGAACAGAATGGAAGGAATACGGTTTACTCGGAATAGACATAAAACGCGTTCTTTTGGAAATTTTTTGGCGGGAAATCCTACGCGGCCGCTCGCTCGCAGACATAGTAGTTCTCAGTTCACCTCCGCCATGGGTATTCCATTTCCAGATTTTATAAGCATTCTTTTCAAAATTTAAATTCCGTGTATTCTGTTATTCTTAAACCGGAATTAGAAAAGCTAGAATAGCCCCAAAAGAATGGGACCTTTTTTTTTTCACTCGAAATGACCTTTTCTGTTTGTCCTTCGAAAACGAAAGGGGTCAATTTTTACATGTTTACGAAAAACTGAAGTGATCTGTTACCAAAGATATTAATCGTTTTCATCACATTTAAATGTTAATTTCTGTGTTGATTAAGGCCCTCTGAAAAGATATTCACTAAAACAAACTTTCTGGTGTCTTACAGCAAGTAAACCAGATGTCCAACGGATGCGAAAGACTGGTAACGGAAGGGGGTACAGGGGAGGGGGGAGGGGAGGGTTCATTCATATCCCTAAATTTGTGTTATGGATGACTGTGGTTCGAACAAAATTTTGTAAGGAAAATTAAAGACTTTTTTCAAACCATTATTATTATTATTTTTTTTTTTTTAGACTCCAGGTTATTATTCAGAACACATGCCAGACATTAACGTAATGGGGTAGGGAAGAGCGACTTCTCACGATTCTGTGATTGAACATTTTGAGAGAGACGAAATTAAAATAAAATTCGACTAGCAGACAAAGATTTCACTCGGCTTAATAATTAAGCATTGTCACAGCGTTGAAAAAAATCCAGGCTTTTTTGCCTTTCTTCCAGACTTTATTTTCATTTTCCATACTTTTCTCAAGTCTGGAAGACTAGTGTTTGCAGATTTCCACATTTTTCCAATAATTTTAGATTGTGTACGAATCCCTGTCTCTCTTCTGCGGACTAGTTTACGAGGATTTCAGTTTTTGCGAACCTTTAATTATTCAGACTATTAGCAAACACAACACAAGCAAAGCTAAATAAATATTGTAGCCGGTTTTTGACCGAATTTGTTTTCGAAAACACCAAGCAATTTTACACAAAGACGACAGAAAATATGTAAATTGATAACGAGTTTACGTAGAGCGGGTATTAATTAGCGTATCTTCCCTAAATTCCACTTTACTCATGATTACTAATGGGATTGCCGAGCGCGCTAGTAAAAATAAAAGAGAATCCCACAAAACAACAAGAAAAGAAAACAAATAAATACTCAAACAAAACACACACGCTTTCAAAAACTCAGCATAATCGTCGCCCAAATCCTAAATCCCATAAGTTTCGAAACCCGACAAACGGCTCTGGGGTGCCAGCCTTGTCCCCAGTCCTCCTTGGCGCACGGCCGAACTTAAAGTCACCCGTTGAGCTAATCGGGGAGACGCGCTTCCGCGCTTGGTCCCAAGCCTCACATAGGCAGCTCGACTCGCTCGAAAAGGGTGAATAGGGTTGGGAAGAGGCTGACCTGGATGTTAGTATAACTGTATATGGTTTTAACTTGCTGTTGGCCGTCAAGACAGAACGAGGGATCAGTTGAATAAAGTTATCCTGGCAATGCTTTATTTGCTTTCATTAAGATATTCATATGAAAATGTGCTGTATATGAATTTACATTACCCTTCCATTTAATAAAGTCCCATCCCATCAGAAATCCCGTTTCATGGCTTCTGTGTAATCCTTTCTCTAACCCCTTTTTTTCTAGCCTCCCACCCACCATTTTTACCCGCTTTCCCACAGCTCCCTTTACAGATTTCTCTTAATTCAGCTTGGCAACAAGGCAGTAATGTCTTCACAGTTGCTCATCCTGTTTAAAATGCTGTTTCGTTTTAATTTAGGGAAGTGATTTCTGGAAAACATACTTGTTGATGGGCAAAAGGGGATTTAACAAACCGCTTCCACACGCCATGGCGGCAAACCTCGATCGAACCCTCCGTTGAGTTTGAGAATGTTTACAACGCCATCTAATCCTCATATTTTATTAACTAATTCTTGAATTCCCCGCACCCAAAAAACTGACAACCAGAAATGCGGTGCGGGATAAGCAGACAATTCTTAGCCCATTTATTGAACTAACCAACTAATCACAAGACAAAAACAACTGTTTACACTGTTTAGACACCAAAAAATTAAACAAACTCTATACGTTCGATGCGGCCAAAGTAAATTGAATAAACAAAACCACTTATAATGACTGTCAATCATCAGGAAAGCACAACTAAAAATCGTTACGAGGAAATGGATAACAGGATTCCAACCAAAAAATAAAAAAGAACAAAATTTAACTGTTCGCTTGTAAAAATCCACAATGAAACTTGTTTACTGTTCAGCGAATATATACTTGCTAGTTTACGTATCACACTTATTTCCCATAATCTCACGCCGGCACTTAAAACACACTGCCGACAAATGCACTCGTGCTTGGGAATTCAAGAAACCATTTATCTTTTGTTTCATTACGCTTCGCTACATTCAGGCAAAGATAAATGAACAATTTATTAATATGATATATATTTCTATTTACTAAAAAAAAAAACTAAAAAGCTCTTTAAACACCCCAAGTATTCATTTTGAGACGTCCTTACTTCTGAGTCAGTGTATATTATTCTAGGTCTGTACAGGTGGTTTCCAGATATTTTTGGTTTTACCTTTCAGTTTCAAAATTATAAAGTGTGACCATTCAAACGAAAGCTATTGAACAGCACTTTCTTGTGGTGCTGCTTATACTGTACAAGGCGGTTCTAACTTTTGAGCCTGTCGGTGAACTCGTAAAAGTGTGACCATATATTTAAATGAAAGCTAATGAACAGTACCTTCCTGTTGCTAAATTTGCATGTACAGGATCCCTGTAGTGTCTTTGAACATATAATTATATCTACATATAATTAATTCTGTATGTTTCTACAAACGTATGTAACTTACTATTAATATTTAATAACTGGCGCACACAACGGTTCATTTCCGTGAAATCTGTTGGAAGGCCTAAATCGCGTCAGAAATTCGAATTCAATTCTAAACACTAGTGCCTGCTTGCGTATAGTCTCCTAAAAGTTTAATAACATGGAAAAATTAATTCCTTTTAACTTGTCGAATGGATGAAAAATGTCGTTAAGAGAGCTAAATAAGGTCAGCTAGCAATTTTGGAAAAACCAACCCGAGCAGCTTGTAAAATTCGGGAGATCGGGTTCTGTTCCCTGAAATTTTCTACGACTGAGAAATTCAGCTAAAGTATTCGAATAGATCAAATTGTGTCAGCCCACAAAAATTAAATACTATCCGCCTTTTAAGGCATGACGAAGGTCTTCGAAAACAGAAAACGACATTTGAAGTATTTTACTTAAATATTCTCTTTGGGCGCCCATAAATAACACTTAGTATAGTTAGGACCAATTCTTACCATAAACGATGGATCGTCTAGTTTACCTTTAAGTCATAGTATAATGTTTAAATTTTCGTAGAAAACCTCAAACAATTCAATGTGTTCATTTGTGTCGCTTGAATGTTACAATATAGGTCACTTTTTTAAACTCGTTCTTTATGTCTCTCTTGAGAAGAGCATAAACTAAAGGGTTAACAGCGGAGTTTAAAACCAAAATAGGTAGTTTAAGGTGACTCGACCCAGTTATTTTTTGGTGGTACCACCTTACTTTGAAGCTCTCTGGTATCCCCACCTTTACTTTTATCGTAAGTCTAACACATAGAATGTATAACATATAGATCAATCTACAATATAGCAAAAAAAGTTTGGCGATCGGAGTAAATGTCACGTGGTTATAGTGCCACGCCCCTTTGAGGTCTGAGTCGAAATTCTGCTGTTGCCGGCTTTTTTTCGTGAGAATCTCTCGGCTACACATAGTGCGCATTAGTGCCTTGCGCTGAACAAAGTTTCAACAAAATCACAAAGACCCAATTCGAGAAATTTAGCGCTTTCCAAATTTAGGTCATAATTTATGTAAAAATGATAAGCAAACTTTAAACGATTATATCTAATAAACTATGAGATTTATTCCTTTAGTTTGGGGATCTTTATAACAGGTGGACCCTTGCATGTCAGCAGAAAGCTTTAGGACCTTGTAAATGCGCGCGATTTCGAGCAATGCAAACATATAGAAATTATAGTTTTAGCTATTTGTTGACGCTTGTCAACGTTTCAGAGTCCTCCTCACAAAAAAAGCATTTTCTTAAAAATTCGTAGTTTTTTTTCCTTCAAATTTTTTCAGGGCTACAATTGATTAACTAACTACCCGGATTCCGAATTTCATGGTCATTGAAAAACTGTGACATTATCTTGTATAAGCCCAAACTTGAGTAAACATTGAAGATTTTTAGCGTTTTGGCTGAGATTGTGCTTTGGGAGTTTTCTATTGTTTCGAGTCTGTCATGATACAGCATTCATGTGCAGCACGCGTGCAATGACCACGCTTGCCTGACTTCCGAATGCACTCATTGGACATTGAATGCGTGCTTAACAAGAATGCTGTATCATGACAGACTAGAAACAATAGAAAACTCCCAAAGCACAATCTCAGCCAAAATGCTAAAAATCTTCAATGTTTACTCAAGTTTGGGCTTATAAAAGATAATGTCACAGTTTTTCAATGACCATGGAATTCAGAATCCGGGTAGTTAGTCAATCAATTGTGGCCCTGAAAAAAATTGAAGGAAAAAAAACTACGAATTTTTAAGAAAATGCTTTTTTTGTGAGAAGGACTCTGAAACGCTGACAAGCGTCAACAATTAGCTAAAACTATAATTTCTATATGTTTGCATTGCTCGAAATCGCGCGCATTTACAAGGTCCTAAAGCTTTTTGCTGATTTGCAAGGACCCATCTGCTATAAAGATCCCCAAAATAAAGGAACAAATCTTATAGTTTATTAGATATAATCGTGTAAAGTTTGCTTACCATTTTTACATAAATTATGACCTAAATTTGGAAAGCGCTAAATTTCTCGAATTGGGTCTTTGCGATTTTGTTGAAACTTTGTTCAGCGCAAGGCACTAATGCGCACTATGTGTAGCCGAGAGATTCGCACGAAAAAAAGCCGGCAACAGCAGAATTTCGACTCAGACCTGAAAGGGGCGTGGCACTATGACCACGTGACATTTACTCCGATCGCCGAAATTTTTTTGCTTTATTGTAGATTGATCTATATGTTATCCATTCTGTGTGTTAAACTTACGATAAAAGCAAAGGTGGGGATACCAGAGAGCTTCAAAGTAGGGTGGTACCGCCAAAAAATAACTGGGTCGAGTCACCTTAAATTCAACATCTTCACACTTTTTGGAATAGACGACACCTAAGATGGTACAACGTATGTAAATACCGTAACATAGAAGAAAAAGACAGACAACGATTCCCATTATTTTAACTGTAGCCTTCTCGTGAGTTTTAAACGGGACGCGGTGGTTAAAACGTAACTCTTTAGCCAACATGCGTGCCGCCCGATCATGCTTCAGCACAACAAGTACCATGGATCCGACGCAGAATATTAACATAATACATGACGAGAACTCAAAGAGTATTATGACCAGCCAAATGAAAATAGTCTTAAGTACACGCTTTGAAGAAATACGTGAAGATAAAGGCAAAATGTCAACAACAACTGGGATTGCCCAAGAAAAGAAAATCATCTGCTTAACGCGTCGGCTTGTCATGAAGGTCAAGTATTTTAAAGGCTTCACGACGGCGATGTAGCGGTCCAGTACTAGACTGCATAAGTTCATCACGGAAGCGTAACTGAACAGCCACCTTACCAGGTTCAGCCAAGAAAACCCATTCAATTTGCAGCTACTACCGCAGAAGAACAGGAAAGGAATAACGCTCAATCCAACACAGAAATCTGCCACGGCAAGTGAAACGACGAAGGCGTTGGTTTTGGTGCGGAGCTGTCGTCTGCTGCCGACAAGGAAAATAATAAATCCATTTCCAGCGATTGCTAGAATGGAAAGAAACCATCCTACAATCCAAAACCAGGTGTCCATTTCCTCAGTTAAGTCTCTTTATTTGCTCCCGCAAATGAAACATGGTGTGAAAACCTCGTGATCTTCTGTGGGCTTAACTTCCTTGCTCTCTCACTGTAAATTTAACTCATACACACAGCGGAATATTTTAAATGCACATTCAGCTGTTCGCAACTTTAATTGTTTCTTAACGTTTACAAATTAGAAAGGGAAGAGCTAGTTTTGCCTCCCTTTTTGATTATGAAGATATTAAAAATACGTTAAGAACAAATTATTATCGATGACAGTCGTCCCTTGATCACTTACCGACTGACATTTTGACTCCTTTTTAATTTAGTCCTCCAACCCCTCCACCAATAAAAGAACCATCGTCCACCTTGGTTTCTCTGTGTGTTGCTTTCTCTCTCTTTAATTACCAAATTAAAGGTGGAATGAGTTACGAAACTAAGCAAGTAAACTAAGGCGACGAATTTGTTTAAACTGTGCGTGAGAAATGCCCAAGGTTTCCCAACCAACAGGGGCACATAAGCAACTTCTCAATTTCAAAAATTTGAAACGCCGCCGTAAAAGGGATATTTGTGTAAGTTAGCCCAGTTTGATCCTGATCTGGTCGAATTCTTAAAGTAAATTTTTCAGTCACTGAAACGTTTAGGGAACAGAATCCGTTACCGCGAATTTACGAGCTGCTGTTGGCTATCTGAAAATCCCAGCTAACTTTATTTGGCACTGCAAACGACCTTTTCAGTCTCTCCTTCCAAAACGAAAGACTGAAGTGGCATGTTACCAAAGATATTAAACTGTAGTTTTTTTTTATTACAGTTAGATGTTAATTTATGTGTATTTATTTTTGGATCAACCTAAACCAGATGTTCAACGGATGGGAAAGACTGGTAACGGAAGGAGATACGTGGGGGAGGGGAGGGTGCATTCACATCCCTAAATTTGTGTTATGTATGTGTGTGGTTGGAACAAAAGTTTGTAGGCAAAATTCAATACTCTTTTCAAACCATCATTTTCTTCTTCCAGAATTAACAATTATTCACCGAAGTGGAGGTGAATAGTTATGGATTTTTACCGAGCTGCGAAGCGGCGAGGTAAATATCCATTACTTTCACCGACACTTAGGTGAATAATTGTTTTAGTATATTCCACACAAGCTGAATAACTAACGGGCCAAAAAAATATTTTATTTCTGACAATATACCGACAAATGGTATGAAATCTTAAAATCTCGCGCTCCACGCGGTAAGCGTTTTTTTTTATTGTAGAAAGTTCCGTCTCGCTTTCTTGCAGACAAATAAAACTTTTGGACACTTGTTTAGTTCCTACAGTGACATTTCTTCAATTTTTCTGTGAAATTCGTCTTGTTGTTGAAACCATGCTGAAAAATACTAGATGTGTCATTGTTTTCATTGTAATTTTAGTGCTCCGCAGTTTTCGTAAACAAAGGATTGTATTTTCTTTTTTCGCCTTGGAATATTTAATGCCGCCAAACCAAACTTTGTTGCCATTTTTGTATTTTCTTTAACAGCCGTCTCATTTGTCGAAATAATTTTCTCTTAAGTAACCGTGGCGAAACGGGAAGCCATCTCGTTTCTCTTCGGCTGCTCGGAGGTGAATAGTACTTGGCTAATCACTTCCGAGCTAGCCAATCAGCGCGCACGAAAAGCACTATTCACTTGTGTGGTATACAGCTATTTCAATTAACGTTGTTGGATTAAAATCAAGCTAAAAGACAAGACTGCAATGTTTTGTGGAATTATTTTTTATGAATAATTTCATCAAAATCATCCCTGCACGTGCAGGTCATTGTACTGCTAATTACAACCTATTGTTTTCTCCAGGCATGACTGATTTTGATGAATTTATTCATAAAAATCCCACGTAAACTTTCGGTCTTCTCTTTTAGCTTCATGCTTTGAACCGACAACGTTAGTTGAAATGACTGTATACTACTCCGTAAAAACTAAAATCTTAAACTAAGATTTTACCTTACGTTTCTCGTCTTATGCAAGACCACCACCACATTAAATTGAGACGGTGATCATCTTATTTTAACACAGGAGATCTCAAATGAAGACTATCGAAGTCTCAGTTAGTATATAAGATAAAAGATCGTCTTAAATATTGTCTTTAAATCTTCTTCATTTGAGAAGCGCTTATCTTAATCAACATTGAGGCATCTTACTTTAAGAAAGACCAGTCTTAATTATATTAATTTGAGTCGATGGGGTCCTTATTTTAAGACGTTTTTTGGTCTTGTGGAAATTTTAAGACGCCTAAGCAGGCTATAAGATACTGTCATCCTACGTAAGATGCAATACGCCTTAAACTGGCGACACACCTGGCATTTTATACGACGATCGCAGCGAATATGATCGCCAGCGAAAATCGCAAGTGATTTTCGCCACCGATTGATGCGGACACACCTGGCAATTTTCTTTCGCCGATCGCGGCGTTGTTCATGTGATAAACCCGCCCAACCTGACTGATTGACTTTACTGGCAATTCGCAGCGATGAGCGTAAAAAAATCGCGGGAACGGGCACATTTGGCGAATTTAATCGCCGATATCTGACATGCAGATATCGGCGATTTAATACGCCGATCTCTACTCTCACCATTTTAGTTCTCGGTAAAAAAAAAATAAATAAATAAAAAAAGGCTAACTTGGAAGAAATAGAAAATTCCAACACAAAAGGATCCAAATTTTGGAAAGCCCTTCCTGATTGGTTCATTAAAAAAATGTAGACCTCATAGGGAACAGGACTTCTCTTCTGATTGGTTGATTTTGATCCAAACTCTACAGACACGGAGTCTGGGCTGGAGTCTGGAGCTTTGATCCATCGCAAACTCTCACTTTGTTCAGACTTAAAACAAGCCGTTAATATTTTTCAAGCAGCGGAGAGTGGAGAATTTACAAGAATTTCGAGACAACAACTTCAATATTCAAATGAGAAGACATCTGGACATCAAATACGGTCTAAAGCCTCGGCTAAACGTTGTAACTATACACGAACTTTAACAGCATGCACTGCACACTCAGCGGAATGAAAATGGAATGAAGAAATTACTGTCGCTTTCTAAACCGCCTGTTTTTTGAAAACCAAGATGAGTCATGCAATTCTGCTGCGTCACCGATCAAAGGAATGAGTGTAGTGACAATTCAGACAATCTACAATGCAAAGTTTGTAATTTACGGGACTTTTAAGACCAACAAAACAGTATTTAAAATGCCGCGGCCCGACCTCTGTTTTCCTGCGAATTTACGGTAAGCGGATTTGTATAAGTTGTGTCATTTCAGATTTGGTTTTAATAAAGTACTATGGATTGAAATTTGTTGTGTTTTCATCGCTGCATGTATCATGTTCAAGCTTAACAGTATTAAACGCTCCCTGTTTTTGAATGTAGGCTTAATAATGACCGTTGCAGTTGGATTGAAGATTTCTTCCTTGCTTCGAAACTTAAATTGAGATTCTAAAGCATCTAGAATAAGATTGTTCAAATCTTGAGTTAAGATGAAAATATGACTTACCACAGCACTTTGAATCTAAGAAAAAATCATCTTAATCTAAGACGCCATCATCGTATAAATAAGAAGAAAGTCGTCTTATCCTAAGATGAATCGTCTTCAAATGAGATTTACGCGCTGTCTTACCACAGCACGAGAACTAAGTGTAAAAAACGTCTTAAAGTAAGATTTTAGTTTTTACGGAGTAATAAAGGTTAATAGTCAAAACACATACCAGACGGTAACGTAATGGGGTAGGGTAGAGCAAGTTCTGACGATTGAACATTTTGACAAAGACAAAATTAAAATAAAACTCGACTAGCAGACAAAGTGAGACAAAATTTCACTCGGCTTAACAGTAAAGCACTGTTACCAGTCCGGCACAGTTATCAAATTTGATAACCGGGACCAAAACAAACTATTAGCCGATCAAACCGCAACTTACAGTTCACGTGACATGTTATCATAGCAACCATCTTCTTTCAATATGATGGCCATTTCAATACGAAAACACTTTGATGGGGCTCTAATTCAACATTCGATTTCGGTCGCACAGTGAATTGTGCACAAGGAAAGGTTTAGAATAGGAATTTTGGCCTGACATCAGGAAAATACGGTACAATCTTTGTCCATAATTAATTGACAAAGCTCATTTTGATATCTATCGAAAGCCTCATAGCGTCGTGGTGGACCGAGGAAACCTCGAGCGGTTTTGGCTGAAGCACAGAATTCCTGAGCGATAGCCGATCAAAAAGAAACACCAATCCCAAGAAAATAACTTCCATCAAAGATGCTTGTTTATTGCATAAACATTAACATGATTTGAACTTCTTGTTGCCTTGCTCCTCTCCTTCTTGTCCTTCGTCAATCTGTATGAATGAAGAAATGTTGCGTTATAACTAACTTTAAAAATGGGACTTCAAATAAATTTTGTTTCTTTCTTGTACCAGGGATTTCGAAAGTGCAGGAGGCGATGATTCGATTGAGCAGCGACGTGTGTAGAGTCGCTTCGATCTGTCCTAGATAATTGAAGCGACGTACTGCAATAGAAGTGCAACGGACAAGTCCCGTTTAAATTGTTCTTGAAAGGGCGTATTGAGGTTGTTTGCTGTGGCCCAAAGCTCGAACTGTTATGAGTCTGGCATTACACGGGATTAAAACACCAAGCATAAATTTGTAAAGGATAATTACATTTTGGGAAAATCGTAAAATCGTACTGTGAAGGCATACCTCAACATCCGGCATGTCACCTTCATCACCGAGCTCTGAAATCACTCTCTGTGGTTACTGTCGGCTGGCTAGTTATTAATCTAACGACGAGAACAGAAATAAAAATATTACAGTCATGTAAATGTAAGCTTAAATGTACTACCTAGAAAAATACGAATTATTTCCGTTCGTATCCGATCATATTAGTAACGATACTGAACAAGACAAAGACATGTAATTGCCAAGGAGGCATTTCCGGAACAAAGGGTTCGATAGTTTTCGACTGAGTTGTTTATCAAAATCGCTCCTGGATAACTTAATTTTGAAATCCTACCCTTCATCACTAGACTTTCCCGCAGTCCATGAGCTCCTTTTTATCTCTATTAAGAAAGTATTGTTCTCGGCCTATTTGCTTGCCAGCAACATCTCTTAGCCTGATCTCTCAAGGTACACGCTTTCTTGGCACTCTTGGACATCTAGACAATGTTCGACAATTCCTCCGGTATTTCTTCCACCGAGGGCAACTCGCATTGTAAGTTAAAAAGGACCCCTGTTTCCAAAGGTTAAGTAGCTATTTTTCTCTCGGTGGAAATCCATAATGCTGCCTTCATTTCTAGTCATCCTAGAAGCAAGAGTAATCATAGGGGGCCCACACAATGTGTCTGTGTAGCCGATTGTTATTTCCTCGCGAAGCGAGGGCCGAAGGCCCGAGCGTAGCGAGGTTAATAAATTTGTCGGGCCGAAGGCCCGCCGAAGGCCGCGCTCGGGAGCTAAGCCGTGAAAATTCGAGCCGAACATATATTTATATATATGTATGTATGTATGTTTATATATTTCCGTGAAGGTGTCCGCATATTGCCTAGCAACGGTGAAAAACAAAGTATGAATGACGTCAGGTTGTCTGGCGTCGTCTGCAGCAAAATTTGCATACATCGGGAAAGTTTGCGTGTCGGATAAAATTTAATCAATATTCCCTGGATACAGATCAATCTCTCCAGAATCTTTTCCCTTTCTTCCAGAAATCTTTTTTGTGAAAGATTGCATTGAAGAAATTACACGTTTTGTGGCCGCGGTAAAATAATTTTCCGTGGGAAATAAATTCATCGAACACGACAGCATTGCACGCCCGTTGTACATTTCATCTCGTCAGAAATAGATTTTTAACCGCAAACCGCAAACTAGCCTGTGGAACTACGAAAAGACCATGCTCATCAAAATAGTTGCTATGTTCAGAAACCTTTTAATCTCCTCATTCGATGCTACAATACGAGTAAAGAGGGCTTTCCACCCAGCCCCAGCTTCGCGAGGTTTTGCGAGTCACGTATTTCTAGTTATATAGTAAATGCACTCGATTTACCGTTTGCTTCACCTATAGCGATATATCGCTAACTATGTATACAAATCAATGATAAATAAACGTTGAATTACCTTATCTGTGGTATATAGTCGTCCTTTTACCTCAAAAGCGGTTTTTGAGCGATTTTGAAGGAGTTTGAGTTCGCCGTTGACTGTTCCATATGCAGGGCCTTGAAGTTTATTGTGCTATCGATGTTCATACCTGGAATTCTGGGTATGGAACGTGAAGTTACCGAAACAATTGAACGCTCTCCGAAAACTCACCGAGCTCTGTGCTGGCGCCATGTTGTGACGTCCCGCGGTTATCAAATTTGATAACTGTGCCGGACTGGTTGAGCTCAGGAGGAGAACGACAGGTATCCCACAATCCTTTGCGTTTACAACTATATTAGCAAAATTTCATGTGACGTCATCAGTCTCTCTAGGGTACGATAGAGCGAGTTTCTGTCACAAATGGCGGCTTCATTGGAAACGTGCTTCGTTGCAAAATGCTCTGCTTGGCGGATAACAAGGCTGATCTGCATACACTGCGTGTCAAAAGAAGTTTTTGGTGTTCACCTGAAAGGCTTCTCCTGTGCTGTACTTTGTTGCAAGGAAATTCACTGGAGTTACGTCGAGAGCATGTCGAAACGAAGCCCGAAATTCATCGAAGATCGGCCTGTCGATGAGCTGTTCGACAGTTTATGGAGTCCTTTCCTCATTCGAATCAATTGCAGTTGCGACATTACCGTAAGTTTATCATTTTTATTTACTTAAAACGATTCGAATTCATCTGTAAATCCCGAGATGAATGAAAATTTGTGTATACGTGTCGGCTTTTGTTCTCTTGGTTTTACAGATGTGTAAATGAATATAGGCTATTTTGATGTGGATGAAACAGTGCATTGAAAAGCGCTTTCTCTGATTTTTCTACAGTTTGTAAATCCTGAGGACAAAACTCAAGAATCAACTGGAGCTTTGATTTGGGATTTTGAAATTTTGCGTCGAAATTGTTCTTCGGCTGTGGTGCAGGCTTCGGCCATTCAGGGATCCAGTATGATCGATGTATTTTGTCATCCT
Organism: Pavona decussata; assembly: GCF_977016875.1. NCBI lineage: Eukaryota > Metazoa > Cnidaria > Anthozoa > Scleractinia > Agariciidae > Pavona > Pavona decussata. The sequence continues at coordinate 3,626,047 of NW_028145515.1, read as the reverse complement.
GTTGACCTCGCTCAAGCAGAATGCAACTGCTTCAATTTCAAGCAGTTCCCGTACGGGTGGAATTCGAACCAAATAATATAAAAGACAAAAATACCATCAAATTTGACGTCTATTTTGATGATGACTGGCACATAATAGGCTACTGTGGTGTAAACAAAATTCCCAAGCTAAGGAAAGCAATGAAGGGGAAGGAAATTAAAAGTTTGTCGTTGTTATATATAAAGAGGGAATGGATTCCCTAGCAAAGTAAATTTAGTTTTTATGCATCTGTCAGTGTTGTAAAAAGGGGGCAATGGGAAAGGGACAGCCCTCAAAATCATTATAACAGCAACTTGGATTAATAGTCAGATAAGGGATCAACCAGATATTGGAAAAATTGGTATGAAAACAAGGATTAAAAGTCAGTTCCCTAAATCTCATCCCCAAATTTATGGTTTTTTCCTCTAATGTACAAATTATGTACAATAAATGCACAGTTGAACGACTTGAACCTCCTGCCTACAGACCCCATGAGGGCCACATATCAGTGTCTGTTTACTTGAGGCATCCCCTTGTGGAGGTTTGATTTAATAATGTAGTGTTTGTGTGGAACCTCGAGTGGTCGCTTAAAAGGGCCATACTCCTACAGAAGGCATGCATAAGAGGAGGTTTGACCGAATACCCTGTCTGAATACTGATGCAGTCAAATCTGCACTAACAGACCTCCTCTTGGCAGCCGCCTCTCCTAAGTCACATGTAGGCACATAAGCTCCCATAAGTAGACACCTCTCATAAGAGGCACTCAGCTGTGGTTGCAGTCACACATGAAGAATTCTAAAAAAATGTTTAGGAAGTATGGGACCCTTTATTTACTTTGATCAAGACTGAGACTCTAGACAATTTTTGAATGTTTATTTTTATTTTTAACATTGGATTCCCACATCAGCACTGTAGATTGCACTATGCTTGGCTGTAATAATCTCCAGGTTATAACAGCTGTCAGTACTATCTGGAGAAAATTACAGTCATGTATGAATATACCACATATGCCATTAAACATGTAACATTAGGAACATTTATGTTCACAGGGTATATTAAATAATATACTACATGACTTTCTGATGTGCCATTACGCTTTCAATAATTTTCCTTATTTCAATACCATGAAAGGACAATAAATATTGTTTTAATCTAACAATTTGTTTTTGTTTATTTTACTTTACATTTACATATTTTGATGTCCTAAACTGTGTTTTTCCTAGTCCCTTCTCAATCTAATTTTTCTGAATTATTGGTTCTATGCACAAAGTGAGGAGCCAAATCATGGCCTGATTACATGAGCGGCACTATGTATTAGCAATGTCAGCTATGTCTGTGATGTCTGAGAGGCAGATCAGTTTCTTGATAAATTGTGGCAAATTAGAGACACCTCCTGCCAGACCCTGGAATATGGCATCTTTCAAATCTGATGGCACATTTAAACAAGGAATCTCATTTGGAGGTACTGCTGCAGGTGTCTGCTGGTCTGGAGTGCTCCTGTTAGCCTTCCTTGGTTGTGGCGCCAAGGTCAGCTCCTCCAAACAGCCCCTGAGTGTGAGGTTGTAGGCTTCCTCTGCTGCCTCCAAGGTTTCAAACTTTCTTTTAAAATAGGTACATACTCTGCCTCTGACCCTGGTGTATGAGAAAGAAATAACCAGAGTATATTTATCCATCTGCCATATCTTGACACAATACAAAAATGTTGTCAAGGTTTGACATTTGGCTTCAAATATAATTTGATAAGCCAGTTTTGCTCAGGGGTGAATAGAAAAGAACACTAATTTTGGAGATTGAATAGCTGATCGGAGTGTGCATAAGGCACCATTTCAGGGTCTCCGAAAGCAAAAAAAAATACTCAGCTAGATTGAGATTCCTTAAGTCGGTTCATTAGTTTAGTGGAAGGGGAAAATTAAAGTTTTAGAGTGAGGTGGTACCCAAAATTTATCATCAAAAATGGCAAGTTCAATTTTGATGAACGTATCAATCTTTACTCATCTTTATGCGTAAAGTGTAAGCCAATTGAAAAGGAACAATAATACTCATTTGGAAAATGATTGCAGCTGAAACTATTATCTTTATCATGCATCAATCAATTCCAGCTGTGCCCATTCCCCCCCCCCCCCGGGCAATAGTGGGGCATTTTACCACACTGTCCATCCCGGGAGTCGGGCATTAGCCTTCCACCCAATTACCCCAGGGCATTTGACCATCTCACTTTTTTTCACCCTACAGCATTGTCGCTTCCTTAATGACAAATGCATCGGCAAATACAGTAAGTTTCTTATTGAATACGTCTAGATAGGACATAAAATGGGACGCTAGAGCTGAACGACCTATTTTTGCACTAACTACGGGAAACAAGACCCATCTAGGACTTAATTTGGCCTGAATTAGCTTAGATGGTACTGAAAGTAATACGAGAAACAAAGAAAATGAAACATTTTTGACATGTTTGAGCTACCACCCCGGGGCATTTGAACAACTATTTTGTCCCGGCGGTGGGGCATTTGCCAGTTTATTTTCAAAAAATCGTAACTCCCGGGGGTCGGCCCGGGGGTGGGGGGGGGGGGGCGGGGGGGGATGGGCACTGTTGAGATTGACTGATGCATTACTAATACAATGGTAGTTTGTACAGCTTTTACACACTGAATATTTTGAAAATGTGAATTAGGAACATACTTGTGAGAAGAACATTCGCTGGTGTACTTGTCTTGATATGGGAAGCTGCATCTGCCCAAAAATCACTTAAGTCTCTAAAAGAAGGTCATTCTGTGACTATCTCTCCATACTTTAGGTCTGTTCTCCCAATTCCAATAAACTCCACAAGAGCCCTCTCTTCTTCATATGTCCTCTTGTGCCTTTTCACCGGTAACTTCCGTAAGGGGCTCACAATGGAACATTTTGCCTTTGTAAGAATATGTTTGGCCACCTATGGAAAATATTCATTGCTTTCAATGAAACGGGACAGTGGTATAAACAACATAACTTTTAATTTGTCACTCACCTTTCGGTTTAGGCTTTTGGATGAATGCTTATCTGATGTCACTGGTGATGCACACTTGCTTGAAAATAATGTTTTACGTGTGGCCGACGACGATGTATTACGAACTCGCTTTTTCTCAGGCTTTGATGGTGTCGTACCCGAGGGAACATGAGTGCGTTTGGCACTCAAATCTTTGTCTGGCGAATTTTCCATGATAAATCTAAAAAATAACACACAAAAGTTTCTTATTATGAGTTCTGTGAAACAAACTAAAACGATAACTTCACTCATAGTTCGCTAAAAAAGCGCAATGAAGAAACAAAAACACATTGGAAGTTCAATCTACATTAAACGCAGAATCGCCATGTTTGTTATTAGTCTTATTATGTGAGATCGGAAATCGGCGGTTTGGACCATTTTCGAAGGTTCAGAAATGCGAAAATCGTGGGTCACTAAGGGTCACTATGGGTCAAATAAGTCCAACTAACTTTGATGTTTTGAAATTTTCATAGTATGTATAAATCAATCAAGCAGAAAGAGAATTGT
>NW_028145515.1:3610000-3617500 GCF_977016875.1 Pavona decussata | reverse complement strand
GCGATGCGTTTTAGGGTATTGGGCCAAAATATATGACAGTGTGTTGTTTTAGAATTGGTGCCTCCTAGGGGTGAAAAACATTTTCAAGCCAGGACCTTGGTACCTCAAAAAGTATTTCTTTTAAGAACCACTGCGCGCGATAAATGGTCAACATTCGTAACAGCACGCCTACCTATAGCCCGACTTACTATCTTAGATCTTCTTGTGAAGATATACATAGCTCATTGGTACAAGAAAGGTGCCCGCTCATCCTTCTCTTTTGTCCAATCTTATCTTTCAGATGTAAACATTTCATGTGGTACTTTTTATTTTTATTCCATGCAAGGCGGTTCTAACTTTTGAGCCCCGTGTGTGAACTCGTAAAAGTGTGACAATTTATTTAGATGAAAGCTACTGAGCAGGTACTTTCCTGTGGCTAAATTTGCATGTACTGGATCCCTGTAGTATATTTAACATATATAATTTTTTGGTCTTCGGTTAATTCTGTATGTTTCTACAAACTTATGTTACTTACTATTACGGTTCATTCTCGTTGGGTGCCCCAAAATAACACTTAGTATAGTTAGCACCAATACTTACTATAAATGTTTTAATTTCGTAAAAGACCACAAACAATCATTGTCTTCACTTCCCTCGCTTGAATATCACAACATAGATCACCTTTTTAAACTCCTTCTTTATGTCTCTCTTGAGAAGAGCATAAACAAAAGGGTTAACAGCGGAGTTTAAAACCAAAATAGGTAGTTTAAATTCTTGATCTTCACAGTTTGCGGAATAGACGGCAAATACGATGGTACAACGAATGAAAATACCGTAACATATAAGAAACAGACCCACAACGATTCCCATTATTTTAACTCTAGCCTTCTCGTGAGTTTTAAACGGAACGCGGTGGTTAAAACGTATCTCGTTTGCCAACATGCGTGCCGCCCGATCATGCTTCAGCACAACAAGTACCATGGATCCAACGCAGAATATTAACATAATACATGGAGAGAACTCAAAGAGTATTATGCCCAGCCAATTGAAAATATCACGAAATACAGGCTTTGAAGAAATGACATAAGATAACGGTAAAATGTCAAGAGCAACTGGGATTGCCCAAGAAAAGAAAATCATTTGCTTAACGCGTCGGCTTGTCATGAAGGTCAAGTATTTTAAAGGCTTCACGACGGCGATGTAGCGGTCCAGTACTAGACTGCATAAGTTCGTCACGGAAGCGTAACCAAACAGCCACCTTATCAAATCCATCCAAGGTACCTCACCTTGAGTGTGCCATTTGCAGTTATTACCACAGAAGTACTTTGAAGGAATAACGCTCAACCCAACACAGAAATCTGCCACCGCAAGTGAAACGACAAAGGCGTTGGTTTTGGTGCGGAGCTGTCGTTTGCTGCCGACAAGGAAAATAATAAATCCATTTCCAGCTATTGTTACAATGAAAAGAGACCATCCTAGAATCCAAAACCAGGTGTCCATTTCCTCAGTTAAGGCCCTTTATTCGCTCCCGCAAATGAAACATGGTGTGAAAACCTCGTGGTCTTCTGTGGATTGGACTTCCTTGGTCTCTCACTGTAGATTTAATCCACACACACAGCGGAACATATTAAATGCACCTTCAACTGTTCGCAACTTTAATTGCTTCTTAACATTTCCAAATTAGAAAAGGAAGAGCTTGGCCTCCGTTTTTGATTATGGAGATGTTAAAAATATGTACAATAACAAAATATTATCGATGACAGTCGTCGCTTGATCACTTACTGCCTGACATTTTTAGTCCTTTTTAATTCCTCGCGAAGCGAGGTTAATAAATTTGTCGGGCCGAAGGCCGCGCTCGGTAGCTAAGCCGTGCGAATTCGAGCCGAACATATATTTATATGTTTATATATTTCCGTGAAGGTGTCCGTGCTGTTGCCTGGCAACAGTGCGCAAACAAAGTATGAATGACGTCAGACTGTCTGGCGTCGTCTGAAAAAAATTTGCATACATCGGAAAAAATATGCGTGCATGATCAAATTTCAACTGCAAAGTTCATCAATATTCACTGGATACAGAACTATCTCTCCAGAATATTTTCCCTTTCTTTTAGAAATCTTTTTTGTGAAAGATTGCATTGAAGAAATTACACGTTTGTGGCCGCGGTAAAATAATTTTCCGTGGGAAATAAATTCATCGAGCACGACAGCGCCGCACGCCCGTTGTACATTGCCGGTGAGGGTAAAAGGAGGAAAGAGTTTGCGGAATGGTATGTGGAATGGCGTGCGGAATGGCATAATTATGCGAAATACGATTTACGCGGGAAATAAATTAACTGAAGAGCGCGTCATGTTTTCGCGCCAATTTTATAAGAGCAGAAGCTTTTTTGATGCTGCGGACTCTTGCTAAATATTAACAACAATTCGAGGATTTGATCGTCTGATTGTTGATTTGGAAAACGTGAGGGTAAAGAAAGCGATGAAAACTGTTTATAGTTTTCGAATTCAAGGAACTATGAGTAAATCCGTAGTAAACTAAATTTCATGTTCACTTTACTCCATGCGACTTCGGTTGACAAAAATAACGTGGCAGCGTGAAGTCTTCTCAGGACAAAGATTGATCCTTTACCGAGGGCAAATAATAAACCTTTTTTTCTTTTTTTTTTTAAACCCTCGGTAAAAGATCAATTCTCATACCCTGTATGCTCGATGATTCATTTATCATGAGCGGGAAAATGAACAACAATTTGACCAAAATGCATTTGTGATAAGAATAGTTTCACAACCTTTCAAACAACCAGTGTCGATAATTAGACACCATACTTGTCATCTGCTTTTTTGCTCTAGGGCTTTTTCGCTTTTAAATCTCATTTTAGGTTGGGACGTCTGGCACTGAAAGACCTTAATTAAAGACGGATATGTTTAGTTCGATAACGCGTAACTGAACTATAGCTACCGTATTAAATAGCTAGGTAGCTAGCTCAGCAGCTCAACAGTGACTTGCGTACTCGTCGCTCGACGAAAATGTAGGGTGAGAAAAAGTAGAACATATTTTTCCCATGAGTTGTACAAATTGTAACCGTCAAAGAGTCCGATAAAATGACCGAGTTTATATTTAAAATTTCTCACATAATAGTTTTGGCCTTGGACTGATGTTATTTCTCCAGTCTGGTGTTGCTTTTTGTCTAGGCTACTCGCTGCCCCGTTCTTTTTGTCAACTAGAAATTTAATTTATTCTTAGTTCCTTGAATGCGAAACTTCATCGATTTCTTCACTGTCACTTCCTAACCAACGATCCGGACATGTTCTATCCCAGGCGTATATTTTCTAATCCTCGATATGTTGTTTGGTTGTTTAATAGTCCGCAACATCGAAAAAACTGCTGCTCTTATAAAATTGGCGCGAAAACAGGATGCGCTCTTAAGCTAATTTATTCCCCGCATAAATCGTATTTCGCATAATTATGCCATTCCGCACGCCATGCCACATACCATTCCGCAAACTCTTTCCTCCTTTTACCCTCACCGGTACATTACGTCGCGTCAGAAATAGATTTTCAACCGCAAACTAGCCTGTGGAACTACGAAAATACCATGCTCATAAAAAAAATCCTATGCCCCTTTTAATCTCCTCATTTGATGCTACAGGTCGAGTAAAGAGGGTTTTCCACCCAGCCCCAGCTTCGTGAGGTTTTGCGAGTCACGTATTTCTAGTTTAGTCCTTCAACCCCTCCACCAATGAAAGAACCATCGTCCACCTTGGTTTCTCTGTGTGTTGCTTTTACTCTCTTTAATTCCTCGCGAAGCAAGGGGCGAAGGCCCGAGCGTAGCGAGGTTAACAAATTTGTCGGGCCGAGCCGGGCCGAGCGGAGCTTACCCTTGCGAATTCGAGCGAAAAATATATTTATATATTTCGTTGAAGGTGTCTGCACTGTTGCCAAGCAACAGTGAAAAACAAAGTATGAATGACGTCAGACTGTCTGGCGACGTCTGGAGCAAAATTTGCATACATCGGGAAAGCTTGCGTGCGGGGTCAAATTTCAACTGCAATGTTCATCAATATTCACTGGATACAGAACTATCTCTCCAGAATCTTTTCCCTTTCTTCCAGAAATCTTTTTTTGTGAAAGATTACATTGAAGAAATAACACGCTTTGTGGCCGCGTTAAATTAATTTTCCGTGGGAAATAAATTCATCGAACACGACAGCGCTTCACGCACGTTGTTCATTTCGTCGCGTCAGAAATAGATTTTCAACCGCAAACTAGCCTGTGATACCTCGAAAAGACCACGCTCATAAAAATCGTTGCTATGTTCAGAAACCTTTTAATCTCCTCATTTGATGCTACAATACGAGTAAAGAGGGCTTTCCACCTAGCCCCAGCTTCGCGAGGTTTTGCGAGTCACGTATTTCTAGTTACCAAATTAATGGTGAGACTAGTTACGAAATTAACCAAGTAAACTTGGCCGACAACATTTTTCGAACTTTGCGTGAGAAATGTCCAAGGCTTCCCAATCATCAGGTGCACCCAAACAGCTCCCTCAATTTCAAAATTTTAAAACGTCACCTTATATATATTTGTCTACGTTAGCCTAGTTTGATCTGTTCGAATTCTTTAGGTGAATTTTTCAGTCGCTGAAACTCTTATGATACAAAATCCGTTACCGCGAATTTAAGAGCTGCTGTTGGCTATCTGAAAATCCCAATTAACTTTGGGCGCGTTCTTTTGGGACTATTTCGGAATAGGACTACTCGGAATAGACCGTATTTGACAGTGTTCTTCAGGGAGCTAGTCCGTTTCCGGAATGAACGGAATGTCATTCTGTTCATTCTGTTCCCGATAGCAGAATGAACAGAATGGAAGGGATACGGTTTACTCGGAATAGACAGAAAACGTGTTTGTTTGGGAAATTTTTCGCGGGAAGCTCTCAGGTCACCTCCGCCATGGGTATTCCGTTTCAGATTTTAGGAGCGTTCTTTTCAAAATTGAAATTCCGTCTTTTCTGTTATAGCTAAATTGGAATAAGAATAGCTATAGAATCGCCCCAAAAGAATGCACCCTTTATTTTGCACTCGAAATGACCTTTTCCGTTTTTTCTTCGAAAACGAAAGGGCTAAATTTTTACATGTTTACGAAAGACTGAAGTGATATGTTACCAAAGATACTAAACTCTACTGAGTTTTCACCTCAGTTAGATGTTATTTTCTGTGGTGATTAAGGCCATCCGAAAATATATTCATCAAAACGAAGCAGGTAAAGCAGATGTCTAATTGATGCGAAAGACTGGTAACGGAATGGGGTGCGGAGGAGGGGGGGGGGGGGGGGGGGATTCATTCACATCCTTAAATTTGTGTTATGGATGACTGTGGTTTGAACAAATTGAAAAAAAATGTGGGTACCGTAAACGATCTAACAAACGCCGGGGGCGTTTATTGAATTTCAAGGGTTCGACGGGGGCGTTTAAAAGATAAGAGGTGTTTAAAAGAGAGAGACGTTTGTTCTAATAACTGTAACATGGTAACCTAAATAAGGTATTATAAAAACCTAAATGACAGAGCTTTAGGAGACTATCAAGTCAAACGTGAAGTAGTTCTCGTAATTCCGGGATGCTACAATGCTAGGACAAGCTGAAAGAAAATTGCTGATATCCTAAGCACAGTGATCAAGAACATTAAAGAGCGCTATCCTCACTTTGAGCTGGAAATTGAGCAAGACGCAACTCGCACACCGGTGTTAATTAAGCAAGAACGCAAGTAAATTGATTGATCTGTTTCTAGTTTATGTGTGGTTTTCAGGGAAGGGGGGCGTTTATTAGACAGGGGACGTTTGTTAGAGAGGGGCGTTGAATACAAACTTGTCAGCTTAGGGGGGCGTTAATTAGATAGAAGGCGTTCATAAGAGAGGGGGCGTTTATTAGATCATTTACGGTATGCAAAATTCGAGACTTTTTTCAAACCATTATTTTCTTTTTGCACACTTGGGGTTATTAGTCCCAGCACATGATCGACTTCTCACGACTCTGCCATTGAACATTTTGAATAAGACAAAATTAAAATAAAATTCGATTAGCGGACAACTTGGTGAGACAAAGATTTTACTCGGATTAGCAATAAAACACTGTTACAGCGTTGAAAAATCTCCACACTTTTTTGCCTTTCTCCTGGACTTAATCTTCAATTTTCATAGTTTTCCAAGGTGTTTAAGATTAGTGTTTGCAGATTTCCATGTTTCTAAAAGAATTTTAGAGTCTTTACGAACCTCGGTCTCTCTTCTGTGGACTAGTTTTCGAAGATTTCAGTTTTTGCGAACCTTCAATGATTCATACCAGAAGCAAAAATAACTCAAGCAAAGCTAAATAAATATTGTAACCGGGTCTTGATCGAATTGTTGTCGAAAACGCAAAGAAATTTTATACAAAGACGTCAGAAAAGAGTTAGATTGATAACGAGTTACTAATTAATTTCGTTAATCCAACTTTACTCATGATTTCTAATGGGATTGCCAAGCGCGCAAGTAAAAATAAAAAAAAAACCCTACAAAACAACAAGAAAAGCAAACACACACGGTTTCAAAAACTCAGCAAAATTGTCGCCCAAATACTCCCATCAGTTTCGAAACCCGACAAACGGCTCTGGACTGAGACACCTGGTGCCAGCTTTGTCCCCAGTCGCCCTTGGCGCGAGGACGAACTTGAAGTCACCCACACTCTTTCTTTCTTTTCCTTTTTATTTATTTATAAGAATGTATAAGTTTGGGCGCTGAGGCTGAACGTTCTTAATTTTTGGGGGGCAATTTGAGGCTAAAAATTATTAAGATGTTTTTAAGTTATCTGTATTTTTACATGTATTATTTTGTCCGTATTTATACTGTTAATTTCAAAAACATTTGTTCGGAATAAAAATGTTCTTAACTGACTCTCAGCCTGGGTAATGTTCTTAGTATGTTCTTAAATTTTAATTCATCTCAGCCTCAAGGTTTTTTAAAAAGGTTCTTGTATAAAAAAGAAAGAAAGAAAGAAAGAAAGAAAGAAAGAAAGAAAGAAAGAAAGAAAGACAGAAAGAAAGAAAGAAAGAAAGAAAGAAAGAAAGAAAGAAAGAAAGAAAGAAAGAAAGAAAGAAAGCAAGAAAGAAAGAGTGTAATCAGGAAGACGCATACAGACGCGCTACCGCGCTCGGTCCCAAGCCTCACATAGACAGCTCGACTCGCTCGATGAGCGTGATTAGGCTTGGGAACGAGGCTGACCTATAGCTGTATGTCGGTTTTTCTTGTTGGTGGCCATCAAGACAGCATGAGGGATCGGTTGAATAAAGTTAACAATCTGCAAGGAACCGCACAACGAAAATGCTGCAAGTATACCTAGGATTTGTGAAAGATCTAATCAGCCAAAAATATAAATTACTTAAATTTCTGCAAGGCTGAGGGGACTGCATAGAAAACTTAAACGACGGCGACATGATAGAGACCAAACCGAGAATCAACAGAATGCGGCAACCGTGGACAGCTGTTTCGAGCTGGTTGGCTCTC